>NC_049201.1:14848520-15214770 GCF_013347855.1 Anguilla anguilla | reverse complement strand
GACATAAGCCGCGTTTCCACCAAAATTAAAGTAGGAACTACTTTACCAGGAACTAAAAGGTTCCTTCAGCCAATGGTTGTCTGCGTTTCCACCGGGGTCTAAAGTACCGCGAAGATTAGGCAAATTAGCCCACTGACGTTGTCGTCGGTCCATCTGTCATATGATTTCTTCTGTAACCCCATACTACCACCGACGTAGCCTACATTATTTTCTAATAACCGGGACAGCCCGGAGGGGTTTATTCCACTTATATACAACGGGTTACCAACAATGACTATATATGGTTACTTTTGTATTTATTGATTTTCATATATCCTCTCAAACACATTCATTAACAGCAGAAAACATGCACACGTTGTAAACAATTTGCTGTTTTAGCTATTACTTTCTCGTCGTCAATTCCATATAGGCTAATCGCAAAATGACAAGAATAGAACGAAAACTCGGACTTGCGTGAAAATTTAAATTAGTAGTGGTACAGCCACCGTTTGCTTTCCTTCGAAGTTACTGCTAGCCGAGCAGCGAAGTGTGCCCTCCAGATGCGAACCATGCACCATAAATGAGTCCATAGTCTTCCTGGTCTTTTCGTGGAATTGGAAAATGGCAGTAAAATTGAGTAAAATTACGGCAGTCTGAAAAAGCTAAAGGGAAGATTACTAGAATTAACCTGTTATTTTACCCGGATAAAAAGTGCGGAAGGTGATTTCCAGTTTGCTTGTACTGTATCACCAATGTTAATTATGCAGAACTACCGCATACCTCACATAACGGTATCAAACGTTTTGAGTCAATTACAACGGGCTAACAAAGAAAATCCAGAAGAAAATATTCAGCAACCGAATTAATCCGTTTGAATGTTTTGGTAGCCTACGTAATATGCTGTCCCAGAACGAATGCTTAGCATTGTATAAAACGAATACTAAAGCAAGAAAAGAACAGAAGAGCACACGTTATAATTCCAAGACGTTGACAGGCTATAACCAAAAGTAGGCTACTGCGCCGCATAACATACAAGTTTGATTTGAAGTTATTATGAAAATAAATCGGTTTGCCGCTGCATATTTTCAAACATGGCGGGTAATGGCGGAAAATAAATACAACACAAATGCTACGAGTACTCGACCAATAAGAAATGTTCAGCGCTGCAAGCTCCACCCAAAAGGTTCCTGTACTTTCGGAAAGTACTACCCGCCGAGCAGGAACGTTTTGGGGGGTAAAACAAAGCCCCCAGAACTAAATTTAGACCCTAGTTCCTGCGGTGGAAACGCACTGAGTTCCTCAAAAGGTTCCTAGTTCCGGGGTATAGTTCCTGCGGTGGAAACGCGGCTATATTTACAAGCAACATACAACACAAACACAGCAAGTGACAGCACTACATGCCGCATATCAGATTACTTACATCAAAAGCATTAACGTTGTTGGCACAAACTATCTTTTTAAATAGCATATTATTTAAGGCAGGGCCAAACAAGCGGAACTTGTTTAAACCTGCAGAGCAGACAGAGAATCTACTTGATTTCTCAGAAATCACGCTGGCCCCAGTGCAGCTCATGGAGTGTGAAAGTACCTAGAATCACCACACTGTGAGAAAAGAAATAAAAGCACTAATGTCTTTTTTTTTTTTTAAACTGTATATAAACAACACCATATGTAATGCGTCATCATTTTGTGTGGTGTTTGGTTTTCATAAATTCTAAATCTGGCAACCCTAGACAAAGGCTAGCTAATGAAGGCCTGTGCAAATTGTACCACCGGCCTTGGCCTTGAAAGAACTTTCTTCCTAAAACGGCATGGTGCAGAGTAATGCCATGTGGTTCGGTGTCATCACTCTCTGAAGGGAATCCAGCAGTGCATTTGGGCTCAAACCAATAAAGATTTCAAGTCCTAATTAAAATGACAGATTAGTCTTAGTCCCATTCTTCTGGAAACACATTGCTTGCACCAGGTATGCCTAACCAGCAATGACAGGTAATACACAAGCTTGCTCATCAAGTAGGTCTACAGTATCTTGCTTGCTTTCTCCTCCTCCCATCTTGCAGGTGGTGGGAGGAGGAGGGGGTCAGGAGACATGTATGAAGACAAAAAATTGAACTTCCTGCCCATTCAGTCACTTTTATGACTTTGCGGCTCTTCAGTGTAGATGTGACTTCCCTGGTAAAATGAAACAGATCACTGAGAACTCTGCCTCAATATTTTAAGTTGTATGATATTGAATCAGGATTTTCTATGGATTAGGAAACACGAGCTTCTATGTTAGGTTAAAAAGTGTGTTTTTGTCCTCAGCCCTTCCTCAGAAGAATGATGACCAGGAAGTGGCTTTCCACAGACGAGGACTTTCAGCAGATTGTGAAAAGCACAACGAACCTGTCCCAACTCTGTAGACGGATGAAACGGCCATACGTGCAGGCAAGTGAGAAAAGACCTTGTGCACCAATGTTCAACACCCTGTCTTTCAGACTACTTATCCAATAAGTGTAGTTGAACATCAGATGAAACCTAAGACTGACTGGTCAACAGAACAGGTATGAAAAACCTGTCAGGCTTTGCAGGCAAATCCAATCGCAGACCAGATGAAGAATCAAAAGATTTATTCAAGAGTGATCCAAATCAGCAGGCAGAGTATCAAACAAAGAGCAATCCAGGTCAAAGCCAGCCATCCACAGGGCAAACAATCCAACACGGCAGGCAAAAACAAGTCGAGGTAAACAGATACAGGATTCCGATGAACAGATAACAAACTGCACGAACAGGCCCAGAGACATACATTCACAACCTGACAAAGAACGGGAGCAGACACAGGATATAAGTACACGGGCAATAAACAGAAAAGACAGACCATTGGTGGAAGACAAAAAGGAACAGGAGGTAACAATAGGGGTAATTAATAGAGATCAGGTGAGGGGCAGGGGCAAGAGCACACGGGAACAAACAGAAGCACATGGCGAAACCTAAACCTAAACCAAGCACATGACCGACAATACACAGATTGGCTAGCGGGGCATCCAACAGTCACAGTTCCGGGAGGAGTACTGACAAAACCTGAAAGTAGAATGAGTAAATGCACCTTTTTGAGAATATATTCACTCTGCTATTGTCACCAGGATTGCCCGACCTCACACATGTGGCATGATACACTTTCAACCTTGTTTTCACACCTTAATCTCCTTTGAGAAATCTCACAGTAAATCTATTCGCATTTTTTTAATCCACTCACAGTTCCTTTATATCACTAGACAGCCTGCCTTGACTTGCCCACTGCACACTGACGCATACAGTATATACTTTTATCTTCGCTATACCGGCAAGATTTTCTTTGATTTGTTTGATCTACATGACATCCACACAGACTTGATTGGTAATATATATTCGCTGAAATCTTTAGAAGTGCCCCATCAAACTTAATCAGACGTGACCGTTGTGTGTGTATACGTGTGTGTGCACATGCATGGCTGCACACGTGCATGTGTGTGTGAAAAAACAGCAGAAATGTTTTATTTACGAAATATACCAAGTTATTGTTTTGGTTTGGATTTGGCACTATGCTGGGACAAGGTAGCTGCCCAGTTTGTTCATTTACATTTTTTGATTTGTTTATTAAAAATGCTTACTTTTGTTTTATTAGAACCACCTTCATCATTTACCCTGCTTCCTGCATTTTGTTTCTGCACTTGGGCCTACGCCTCTCCATGTAATACCACACCAAGTCATTGCAGATTTATAGACAGTTGCTCTATTGAAACAAATGTTTTTCCTGCATTTTATCTTCTCATATAATTACCTTAGGTACCTTTGACATAATTGCAAATGTACTGCACAGTTTCAAATAATGGACGTTGTTTGCAGAACAGAAGTTATGGCCTTCAGTCTACTCCCCTTTACCCTTTTAAACATTAATATTAATATCTTTTAGGTTAAACTGCATAAATGCATATTAAAGGACTCCAAAAATACACTTCACAGTCATAAATTTGGCAGTATCTGCATAGCAGATCTCTGTAAGAAAGCGTTATCCTTATCCCATCAGTGAAGGGAATGCATAATTGAATATCTTACTTTTTAGTTAATCAACATGAACCCCATAATATTTCAGTAGGTTAGGTAGAAAAGCTCTCATGGGTTATCTGTGGACAATACATTACGGTTATTTGAAGTTTAAATATAATTCCAGTGTTCATCTCATGTTGTATTAGTTTTTCCCAGAACGTAATACAAGCTATTTACTTTCAAGTGAAGTCAGCAATTCTATCTTGTCTAAATTAGAGGTTTCCAAATAACTTTTCATGGCATGCTCTTTATACTCATCAACCACTTTAATAAAGAAAATGTGAATAACTTATTCAGAGGAAGTAAGTAACTGCAGCCCTAGAGTGGGAGCAATATTTGACAGGAAATCATGAGATTGCCCCCAAGTCTGTCATAAGACCATAGGTGGTGTCGGCCTGCCAATCCTGTCTCAACAAAAACAGGACACAAGTAGGAGGGGCAAGTGGAAAAATAGGGCCAAACTTGTTATGAGGCCATTTTTACAACCGTAAACTTACTGGTCGTAGAATAGATCAACTATAAGATCCTTTCAGTCAAAAAAAATCTCTGGCATTGTACCTGAAGTAAATCTGTACAACAAATTGTTTAACTAGTCTCATTATTTATAGTGTCAGCCGAAGTATAAGCATTAATGAATATTACTATTCTTGTGTATAATGAGAGTGCTGCAGCTCTCTCCCTGAGTGAGTTTATATGCATTCTTGCACCCCTTCGAGCTGCAGGCAGGATTCACAGGCCACTCTTGCTGGAGAGCCCTGAGTGTTCCACTGGCTAATGTTCCAGCAGCAGCTGTTGTATTCATAGTCCATACGTCTATGAATGTGGACAAATAACATAATTTGAGCATGTAACTTGTGATTGCTCCCTTACTTACTCAACTCTTTTTCTCCATCAGGAATTTGTGAACAAGGTGCACTACCACATGGTGAAGGAGTACGTCTCTCAGCTGATGAAGGGCAACTACTCCTGCAAAAACAGGAAGCATGAGAGAGCAGCTGCCAAAATGAAGGCGCAGTGGGAAGAGCTGCAGGATCTCTTTGAGGAACTGGTGAGTGAATGAGTCAAAGCTTCCACAAGTTGCACACACGCATGTTCTCACTTGACTGTTCATTCACATGTGCATATGCATTGAACCTATGGTGATATTATTGTTATTGTTATTGTTATTGTTATTGTTATTGTTATTATTATTATTATTATTATTATTATATGAATAGAATAGCCAGGTGTCATGTCCATCACAAATTATTTTATAAGCTGTGCCAAGATGACTGTTTATATTCCTCATCTCTAGAAATCTACCTCTGACTGGCTCCACCCAGTTGGAGAGCACCTGTGCAACATCATTGGACAGAAAAATAATAAAGAGATAAAGAACAACCTAGCCGACCTGGTGAAAGACTATCCTGACATCAGGTACAGTCCACACTATTCTTTCACTCAAGACCCTAGGCAGTGCCACCATTTAGTGGGGGGTGGGGGGTGGGGTTGTGGTTGTCATATAATAGCAAGGAGGTTCCCAGGGTATTTTCATTCAGTCAGAGCAATGACGACCATAAATGAAATGGCAACCCTGCAATCTGGAGTTCAGGGACATACACATGCCTAAACAGCTTTAAAACATTTTTACATTGTTAGCAAGTACACTGAAGTCAGGACTGAGGTAGTCATGCAAACCACCTCTGGATCTGACTTTGATTGCCACTATGCCTATTTTATGAAGGCATACCAATTGCTGTACCATTGCCAGCTAGCAAACGTACTGTTCCAACCTACAACAAGATCATCAAGTTGTTTAATTGCACTTACTGTGCCTCTTTTTGTTTTACTAACTAGCTCAGTCAAATGCACACTCCAGTTCTCCCCACAGCTGAATATGCTCCTTATCTTCCTAACTAAAATATGCTTGAACAAAACCCTTTCTCTTTGTCTTTGTATGTCTCTGTTGGCAGATTGATGTCTGTAGGGTTATTGTACAAACCACAAGCCAGTTTGCCTGAACTGTTCCAACCTACAACAAGATCATGAAGTTGTTTAATTGCACTTACTGTGCCTCTTTTTGTTTTACTAACTAGCTCAGTCAAATGCCTTGGCTTTAACGCAGAAAACAGAAAATACTCCCCCGCAATTTGAAAGAGCAGAGCAGAGTCTGAGTGGTGTAGGTCGTGCCAGGGAACCTCAGCCCAGGGCAGGGAGGGGGAGGGGGGGGGGGGTCAAAGGGGCAGACTGAAGTTAAGGATTTACAATAGGATCATCGTCATCTCACTGGACAGTGCTCTCCAGAGGAATGGGAGTGGGAGTGGCTATAGAGCTCATTATCCAGGACTTTCCCAAATTCATGCCGGGAATTTGTTGGGAATGACGGGACTTTCTCACTTACTGTACTCTCCATTGTCACAGCAAGTAATACATTTTCTCTAGTTGTCTGTTTTTGGCTCATTTCTAAGTGGGAAGATTGAATCACTTTCGATTTCTGTATACCACCAGGCAGCTACAATTATCAGAAATTCACTGTACATTTAAAGGGAAGCAATTTGGTTGCAAAATGATTCATTTAAGCTTAGGTTTAAGAGAGGCTTGAATACATTTTATGGTTGTCATTTTATTATGTGTGGAAAGTGAATTGAGATCTGATGAGTTCAAATAAACATCTAGAGTAAATATGTAGAGATAGATACTCTATTCTCATGGCTGAGAGGATTGTGGCTCGATAGAAATGTGATGGCCATTTAGCTGTATGACCATGATGCTACCTAGTAAACAGTGCAGTCTGTGGATTGCATGGCATTATCAGGACTCTGAAGGAGGTGTGCATGTCCTGCCCTGATACCACGATACAGTAAGGCGGCGGAACCTGACTGGACTTTGTTTCTGCCCACTATAACCTCATTTTGGTGCAGTGATAAATAAATACTGTAGTAACTAGACTGAGTGTTTTTATAATGCACCTTACTGAGTGTGAAAATTGAACATAATTACAAGTGGAAAGAGAACATTCCACACGCAAACACTATGTCATAGAAATACACGTGGAAAGAGAACATTCCACACACAAACACTATGTCATATCAATACAAGTGGAAAGAAAACTTTCCACAGGCAAACACTATATCATAGAAATTTCTGTGTTTTCAAGGAAGTGCCAATGCCATCTCCGTGTCTCTCAAAGTACGTTACTCCAAGATACTGGCTCGCTGTTCCTGAAACATCTGTTTTTCAGTTGAACCCCTCGGTGAATGTTGCTTTCCTTTCTGTACTCCGGCAGCAAGAAGCACCTCTCAGCCGTCCTGTACTTCCGGGGGATGGCGAGGGGCCGGGAGAGGCAGGTGATCCTGCATCGGCTGGCCGAGCTAAAGCGCACTGCGGGACACGCCGGCGACAAGAGCCAAGCTCTCTTCAGTGACATCCAGGTCGCCGTCAACACTGACTGCCTGGCCAGCGTGCCCCTGTTCTGCCTGCCCCTGTTCTCCTCAGACAATTAATTGAGCATCATATGTATGTGCATTTGCCATCCTGTCTTCAGCAAGCCTTTTACACTCCCAATTATGATTCAAGTTCTAATCCAGCATGTGGAAGTGTGCTGATATGCTGTTTGGCCTTTCAAATTCTTGTGAGCCAGAGTGAAAAAAAGACTTAACATGGTGTGCTTAGACAAGTCACATAGAAGCTTATGGAATATATCTGAACATACTCAATGCTTGTATTAAATGATGAATATGATGAAAAATTACCTTTCTTGTTAGAGGTTACTATCATTTTTAATGTTACTACTTTTTAATACTTCTTTTGTGAAGGTTTTTTTTTCATTTTTCATCTGGACTGCAAAGGCTAGCATAAAGAATGTTTCCTAATACTGTGACAATATTAGGAAACTGTTTGATATCTTATACTGTGTTCAGTATAAGCTATCCAACAGTTCTTCAGTAAATATCATGAATATTGAATATTTATTGTGGGGAAAGTACCCATGCATTACATCAATCTGGCTTTCATTCTGCACATTATTATTATAATTATGGGCATTATGTTATTACTGTGAATTTTGTGTTGATGAATTCAATATTTGTAAGGCTTAATGTGTAAATAATTCAAGTTATCTGCTATTTTCCTTTTCAGTAAACATTCTGTCGACATGGCCAGCTAGTTTTTGAAATTTATCAAATTTTGAGTTTACTGTAGATAAAATTCAAATAAAATTATGTTTTATTATTTACTGCATTTTCATGGCTCAAATGTGGTAAATGTGACTTCAATGTGATTTAAACATGTTTTCTTGTACTGCTACTATTTGTTCCTCATTGTTCCGTGAACTTTCCCCAGGATGTCCTTTAAACTAGAAGCAAGGCTATCCAAGTAGTTGTGTATATGTTCAATATTTATTTGTCTCAGTATGCAAGAAAAATCTATTGTAAATGTAAAACATGTAAGCCTATAGATTAGAGTTTATTGTATCTTCTGGCTCATAGCCTTTCATATCATCAGCATTTTCAAATGTCATTTGATCTGATGTGTTTTCAGCAAGACATTTCATAAACATTCTGTTTCAAATTGTGGAAATATTTGGACAACAGGGTGCTAATATGCTAACCTGCTTTCATTTTAACAAAATTAACTGTGAAACCTATTATAAAATAAACTGGATCTGTGTTACTGTACAAATCTTGACAATTCTTGTCCTGTATTGCCTTACTGTATGACTTAATTTTAATCTTGTATTGGTAGAAAGTAATTTATGACCTTTTTTGCCATTTATGTGCCCATGTGAAAAAGAATATTATTAATTTCAGTGTTATTTAATAAAACACAGCACACATGAACACACATCTTAAAAGAAATCAGTATTTCTCCTTCCCTTACCTGTCCCTCTCAGCACACCTACAGTAATCCCACAGTTCTTTGCCCACACTCCTCTAGCCCCTCTCTCAATCCCTCCTACCTAAAAATTTGTGGGGAAAACAGATTTATAAAAATCAAACATGTACACTGAGGCACATACTGTTTCAAATTAAAATTTTGAGATTGAGATGGACCGCACTAGAAATCATTGTTCACATCTGGGTCAATGACAAGCTGGCCTTCTTCTGGACCCTGGTGCTGCTGTCTAGACAGATTCTTTTTTTTTTTTTTTTTCAAAATTTACACAAATTTTTCACAGTTTACAGTTTACAAACAGAAAGTCACTCATGCATACAGACATATATAAATGGAGATGTTCATGAGCTACCATTGTATATCTTAATAGCAGTCACATGGGCAACAAGAAATATTAATGCTTCATAATAATTAATAATTTTCTGCAAACTGATCATGATATTTACTTGTTTTGCCTCTGTAACCGAGTTAATTTTGTTTCTTTTAAATACTCAGGATAATCTCCCATGATTTCAATTATTCCGAAAAACCAAATTATGCAAAACTTTTGGTTAAAAAAAAAGATCTTGCACAGATGTTTCCCCAATTTATAGAGAAGTGGGTACTTTCATTTTTTACAATTGCAGAACCTCTTTCTAATACACGGAATTATAGCAGAGCTCCAAAGTGCACAGGTTCTCACCTCCAGCACATATTCACACTCTGATGCTGTCGACAGAGGCTTATCAAATGACTACGCCACTGCCTGCTGGCAAGGAGCCAGTCCAGTAACTCAGAGCCAGTAAGTTCAAATCCTATGCATGACACTCCCATCGTACAAATCAGCAAGGGACCCAACCTATTGATATTAATATTGTTGGTGTTCTTAAAATAAATAGTAGGCCTGACAAAGGTCATCTCTTGATTATCCAGCAAGGTGGTTTGGCGGTTCACAATTTCTCTGTAGCAAGATGTCAAGACACTACAGAAAAATCGGCCAGTTGTTGGGACTCTTCCTCACATGACTTTTTAATGCTGCATAGCCCATGTTGATTGTGCCATTACGGGTGAAAAGACACAAATTTGTACTTTTTGCTGTCAGCAGTGACTTTAGAGCTTTCAGGTTTATCAAAAGTTTATCGGTGAATACAGAAACGTACTTATATCGTACCTCAATTTTTGGGTGTGTTTGCATGCAGATCTGTGCTGCTAATCCTGTTCTGTTTTGACTTTTGCGCACATTTTGACAAAGCAATATCAGTTCCTGATAAAATCCCAAATGATGAAATAGTGTATTCTGTGTGTTCCTTTTTTTCTGTATATCGTTGCTACAGGAAATCTGAGTTAATTGTTACAGACTCTCTGAGTTTCTGTTTTGATGTCTAGTCGTGGCAGTGTTCAAGTTGACAGTAGTGCGTGTCAGTGAGTTGGGTCAGATGGCTCTGCAGACAGAGCACACACATGCAAGGCAACCACATCACACACATAAACGGCATGAAAGTCTGAATAACGTGTTGCAATGTCCTTGTGAAGCAAGACGGAGTGAACTATTCTCCCTTTTGAAAGATTATCAGGCTTCACAGGCCATGCGTCTGTTTGAAACAACTGTCGATCAGAATCTGCGGGCCAAAAATACAAGATACGAGTTTTTTGCCTGTGTAAAAGTACGTCTAAAAACTGCTAGAACCAGTCTCGGAACTGGGCCTAAAACACTCTTGGTTAGTTTTAGACATGCAAAGAGACTGGGCCTCATTCACAAAAGATGTGTATGATCACATTTGATCGTAAACTGTGTGGAAGAACATTTCCAAGAACATTTAGGCATCTTTTTTTTTTCTTGCATTTCTTAATGGCTGTTTTATCATGCTAATTACATGAACAGGATTGCGCATAAAATTTACAAACAGTCAGTATTCATCATCTCATACACCAGAGATATGCACAAAAACAATGGTCCGCATGTGTGTCATAAATCCCATATTTTTCTCAGGAACATTCTTAAGAACGAAAGTAAGAATAATTTAAGAAAGGTTTTGTGAATGAGGACCAATAAATTGTTTCTTTATAAGTGGTAAAAATTATCGCAATACTTACTTAAGTAAGTTTCAAAGGATCAAGTATTCCTTGGGTTCATTTTCTGGTTTACTTGGTAAATTCTTATACAGTAAATATGTGTTTTTGAAAATGGAGGGTCTACATTATCTTGCTATGTCTGATGGAACATCAAGGACCACAATGGAAATAAGTCCAGGACTTTTTTGTGTTATCCTTGACAATTTCTTTACATGCAAGTCTTTTGATACATTTTTGTCAAATAAACTAAAATACATAACCACAAGCACTTGTTATGGTGAAATTGTGTCTCTGCTGCAATACACATGTTGCAGTGTAGGCTACTTCCCATTATTTATCAAGTTTACAGATACAATTACAGTACTTCGAGTTTGGGAGGCACTGATACACAGCATAAGCATTTCCCTGTTAAAGTTGGTACATTTGAAGTCGGGGGTTTACATACACTTAGGTTGAGGTCATTAAAACTCATTTTTAACCACTGCACAGATTTCATGTTAGCACACTATAGTGTTGGCAAGTCAGTTAGAACATCTACTTTGTTCATGACACAAGTAATTTTTTCCAATTGTTTACAGACAGATTATTTCACTTTTATTTCATTATATCACAATTCCAGTGGGTCAAACGTTTACATACACTAAGTTGACTCTGCCTTTAAACAGCGTTATGTTTGGAGGAAAAGGGGTGATGCTTGCAAGCTAAAGAACACCATCCCAACCGTGAAGCACGGGGGTGGCAGCATCATGTTGTGGGGGTGCTTTTCTGCAGGAGGGACTGGTGCACTTCATAAAATAGATGGCATCATGAGGAAGGAAAATTATGTGGATATATTGAAGCAACATCTCAAGACATCAGCCAGGAAGCTTGGTCGCAAATGGCTCTTCCAAATGGACAATGACCCAAAGCATACTTCCAAAGTTGTGGCAAAATGGCTTACGGACAACAAAGTCAAGGTATTGGAGTGGCCATCACAAAGTCCTGACCTCAATCCAATCGGAAATCTGTGGGCAGAACTGAAAAAGCGTGTGCGAGCAAGGAGGCCTACAAACCTGACTCAGTTACACCAGTTCTGTCAGGAGGAATGGGCCAAAATTCCAGAAACTTATTGTGAGAAGCTTGTGGAAGGCTACCCGAAACATTTGACCCAAGTTAAACAATTTAAAGGCAATGCTACCAAATACTAACAGAGTGTAATGTAAACTTCTGACCCACTGAAAATGTGATGAAAGAAATAAAAGCTGAAATTAATCATTCTCTCTCCTATTATCCTACATTTCACATTCTTAAAATAAAGTAATGATCCTAACTGACCTAAAACAGGCAAAGTTTACTAGGATTAAATGTCAGGAACTGTGAAAAACCGAGTTTAAATGGATTTGGCTAAGGCGTATGTAAACTTTTGACTTCAACTGTAACTCTCTACAGCATCCTGGAGTGGGTAATTTCCAGTACCAAGCAGGTCAAGACACATCCGCTCTAGCTCCCACATTCTGCTCGTTCGTTTACAAAGAGGCAGCCAGCTCTTCCCGGCACTACAAAAGGATTCTAGAAACTGACGCCATCGCTCGCCTAAAATGATCACTCGTGTATGTTGCTGTGGATAAGGTCGTCACCCAAGGGATTGTACTGTAATGTAATGACATAGGTAGTACTTAGGTAGGAAACTGGCACAACAACTGCACTTCCTATGCTGAATGCTAAAGGAGAATGTGAGAGCCCTGACATTCAGTTTTGTTGTTTCTAGCAGAGTGAGATTAACACTAAAACTGGGTGCACCAGTGACACTTTGTCTGAGATTGCCAGTGTCAGTGGAGTGAAGCGAAATCTGCTGCCTTGAAAATGAATTGCGTGACAATACCTTTCAGCAGTGATAACGTGCTCAACTGCAAACTACTTATCTGCTATATGAATCAAAAAAAAAGATTAGCTTATCCGCAGTGATGCCATACACAAGGCGATAATCAGAAAATTCATGGAATGTCCTGCCAAATGAACTTTGCTGCTGTATGATGGTGAGAACCCAGCTGCAGGGTAATGCATTATTGGCCACAGCTTCACTCAGAAAGGGAGAGGGTTTCAGTTAGCATATTTTCCCTGGGTCATGACACGAGAGCAGCCCCTCTTAGTCACGCAGTCTGTTGCATCAGCTCTGCATGCATTGTACTCCCCTGAGCCATGGCCTGCAGCAAGCACATCTGAAATGACGAAAAAAGCTTGAATAATCCAAAAATAATTTTAAAAATAGTTAAGAGGGAAACACCAACTTAAGAAGGGAAAAATAAAGGATAAATGTAAACAAGGAAGGAAGGATACATCAGAAAATAAAAGCAGAAGAGTGGAATTGTCTTTGAGGATACAATTCATCACTTTCCAAAACAATTTACTTAAATGACAACATATGCTTACATTTCCAGCATTACTACAGTGTGAACATCATCACATATCACCATGAATTTTCAGAGATGTCCACACAATTTTGCAATAGATGCATTTCCCCAGTTGAATAAAACAGAAAACAACCTTCATGAGGAACTGCCGTGCTCACGAAGGCTCACAGTACTCATTGGAAAAGTGAGTGATGACATGGGCCTTCCTTTCAGAAAGCTCTGCGCATCCCTCTGTGTCACATGATTTAACAAGTGCAGTGTATTACTAAGCAGCCCACAACACCACGGACACAGAAAAATACCGCTGGAGCAGACTCCAACTCCAGATTTGTGAGAGCAGTTGCTGTGAACTCATCAGACATGAAGTTCTTCAGACGTTTCCTCTTGTGTTCCTCACAAAGGAATAATGAAGGTAAGACAGCACCCAACTACATTTGATGACAGAAAGACAGGCATACCAATGCTGAAGTAGTTATCCAAAGCTACACTTTGCAATCAATATTCCACATGCTCAAATCATTAAATTAAACTGCTGTGGAATGCACACTTAATCCTACAGCGACTGGCTTCTGTCAAGTACTTCATTGAACTAGCTGATCTACAATGGTGTACTAAACTATGAAAACGTAATGTTGTAGAGATAAAGACCTGACATCTGTCAGAATGCAGTTGCTCAAATCCACTATCCCTAGAGAAAACATGATTAATGCCATTTTTAGTATGTGTGTGTCATATGAAACCTCACAAAGAAATCACAAAGTATTCATAACAACATTTTAAATGATTTTTAAATGATCTTAGGTCCTAGAAAAACTAGCTTGAATGCCCAAAAAAATGGCAAATATAATAATTTTTTCTTATAACGGGATTGTTTTGTAGCAATATTTGCAATAATACTATAACTTTATATATTACATGGTCATTTGTGTAACTTCTTTATATCAGTCCAAGTGTCATATGCAGGCTTGTATCAAGCCATATTCCACAGAGCTATTAACCATTTTACATGCCTGTATATAATAGACACATTTCCCTAGCTCAGCTTTTAAAATCTAGTCCTCAACGAACTACACATCTATAAACCTCTTTAATATAGGGGGTGCAATGTCAGGGGTTTTAAACCGGGTTTTTTTTTTTTTTTTTTTTTAATGCACTATAAAGATGTTAAGTTCTAAATACATATTTCATTTTAGTATCTAAAGATAACAACACCTTCCTTCCATTGAGGTGAACACAGTACCTTCTCTCTTTTCTCAGACAGTGAGAGTGTTCAAAACAGACAGTGTTCTCTTATCCTCACCCCATATCCTATAAGTCTTATTCTTGTGGATGAAAAAACAGTTGTAAAATATCTGAATGCATTTCCAGACTTCGAGAGGAAGAAATGATTTACAGAACTATCAGATGGAAAGTCCGTTAGCTAGGAAGGGGGCAATTAGGCTATGACTAGCTTTCCCGTACCACCTTCCCGGAGGAAGAAAAGAAAAAACCATCTATTCTGTCCAAGTTTGAGTCATGCACGCAAACAGGGTCATGGAATTATGATTAAAATTACTGAGACTATCATACATTATTCATTGTGTTTATCAAAAATATTCACACGAGTCACATTTCAAAAATTCTGCTGTTAATGCACGATCTACGTTTCAACTGTACCAAGTGTTCAGCTCCGAACTCACAGACGCTGAAATGTAAATACCCGAGGACTGCAATTTACAGCTCGCACCCAAAATAACCCACCAGTGATGCCGCCACGTAAAAAAGTCCACACCAGAACGAGGTATTGAGCCGTTTAGGGAAAGCTGTCCTAAAGTATTCTAGTCTCTGTCGCCGAATGTCGTCTCTGTCGTCTGACCAATCTGAAATATTTGAGTCTTACATGTAAATGAGGCAAACATTTGTGGACAGAGCTGCATGTGTGATTATGATATTGGTAGCCTACTCGTGGCAGGCTATTGCAGCGGCTACAATAGCCTACCACGAGTACCAATATCATAAGCAGCCTATGGTCAATAGACCTCGCCGAGAAATGCGGACCTCGTATAACAACTGCACTACTTTTACGGTTAATGCTTTCGCAGTTTTCTCTGTAAAAAATGTCATATTATAAACGTGATTTAAAGATAGCCATCATTGGGATTGGTACATTAAGTTTATGTATGTGGGGCAAATCATCGACTTTGTGTAAAAGAGGGCTGGAACAGGACTGGAAACTCCGCAGAGCCCAATTGAGTAGAACTCGCCTTTTTTTTTTTTGTGAACGTGTATAAAAGAAACTTTGGACTCACGCAGACAGGGAGATCCCGTCTGCTATTGTAGCCTATGTGGTTGTAATTCATTAACCAACGTGAGTAAAGACTTTTTTTGGTAATTGTTTGTATATATTATATTATATTATATTATATTATATTATATTATATTATATTATATTATATTATATTATATTATAATATTATATTATATTATATTATATTATATTATATTATATTATATTATATTATATGTTTATCCTGCTGGACTGTTTGTTTACACGAAGCTTGCTTTGCAGCTCAGGGAAATTTTCTTATATTTTCTGGTATGAATAACTGAATACATTTTTGTTGTTGTTGTTGTTGTTTAAATCTGTCGTTCAATCGTTTTTCTTTTTATTTTGTTTTAAGGCTAACTAAATTGTATCGTTAATATCCGCGGTGCGATGCAGTGTGTTAGAAGAGTTATTATCCAGTTGAATATGTCAGTTGTAAATGGCTATCAATAATAGGCAACATTTGCGAATCAAGCCAGGTGCGCGTGTATTAGGCCTACTTTATACATTAGTCCTAGAGTGATATATTTTCAACGCAATTCGAATTTTTAAATATATCGGAATAACTAATTTACTTGCAACTTGCCTGTAGTCTCGAGTCATATTTGTGAGAGCTCTAATGTAATGAATGCCTAATGTATTCCGCGCAGGCAGAATGGGACCGCTGAGAAGAAACAGCAGAGGAACTGGACCAGTTGGGGCTGAAACACCAGAAAAACAGCCTGCCGAGCCAAGTACTCTGAAAGGAAAATTCATAAAAGCGCACTTTAAGTTACCCTCCTTTGGAAAGAAAACGAAAGACACAATCGAGGCCAAACAAATCGAGCCAGTGGTTCTAACATTTGAAGAGAACCTAGAGCAGGGGCATCTTTCCCAGGCTGGAAAGCAGCTGATCCAACAGGAGGAGCACCTGTTTGGAAGGGAAATAGGGAAGGAGGAGAGGGAGAGTACTGAAAACAAGGAAAAACTTGAGATAGATTATGAGGCCCTTCACAAGCATATGTGGCTGTCAGTGGACTGTTCACTGAGTGCTGGGGCAGAGGAGCTCGAGGGCCTGAAATCGGCAGTGAGATGCATCCAGCAAGAGGAAGAACAGGACAGGAGGTGGTTGCAGGATCCTGGGGCATTTTGCCCTGTGTGGAGGCCCAGGCATTGCAGACAAACCCACGATGCCCTGCTTGAGAAAATGGTGAAGAAACGGATGGATGAACTTGAGGGGGTGATCGGTGGGGACAACCTGTCTTCCTTGAAGAGGGATATCTGTAAGATGGGCTTACGGGTGAAAGAGGACCTGCTGAAGGTGGCACGGGACCTGAAGAACTGCTACCCTGAGGAGTTTGACATCTGCAACGTGTACACCAGATTGTATCATCAAGCCTTTTCAAAACGTTTAATGAAGATATCCGAGTTTGAACTGGATATAGATGACTCTGCTTACCTCCTGTCCTGGGTGAATAATTACTATCCAAAGTAAGTGGATGTTACCTAAGGTATTTTCACTTCACAAGCATGGGTTATCTGCAATATCTGTTTCCTTGATTATCGTATTCATTAAATTCAGCATGTATGGGGAGGGGTAATGGGTAGGTTAAATGCTATGTTCCGCACATTAGTTGCAGTCAAATGTATGAATGTTGCCCATAAGTATGTGTTCACCTTGAATCTCAATTTGATATATGCAGCTGTATCGTAACCATGTTGTTTTATGATACTTCTGTTTCAGTGAAATTTTAAAACACCCTGAACTCAAAGAGGTGATTAACTGCAACTCACTTGGAGATCTGTTGCCTGTGGAGGTGACTAGAGCTTTGGAGGACCAGTATCTCTCAGACAAAGAGGTAAAGAAACTGTACTGTATGAGCACTCAGGATCTCCCAAATATTTCTACAGAACTTCCTCACTCTTTTACAAAATGAATAGAATAGTGTATCTATGTACCATGTGTCATACTGCCCTACTGCAAAAGTTTTTCCAAAAATAACTATTAAAGGGTCTATGAATGTTAATTTTGCAGATTGTTTTGTCCTTTACTCTGTTGTGTGACTTAGACACAGCAATTAAGGTGTAGATGTACACGCTGCATCAGAAAAGGCTGACAGGATGTAGCCGTGACAAACATGATTTGCTTGTTTTAGACAAAAGTGAAGACATGGGTCTCCACTGCCCTGAGGAAACAAGAGGAGGCTTGGCTGAGTGGAGCTCTGCCTGAACTTATAGAAGAATATTACTGTTCCATTTCCATTGATGTCATACAGGTATCGAAACATGCACTCCCATCATGCACTGCTTTTGTTGAGTAAAGAGCTTTACAGAATGAACAGATTACCTGTACGTACTGTATTACAGACATGCTTTGTTTACCCAGGAAGTCACAGCTTTTCCCCATGCAATCTCTGTTGAACTGAATGAGCAGTGGAGTTCAAAACAGTCTATTGCTTTTATCCCTTTATATTACTTGAACTTTCACCTCACGTTATCATTCAGTGGAGGTTATCTTCCTAATTTCTTGGCTCATTATTTTGCAGTGTGTTGATATGGCCGTGAATGATGCCAGGAGTATAGTGGGTGAGCCACACAGAGCCCAGCAGATCATGTGCCAGATGAAGTGCTTCCTAATGAGGTAATGTATTATTATAATCATTTATTTATGGGAGAAATAAAGTACGATCATAAGTAATATTAGAGCAATTTAATATATCATGGGCACGTAATAATATATCCTTAGACACACTAAGAAAGAGGTAATATTTTATTATAAATATTTCATTGTTAGATGTGGTAGCCTACAGTATATCACACACACACGCACACACACACACACACATATATATATATATATGACAATGTGGAATGACGAATTTTTGGATTTGGTATTTTGTCAATTGTATGTCTGTTGTAAATTTTTTGTCAGTTATCAGTTTCAGTGCATGTACATTTTGAAGATAATTAATATAATTGTGCATAATGTTTGCAGCTATAAGAAATCCCTGGAAGATTTTCTGAAAGGAAAGCACGGAAACACCGAAGCAGTGATAAAGGCTAACTTAGCCAGCCTTGAACAATTTGAGTAAGTTAATTACTGAGTATGCTTTAATCATTAAATATTAACAATGTATTATAAATAATGATTTATTAATAATGTTTAATAATTGTTATGGAATGTTACATTGTTTTACATAGCTGATAAGGCTCAGATATATGATAGGATGGAGTCTGATGGGTTCTGATGCACTGTAAAAAATGTCTGTAATGTCTGATTATGACCATGCATGAAAATTAAATTGTTTGTTTGTATTGGTCAGAATGTTCTAACCACTGTCCGCAGTATGGTCTGACTTTACAGTGCTGATGATCCAACCCTCTTATCACAGGGTGACAAGTGGCCATTTTAGGACTGTTTGCGTAGCAATCCTCATCTGGGATGGGGTTTGGGTGCAGAGAAATTCCTGTCTCTGATTATTTATACATTTATGCATTTCTTGGCAATTGGCAGCCATCATTTGACAAAAGATGTGACTTTTTTAGGATAGCTTTTAAGAAGTGGAAACATGTGGATTTGTCTTTTCAAGGCTTGAATGGAATCCATTCTGTTTAAATTGTGCTTTGATTGTACATTAATAACTGTATACCGGATCCTTAATGAGGGTTTATGTTTTTTTCCACAGAAACTATATTGCCAAAGAGAGTGATTTCTTCGCAGAAGAGACAAGAACAGGCTGCTTATCACTCGTGAACGCCATGAAAGACTGTGGCTACCAGTATCTCTCCAATATCATACATGCAAATATGAAGGTACTATGCTACACCATCCTCTCGCGTGCACTTTCTGTATTTACCTCCAATGTCCTAGCAAGGGCATGGATTTGTAAAAATACCATTTAGAAATCCATTTGAAAATTTGTAAGTAGGTACTTGCAGGTGAATTGCAGGTGGTTGTGACACACGTCATCCAAAGATCAGAATGTGTTTTAACTGGGTGGATTTCGTTTAATTTGTCAGTTTATCTTTATGTTGAATCAAATCTATGCTTCTACTGAAGAGGGAAATGGCACACACTAAACAGAGGTCTCTCCCCAGGTCCGGTACCGTAAGCTGGGAACCCCGTCCTGGCTCACAAAGAACAGCGATGTCATGAGGGACCTTCTGGAAGGGCTGAGGGGGCACATTGAGAAATCCAGGGATTTGAAGCCCAGCTGCCTTGAGGTACACTGCCACTGGCCTGGCCTGAGCCTCATATTAATGCTGCAGAACAGACAACATTGTTCTACATTGATTTGAAGTGGGAGAAGCTCATGGGTTGTTAGTAAAACTAAATTGTCAGCTCATCATTCCACTGGGCTTGAATTTAGGACCCTGACACATCAGATAATGCGCAATACTGAATATGCAAGGGTATTCTCTCCTACCATTCAGAGCAAGAGTGTATTGTTTCCCTTCACATAAAGGAATATAGTTTCTCCAAATTCAGAATCTCCTCTGAATGTTCTGAATGCCACTCGACAGCCTTGGTGCTTAGCTCACTCGTGTCTTTGTATGCCTGTGCGTGCGTGTGCACAGGAGCTGATTGGTCGGCTGCACAGCGACGTGATTGTGGAGTATGTGAAGAGGCTGCTGAAGAGGAAACTGAGGCTGAAGGATAAAGGGCAGCAGGAGACAGCTGCCAGCCTGCTGTGTGAGGACAGCAAGAAACTACATACACTGTTCACTGAGGAGGTAAGAACTGAATAATGCATAAACCAACACACACACGCACATGCACACTTATGTGCATACGGACACACACACAGGTGTGCATATGTGCACACACGCACATAAGGGCACACACACACACACACACACACACACCAACACGCACACACACACACACACACAATTTTTTGGAACACTTTAGGGCCACAACAACTTTCTTGATTGGGGCCACCAAAACAGTAGAGCTAGCTCTGTGCACTTAGGCATCACACAAAAGCACAGAACTACTTGTTTCACAAACAGAAATTGACATACATTACATTTACTGTAGTAATGTGTAGAATGGTGAATGTACTTAAATTATTTTAAAAAGCATCATGCCTAAACTCTTGTTTGTTTCACACAGGGTTCTAAAAAAGAGGAGCTGAGGCACATTCTCCCAAAGATAGCTGAAGTGCTGAAGATACAGGACCCAAGTATCATCCAGCTGGAGATTGTTACCTTTGCTCGGGACTTCCCTGACCTCAGGTGAGGCTAACATTGCCCTAAGACTGCACACTTACACAGAAACAATCCAGAAGGCTGCAATCTTTGCTGCGGTTACTCCAGAACAGAATATCATATGCCAAAGAACATGCCGGCAAATTTAATGAGTCAGTCCTTCATTTCTAAATGAGCATATTTGTAAGGGGGATGGAGGTGGAATTGTTGCATAAATTGTTGAAATGAAACTGCCTGTTACTCAGATGTTGTCAGTTTGATTCCTTGCGGGGTTGCTACTGTTATATACCTGAGCACGTTTATTATGCTCAATTAGTTTAGTAAAAATATCTAGATTTAAAAAAGAATTTAAAAAATCTGTTGCATAAAAATGCCAAAATATAAATGAGTGGTAAAAAGTCTTCCTGTTTTCTGTTTCCCTATTACTCTGTAGATATATGGAAAATGTATAAAAATCCATGTGATTTCAGAGTACAGTCTGATGAATCATCAGTCTTATTTAAACAAACTCTGCGTGAAGTTGCATAGGGAGATTTTTTTGTCCGTATCTGGGTTGGAGAGTGAGTGTAAGGGTAGAGAGAATGGCTGGGAAAAGGGTAATCAGTTCGGATTTTTAAAATGCTTCTGGACGCATTTCATTGATTTTGTTATCTTGACAAGCGACACAAGCATAGTGATAACCTACACATAGCAAGTGAAGTGGTATTCGTCATTCAGTCACCAAGATGCAGCCTTACTATTGGCTCTTACTGTAAATCTACCCTTAACAGTATGCGTATGAAGGATCACATCCTGATTCTCTTGTCTCTTGTGTCCCTCTCCTTTACACCAACAGTGACCGCCACGTGTCTGCGCTGCTCCACCTTAAGACGACCCTTTCCACCTCCAACATCAAGATGATCAAGGAGAGCCTGTCGGAGAACCGAAACCCACTCACCTCCCACGACACCAGGGAGTTCTTCTCCAGAATTCCAATCAAGTGGACCGTGCTCGCCCACTGAGGCCTTGCAATTTCAAAGCCTTCAGGTTTGATCTTGCACATTCTCCAGTTCACTCAGGTATATCTTCAGTGCCATTCAGCCTAGCTGTGACAAACCACACACAGGGATCCTAAATGGACAGGAATGCTCCTGATTGTCACATAGTGCTAGGAAAGGCCAACATTTGCCTTTCCACTTCATATGTGTCACACTGTCTCAAGGCATGCAGTCCGTGTGGAATGTTTGCTCACTTTCATTTGGAGTCTACCTTTAATACTTACTGGAGTATATCATAATGCCATGCCAGTACATATGTAGGCATTTAATCCTGCGTATAAAGCTATTCTGGGTCATTGCTAATTTACCTGTACTGTATGTCCACCTGCTACTGACTGCAGTCATGCAAATTTCAGCTATTTTATCAGTGTTGTAAAAAATGATCAAAATATTGAGGTGGCACATTTTTCATAAAGGGGCTAACTGCAGCCTGTTACATAGTGTTCTTATTTTGTTCTTGGTTGTAGTTCCCACTCCTTATGAGTTTCTATCAGTCTATGGGTGCTGTGATATGATATTGTCCTGAGCTGAGGTGCCAGTGTTATATATTGGGTAAGGAGCCGGTCTTGTAACCTTCGATTCCTGGCTAGAACAATGTCGTTGTATCTGTGAGCAAGGTATTTAACCTGCTTTGCTTCACTGTATAGCCAGCTGTATAAATGGGTGCTATGTAAAAAGTTGTGTAAGTCGCGCTGGGTAAGAGCGTCTGCTAAATGCCTGTAATGTAACAAAGGCTCTGTCTGGTCTGGAGAGATTGCTTGGGCCACCATCAAGGGTTTGTTAAGGGATTTTATGTATATGTTGTATATACTCAAAGGTCTGTACAGTGTTATTATATTTCTTGCTTTGTTTGCTCTATTTTTTATTTTCTTGCTATGTGAAGCTCATATTGTCTTTATGGTACTTTTCTGTTTTTTTTACAATTAAATAAATTATCACAAAAAAATATAAATATGTTTTGTGTTTTTTTTTTCTTCTAGTAGGCCCTATATTACAGTGATGATTTCGCTGTATATGCAAATGAGCCCTTTAATCATTTTTTGCATTGATACATTGAACATATTCTTGGAGACAAAGTGTTGGATGAGATTTAAAGAAACGTTCAGGTTATGGAGGCAGTTTAACCAGTCCTGGTGAAGAGCTAATTACATGTTTAAGAGCTCAAAAACTTTATGGGCAGTAGCCCTCCCGAAATAGGACAGAACACATTTCTCACACATGTCTTGCAACATATATAACTATGAAGGGAAGACCCAGTGTCCTTTTTTAGTAACGTCTGAAATTTGTGTAGTTTACTGCACGCTTTTCAGCAAGCTGGGGGTTTTTTTTTAATGGAATGAAACAGATGAATTTAAAAGACTGAAAATATGAAATCACCCAATTATGAAAGAAGAACATATTACCGAAATCCAGTTTCAAGCAGCATACAAATGTAGGCTATATTTTCCCCATGGATTGATAGATATATGGCCTAAAGGGCCAATCGCACTATCTGAAAGAGAGACGGGGAAGTTCCAGCTGGACTAAACAGCCTCCCGACAGGCTGAGCTGGGACTAATTATGAGTGTTTCCCAGGAATTTCCCTTTATCTCGCACTATCTGAAAGAGAGACGGGGAAGTTCCAGCTGGACTAAACAGCCTCCCGACAGGCTGAGCTGGGACTAATTATGAGTGCTTCCCAGGAATTTCCCTTTATCTCCTTCAGAATCGTAGTCCCATTGCCTCATTCTCTCCAAAATAGTATCACATTGCATCGTTCAAAATGGCATCTCGCCAGGGATTTTCCTGTTTTTTTTCGGCAAAGGGAGATTGGCATGAGCTTTCTGAAATATTACTTACTCAATCTGCACTATAAATGAAAAATAAAACAATCCAAGGGGTAAGATGATACGTTTGGTTAATCTGGCATAATTCGCTTTCACATTTTGCACGTTTTGATGTATTAATGACATGTGGGCTCATTTGAGTTAGCAACAGGATAGGAGAAGAAAACAGGATTTTCTTCAACAGTCTGTACCGTTGATATGAGCTTCAAAGTCAAAGTTACTATTTCACTATGTACATTGTTAGGAAATCGCTGGTGTTACACCTTGCTCTCTTGGAATTCAAAATGTTTATTTGTACTTAAAAATGGGTTTTTTCTAATAATTGTCATTTTTTAATTCATAGATATTTGTAAAATACAATATATAACAATGTTGTTCTGCGCCCAAAAACAGCCGACAGTGTATCATGGTGAAAGTACTTCTTTATCAAAAATAGTTAACAGGTCATTTTAAATTCCTGCATCAGTTGTAACAAAAACATAAATGAATGAAATTATGTTAAATCTAAAATTGTGAACATCATACGTTGCCCTCCATAAGGGCATTTCCTGAAGAGCTGTAATCCCAACTCACTGTAGTAACATGTAATTAATTTGATGATTCTCAATTTTGTATAATGATTCTTCCCCTCCTGACTGAAATGCCTTGGTTCAGCAAGTTCTTTTCACACAAATGAATGGATTGGTTGTAGAGTGGCAATTATTGTTGGACCAGCCAGCCATCAAGGGTTTGTTAAGGGATTTTATGTATATGTTGTATATACTCAAATGTCTGTACAGTGTTATTAAATTTCTTGCTTTGTTTGCTCTATTTTTTATTTTCTTGCTGTGTGAAGCTTATATTGTCTTTATGGTACTTTTCTGGTTTTTTTACAATTAAATAAATTATCACAAAAAAATATAAATATGTTTTGTGTTTTTTTTTTCTTCTAGTAGGCCCTATATTACAGTGATGATTTCGCTGTATATGCAAATGAGCCCTTTAATCATTTTTTGCATTAATACATTGAACATATTCTTGGAGACAAAGTGTTGGATGAGATTTAAAGAAACATTCAGGTTATGGAGGCAGTTTGACCAGTCCTGGTGAAGAGCTAATTACATGTTTAAGAGCTCAAAAACTTGATGGGCAGTAGCCCTCCCGAAACAGGACAGAACACATTTCTCACATATGTCTTGCAACATATATAACTATGAAGGGAAGACCCAGTGTCCTTTTTTAGTAACGTCTGAAATTTGTGGAGTTTACTGCACGATTTTCAGCACGCTGGGGTTTTTTTTTTAATGGAATGAAACAGATGAATTTAAAAGACTGAAAATATGAAATCACCCAATTATGAAAGAAGAACATATTACCGAAATCCAGTTTCAAGCAGCATACAAATGTGGGCTATATTTTCCCCATGGATTGATAGATATATGGCCTAAAGGGCCAATCGCATTATCTGAAAGAGAGACGGGGAAGTTCCAGCTGGACTAAACAGCCTCCCGACAGGCTGAGCCGGGACTAATTATGAGTGTTTCCCAGGAATTTCCCTTTATCTCCTTCAGAATCGTAGTCCCATTGCCTCATTCTCTCCAAAATAGTATCACATCGCATCGTTCAAAATGGCATCTCGCCAGGGATTTTCCTGTTTTTTCGGCAAAGGGAGATTGGCATGAGCTTTCTGAAATATTACTTACTCAATCTGCACTATAAATGAAAAATAAAACAATCCAAGGGGTAAGGTGATACATTTGGTTAATCTGGCATAATTTGCTTCTTTCACATTTTGCACGTTTTGATGTATTAATGACATGTGGGCTCATTTGAGTTAGCAACAGGATAGGAGAAGAAAGCAGGATTTTCTTCAACAGTCTGTACCGTTGAGATGAGCTTCAAAGTCAAAGTTACTATTTCACTATGTACATTGTTAGGAAATCGCTGGTGTTACACCTTGCTCTCTTGGAATTCAAAATGTTTATTTGTACTTAAAAATGGGTTTTTTCTAATAATTGTCATTTTTTAATTCATAGATATTTGTAAAATACAATATATAACAATGTTGTTCTGCACCCAGAAACAGCCGACAGTGTATCATGGTGAAAGTACTTCTTTATTAAAAATAGTTAACAGGTCATTTTAAATTCCTGCGTCAGTTGTAACAAAAACATAAATGAATGAAATTATGTTAAATCTAAAATTGTAAACATCATACGTTGCCTTCCATAAGGGCATTTCCTGAAGAGCTGTAATCCCAACTCACTGTAGTAACGTGTAATTAATTTGATGATTCTCAATTTTGTATAATGATTCTTCCCCTCCAGATTGAAATGCCTTGGTTCAGCAAGTTCTTTTCACACAAATGAATGGATTGGTTGTAGAGTGGCAATTATTGTTGGACCAGCCAACTGAAAAAGAGAGAAAACATACTGGAATAAATATTTAAACATTCATACAGTAATAGGTTACAGACATTTATCCTAGCCATTAATGTTAGAGTAAAGAAAGTAGGCATTGCTACTCTCTGCTACGCTGCTATATGATTTTCTAAATCTGGATGATAGAAGCACTGTTAAGAGGATATTTTGAGTGACAGTTCCTCGACTACAAATGGGTGGCCCCAGCTGACTATACTCTAGACAATGCCAGATGATGATTTTTTGATGAAATGAACAAATATAACTACAGCACACATGAGCCACAGTTCAAAACTGTACACCTGTCAGAGATTTATCTTTTTTCTGGCCTCTCAAAGGACATTACCTCTTGTTTGCAGAAAAAGGCAAGGGTAGCTGCTAGAAGAACTCTGAGATTGCCAGTTATGGTAGTAGAATCCTTCCCCATCCACCCACAACCATGTGTTCTGTAGGGTAGAAAGTGACAGTCACTGACACAAAACATTTGTCCTCAACGCCATCTATATTTCCATCTACCTCTGTCTTAAAATAGCATCTTTTCATTATTATACTTTAAGTTGCATAGGCACCTTTCTGTACAGACACAGTAAGCAGTCTATTATAATTATCAAAACACAAGGGGCCCTGAATGTAGGAGAATAAACATAAAAATTGTTCTCCAAAGCATTAGAATCAATTTGTTATCATGCAGGTGGGACATGCTTTGACACAAAAAGAGATTCTTTACCTGAAGATAAAACCCCCCAAGCCATGCTCGTGAAGTTTGACCAATTCGATCAACCAATTCTTGGAGGAATATGTATTCCCTTGGGTTGCGTGCTGAGGCTAAGTTAGCACCTAGTCCTATGCAATATTGCTGGAAAAGAGAAGTGATAATTCAAGTAACTATTTAAAACAGGGTGCACATATATACTTATGACAGCTTAGACATGCTGTCTTGGTGGACTATGAAGCAAAGACAGGCAAGACAGAAAAAGAGGTTTGCAGGCAAATAACTCATTTGGCATCTCATATAACAGTTACAAGATGAAAGAACACCTGGTTCACAAGTTATTCATGATGGCCTTACCTGTGCATTGATCCATGTACTGGCCTGATTAACAAACTGGTAGCAGCGTGCTTGATGGCCATACCAACCAAATGGACAATCCCCTAGGGATCGTGTAAGTGGAGCCTCATCCCCAAATTCAGGGGATTCTGTAAATTAGTGCACAATATACATGAAAAATAGGACATCTTAAAATGTCACTGCTTATTTAATTAGCTCAGACAGGGAGTGGAAAAGACAGGATGACAGATGATTAGGCCACCTTTTCTTCAAACATATTTCATGTCAAGATGTGAACCTGCTGTCTTTTACACTATTTTAAGGGTTTTTGGGTGATTTACCACTATACCTGCATTATACTTCTATTGCTTCTTGATAAAGGCATTTTGAGAGTCCCTGGCATATGATTTCAAGTAGCTACTTCAGCAGTATCCTGAGGTTGTCTGGCAAACCACTCTGAAATTGGGTCCCCACACAGTGAAATCCCAGTTATTGTTAGTTAATGACACTGCCAAGGATCAGGCTTTCAGTGTCCAGGCTTTATGGGAGATTTGGGATGTTGCAAATTAAGCCACTCAGCTGCCTCCCTGAAATATGTTCAGTAAACAGGCAGTCAACTGAAATTAATGCAGCTTTATTTTATAATTATTGCTAACATGTTTCTTGCAAAAATGTTTTTCTGGTTTGCATTTCCACATGCAAATATTGGAGGGTTTCTTTTTTGTACAGGACAATTAACCAGTTCTAAAAACACTCATGATCATGTTGACAGTTTCTTTAACAACAGAAGCACTAACCTGGGAGTGAGAGATTCTGCACTGGTACATCTGGCACAGTTTTCTCAGTCTCTTCTATACAAGAAAAGAAAGCTCAAGATTAGAAATGTAGCTTCACTGTGCATCTACTGTATGCATGATCTTTCTTGTGTTAGTCACAACTTGCTGCTGCTCTCAGGCTGAAATCAGAAGACTAACCTGCTGGAGGTGCAGCACCATTTACAGCCTGACTGATCTCTGCTTCAGCCACACTGGCCTCCTCTGGAGAAAACAGAACATTGTTTCCTGTCAAAATCAGCCAACTTTACACTGTGTTTGGGCTGGGCTTTTTATCCTCTTGCACTGCTAGTTAAAATTGCTCAGTGAATACAAAACAGATGCACTAATAGCCATGCAAAAGATTAAGGTATGGGTGCTGATCTTTTGGAGCAAAAACTCATGAAAAAAGCAAAGCGCCCAAAGAAATGCATTTTTAATCATTTTAAACGTTTTGGCTTTTTATCAATCGCTGTATATAAAATTGCAAAGTAAAAATACTGATATTGGGGAAAAAATATAATGTCACTTAATAGAATGTTGTACCAGTGCTGTTTTTTATTACATTACATTACATTACATTATAGGCATTTAGCTGACGCTCTTATCCAGAGCGACTTACAACAGTGTAACCAAACTCAGGATCAAGTCCACTTAAGTCCATTGAACAACATGCAGATAAAAAGCCTTTACTATGATGCATACATTAAGGAGAAACAAGATAGTCTGGATGTTCATGTACACTGTCTGTAATATAAGCTAGAAGTAATGGAAATATTTTTAAATTGCTTGCAATTACATACGTTTGCTGTTGGTCTGTTTATATCACTTTGATCAGAGATCCTACCTGATACGTGAAGAGCGAGGACCATGAAGAGCAGCACGGAGACGGCAAAAACCCTCATGATGTTTGTCTGGTAAATTAATTGACAAAAAATCAGTATCAGAAGGTAAATTCATTACTACTATGACATTAATCTAATAACAACAACGGCAGGTCTTTTTGAAGTGCATGTCTAGTACCCCTACTTGGGGTACTCTTAGATAAATGCTATGAGCCTATCATTGTCAGACTAATACAATTTAAATACAACCAATGTTATTTTCCTTCATATTTAAAAGCTTAATCACATTGAACGCACTTTAATATTCATGTTCGTATTTTTTTTAATATATCAAGCTAACAAACCGTTACAATTAAGCTGATTCAATGAGTAATCGTTTTTCATTTCAACTCACATCTTTAGCACATTTTTGCATCATATTTTCTTTGTATAAATTACCCTTTTACATGAAATCAAAAAAAGCTCACTTTTTTATTGATCAGCTTAGTAGGTTCATGATACTATACAACATATCTCAGTCATGTTTTGAGAATTTCATATGTACATGCAATGTTCTGAACAGAATTTAACTGGAGAGATCCTCCTGAAATACCAGTTCTGTAAATGAAGTAATGATGAAAAATGTTTGCATTTAATTTCTTATTCGAAGGTACACATGAGATTGTTGATGCAGAATAGCACTTGCCTGTTGTGGGTGTAATGCTACAGGTCCACAGGCATTTTCTCAGGTGGTAATGAGTGACAGACACTTCAGACACGTCTATTTATACTAATCTGACAGACTGAGGACATGACGACACTTGGGATTGTACCAATAGGTACAGAGTTCAGATGACATTATTTTTGATCATATGATAACTAATCAAAGCCATAAAATTTTATAAGCAACGCACTACCATTTCCTGAATGGCTTCTTGCTTTAAAATATTTTTTTCTTGCCTAGTTTACCACTGAATATGAAACTGTGCACATACAGAAATCGCGTCTAAAGATGATATCTCTTTTTGACTGATTTTCGCAGAATGCTTTTCAAAATAATTTAATTGATTAAGGTTTATTATTTGTGCCGTGGTATTTGCAAGAATATCCCTTGTATGTTGAGAATGGTTATGCATTTAATGCAGGTTCAATGGGTGAAGGAAAGGAATAAAGTCCATTTCAGTGTCAAGAATTGTATTCTATTTCAAAGTGCAGTCATTTCAAACCTCTCAAGTTGAATCATTATAATTAAAAGGTTGAACTTGAGAGGTTCAAGGTGAAAACAATTATAAGGGATATTTGACCATGTATTGTAATCAATATTCCCAGAATGATTACCAGAATCATAAAACACAATTCCCAACCATGCATACCAGAACACAACATTTTGCAATCGTTTAACTTCCAGTAAGCAATAAAACAATTTGAAGCCTTCCTGGACTTGTTGAGAGACAATGTTCACTAGGTCCAATGCAGTTGGCTCCAGTTGAGGTCTTTCTGCCACCCGTTTTAAGTCAATATTACTAATACGGTCACAATGCAACAATCATTTTTTTCCCCACAAGAACATGCAGTCACATGCATAAATTTATATTATTCGGCATCTCCAATCCCACCCAAATCTGGAATGTCCAATTTAGAAAACATGTTCAAGCGTATCTCCTCGGAAACATACGGTGCCAGCCAGATGCTTCTTTTCACATGGCTACCAGAAGCTGCTCACGTACCGTCGGGGCAGCGGGGAACCGGCATCAGCACAAAGGTAGCAGGTTTTGCATAGGCAACAGCTTTTGTACTGACAGGAGTACCTTAGTAGTCATAATTTATGCTAACTTTCAAAAGAGATGTGCCTCAACGCCTTCCTGCCTTAGTTGCCTGCGAAGGTAATATTTTTGCTGTTAGAGATGCAGCCAAAAATCCACAAATAAATGCAAGCGATTCCACACATACCAGGCAATGCATGAATCCACATCCAATCTTTTTCCAGGAGTGATTTGTTTGCAAGTGAAATACATATTTGCAAGCTAGTTATTTTTACTTGTGAAGCAGGCACAGTTATTTGAGAACCAACCATCATTTTCTTTGTAACTAAAATATTTGCGAATCTCATTTTAGTTGTGTAAGGTTCATGATATTATTTTTGAGAGAATTACACCCCATATAAAAGGACTGAATCCGAAGCAGAACCTTGAAGCAAGACAAGCTGAACTGAATTGCTCCAAAACCAACTGTCAGGAAAACACCAGAAGACATTGTTGAAAAAATGTAAACGTGAAATTCAAAAGTTGACTCAGTCAAAGAAGTAGAACAGAAAATTTTAAAGTTTCCATTTCTGTTTTTCAAGACACTTTTTTATCAGTAGATGGAAGCAAAAGACAATTGATCAAACAGTCAAATTGAAATGTCCCCTGTAATAAAGTATAAGACATATCCCATTACTTGCATCTTTAATATCCGAAAATGTCTTGTTTTTATCTGACACAAAGCATTTTTTGCATACCCATTGTGGCCTTCAGTGAATTTCGAAAGGGGTATTGATTGTAGGCTCGTAGGGTGGTATGCAATTGGCTTTTTGTAGCCCAGTGGATATATGGAAGGGATATATGGGTACAAAACTGAGCTGCTCTTCTTCCCGTGCAAGACCTCCTTGCTTCGTGAACTCTCAATCACGGTTGATGGCACCACAGTGACTGCCTCTCACTCTGCCAAGAGCTTGGGGGTGGTCCTGGATGACCAACTGGACCTCAAGGAGCACATCAAGGCAACATCACGGTCCTGCAGATTCCTCCTGTACAACATCAGGAGGAATCGACCATACCTGACGACGCACTCCACCCAGCTGCTCGTCCAGGTGACCTCTCGCCTTGATTACTGCAACTTTCTCCTTGCAAGCCTGCCAGCTTGTGCCATACAGCCACTACAGATGATTCAGAATGCCGCTGCCCGACTCATCTACAACCTCCCCAAATTCTCCCACGTCACTCCTCTGCTGCGATCACTTCACTGGCTACCGGTCGCTGCCAGGATCCGGTTCAAAGCCCTGACCCTTGCCTACACTGCCGCCAACAGGACAGCCCCCATCTACTTGCAGGACATGACTCAATTCTATGTGCCTGCTCGACCACTCCGCTCTGCGGCAGCAGGGCGCCTTGTAACCCCTCCCACCCGCCCAAAGGGATCACAGAGCTTCTCCACCCTAGCTCCCCAGTGGTGGAACGAACTCCCCGTCCCTCTCCGAACCTCCCCCTCACTATCCATCTTCCGCCGTGGCCTGAAGACTCATCTCTTCAGACTATACCTAGACTAACCACCACCACGCTGTATAATAAAAAAAAATTTTTTTAAAACAACCCTTTTTCCTGTCACTTGTTACATGTTGCCCCATCCCTCCACTTCTTGGTAATTTGTATTCGTCCTAATACTGTAGCTTATTCTTCTGCCTAGTTGGCTTTGCAGATGTTAGACCAGAATAGTGTTCATTGTTCTTGGCTAGAAATAGCTGTACAAAATAAGTAATTATACCTTACTGAACCCGTGTTCAGCAGTTGTCTACGATCATGAAATGCACTTTTTTGTACGTCGCTTTGGATAAAAGCGTCTGCCAAATGAATGTAATGTAATGTAATGATTCAATCGGTGGGGATGGCAATGTTTATTGCTAGAGCCCTGGTGGCCGTCCAGCCAGCCTCGTGTTGTTTTTTGCGCCAATGTGTGACTGGGTCCCCACTGGCCCACTCTGCGCATGCTGGCTGGCACAGTGTATTTCAGAGGAGATAGTAGGGGGTGTATATGAACACACTGATACACTAGCACTGTTGCCTCACAGCAGGTAGGTCATTGGTTCGAATCCCAGACATAACCTTTCTGTGTGGGGTTTGCATGTTCTCTCTGTGTTAACGTGGATTTCCTCCGGGTACTCCGGTTTCCTCCCACAGTGCAAAGTCATGCAGGTTAGCTTAATTGGAGTGTCTAAATTGCCCCTAGGTATGAGTGCGTGCGTGAATGGTGTGTGTGCCCTTGATGGACTGGCGACCTGTCCAGGGTGTATTCCAGCCTCACGCCCAAGGCATGCCCTCCATGTACCTGACATGGATAAGCGGGTTAAATAATGGATGGATGGATAAGTAAGTAAATAAATAAGATGGATTTATACACGTGTCTACGTGTCTACTTGAGCCAATTAAAAAAGTTAACAAATCATCTTCATATAAAATTTGTTAGTGTCATGGTTCTGTGGTTTGTCTGCGTTTCCCTTTTTGGGCCGCCAGATGGCAGCACTTCAGTTTTTAGTTCTGTTCATTAACCCTGTTTAATTGTATTATTGTTTTCAATTATTCAATTGTTGTTTTTTGGCTGTCTCATTTTCCCTTCCCTCTCTGTGGCCTGATTGTGCATTGTGCCCTCCTGTGTCTCGTCAGTGTCTTGTCTATTTAAGTTCCTTTCTTCTCTGACTCGGGTGCTGGATCCTTGTGTGTTTCTGATTGTGTTTCTGCCCAGCGTGTTTCCTCCTGAGAGTAGCTTCCTGTGTGTTTCTTCCCACGGTCCGTCTTTTACGTGTTTTTGGATTATTGGATTTTCTTTGTTTCCTGTGTTTTGAAGTTTTACTTTGTTTTTTGAGTTACCCTGCGAGGCCTTGCTTGGTTTCCTGTTTTTTTTGTTACTTTCTGTGATTAGTTTTTGGATTTTCCTTTGACGTTTGAGTTTTGTACACTCTGCATTTGGGTCCTAACCCCCCGTTCCCGTGACAGTTAAAAAACTTTAAATGTTTGATATTTTCACTTGAAAGGCATCTTGATCTTTGTTCTTTATACTGTAAGCACATTCTGCTGACAATATAGTTTGCTAAATATCTAGCTGTTAGGATTAATTCCTGTACTTTTTCAAAATGATAATTTGATCAATTGTTTTCTTCCCCAGCCATCAACAGATAATACCTCTTCAGTATAGCAAAGCACAGTGTCTGCTTCTGCATCATTTAAATAGTCTGAGCAGAAGGGATCTCATAAGTTAAAATAACTTGGGGGCCCTAGCTGAGGTACAGTAGATTTCCATAAATTCAGTTTTTTCTGCCAGCGGGGGCAATGGTGGATAGCTATACACAAAAGTGGGGAGCACCTTACTTTATACATGCTATACTGATTCCACTCTCACAGAAAGAAATACATATATATATAATCTGGGTGATTGTTAAAAGTTAAATCAGTTTATTAATTTCCTTAATTAAAAATGTTGTGACCAAAAATATCCACTGAAAATATAGAATTTCAGTTCTCAAACTATAACATCAAACTAAATCAAAGATTTTTATTTGCAAGAGTTTTCTAAATTTTTATAGAAATTATTCTGTTCTAGTCCCATGTATTCAATTAAGGCTGTAGTAAGAATAACTGCAAATATTTGGTATTAGTTACAGGTGGCATTTTTCACAGCAGCTAAATCAACATTCAATCCACAAATAATCCTGTGTAGCTCATCCAAATCAGTAGAAATGACAAGTTTTGGCTAAGATTGGTTTTGAGTGATTTATATATAGACAGTAGATAATAATAATAATAAATTTTATTTATAAAGCACTTTTCAAGCAGTATCTCAAAGTGCTGTACATATTGTGAGGTCAATACACAACAAAACAGTAGTACACTTTTTTAAAAGAAAGAAAAATAAAATAAAATAAAACGACCAGTACCAGGAACACAGACAAAATAGTACAAGGTTAAAGGTTAAAACAATAATTAAAAGCTCAAGGAGGAAGATAATTGAAGGCAATGCGGTAGATAAATATGGGCAATGTGACTGTGAGGTCACCCTGTGACTTTCCATGGGCTTTGTGGGGGGTAAAAACCATTTGAAGCCAGGAAACTGCAATTTTTGTGCTACCATGTTGGACAAATTGAACTTTGCATTTTGAGCATATTGGTTTATTTACAGTGCAATGGTTGGAAGCAAGACCTTTACTGGAACCTACTGCACTGGCCCAAGTGAACAATGTCTCTCAACAAGGCCAGGAAGGCTTCAAATTGTTTTATTGCTTACTGGAACGATTGCAAAATGGTGTGTTCTGGTATGCATGGTTGGGATTTGTGTTTTATGGTTCTGGTAATCATTCTGGGAGCATTGTTTACAATACATGGTCAAATATCCCTTATAATTGTTTTCACCTTGAACCTCCAGTTCAACTTTTTAATAATAATGGTTCAACCTGAGAGGTCTGAAATGACTGCACTTAATGCAAATGAAATGGAATATGAGTCTTGACACAAGGTTTTTATTCTTTTCTTCACCCATTTAACCTGCATTAAGTGGATAACCATTCTCAACATGCAAGAGATATTCTTGCAAACACCATGGCTCCAATAATACACCTCAATCAGTTAAATGAGTTTGAAAAATGTACTGGTTAAATTAATCAAAAACAGATCATCCTTAGGAGTGTCCTGATCCAGGAACCTTTCACAAACTTTATGATTGTTTTAAGATTGCTGTATAAGGGTACAATTTCAGATTCAGCAGTAACCTAGGCTATCAGGAAGCATTTCAAATTTTAGCCATCCAAGGATGGTAGTGCATTGATAATAAAATTGAATGGCTTTGATTAGTTATCATATGATCAAAAATAATGTCATCTGAACTCTGTACCTATTGTGTTGTCATGTCCTCAGTCTGTCAGATTAGTATAAATAGTCGTGTCTGAAGTGTCTGCCACTCATTACCACCTGAGAACATACCTGTAGACCTGCAGTATTTCACCAACAACAGGTAAGTTCTATTCTGAATCCACATGTTAAATTCTGTTCAGAACATTGCTTGTACATATGAAATTCTCAAAACATGCTTGCAGATATGTTATAGTGTATAATGGACCTACAAGGTTGGCCAATTAAAAATAAAAAGGAGATATCATCGAAATGATTGCTTTTTTTATTTCATGGAAAAGGGTAATTTATACAAATAATATTGAAGCAGCAATTTGCAAAAGATTTGAGTAGACATTTTTAAAAAGATGACTCATTCAATCAGCTTAATTCTAAAGACTAATTTGCCCAATATCTCAAAGAATACGGAAATGGATATTTAAGTAAGTTCAATGTGATCAAGCTTTTAAATATGGAGGGAAACCATATTGGTTGCATTTAAAATAGTTGTGTTGGTCTGACAATGACAGGCTCATAGCATTTATGAAATAATACCCCAAGTAGAAATGACTCTATATCATGCCCTTCAAAAAAACCTGCCTTTGTTGTTATTAGGTTAATACCATAGTAGTAATGAATTTACCGACTGATTTTCTGTCAATTAACTTACCAGACAAACATCATGAGGGTTTTGACCGTCTCTGTGCTGCTCTTCGTGGTCCTCGCTCTTAATGTATCAGGTAGGATCTCTGATCAAAATGCTATAAACTGGCCAACCCGCAAACACATGTAATTACTAGCTATTTCCATTATTTCCAGGTAATATTACAGATAGTGTACATGAACAGCCAGTTCAATCAAAAACAGCACTGACCCAGCATCCTATGAAGTGACATTACATTATTTCCCCACTATCAGTGCTTTCACCTTGTAATTTTATATTCAGCGATTGATGAAAAGCCAACAGAACATATAGAGTGTACTAAATTTGTCATTATTTCACTGCTAAAAAGTATAATATGTCAAATCAATTGTGTGAATTTCTAATGTGTGTGTGTCAATGTAGAAATGTCAAAGTTCAAAGGCCAGAAATATGTAATTATGTAAAGAATGTAAATTGGTCTTTGGGGCGCTGTTTACTATAATAATTTCTGACATGTGTGCCACTGCTTAAATACCCTGAGAAAAGAAAGACAATTCACTACATCCCCAAGGACAGCATTAAAAAAATGCTGGTCTTTTGTGCTGTTAAAATGAACAAAAATCAGTTTTTGTTCCTAAAGATCCACCCATACATTTTGCATGGTTATTACTGCATCAATTTTGTATTCACTGAGCAATTTTAACCAGCAGTGCAAGAGGAGAAGAAAGCCCAGCCAGGCTGGCACTCATGTGCATACCCAGTGTAAAGCTGGTTGATTTTGACAGGAAACAATGTTCTGTTTTCTCCAGAGCAGGCCAGTGTGACTGAAGCAGAGGTCAGTCAGGCTATAAATGGTGCTGCACCTCCAGCAGGTTAGTCTTCTGATTTCAGCCTGAGAGCAGCAGCAAGTTGTGACTAACACAAGAAAGATCATGCATACAATAGATGCACAGTGAAGCTACATTTCTAATCTTGAGCTTTCTTTACCTGTATAGAAGAGACTGAGGAAACTGTGCCAGATGTATCAGTGCAGAAACAGTCACTCCCAGGTTAGTGCTTCTGTTGTTAAAGAAACTGTCAACATGATGACAAGTGTTTTTAGAACTGGTTAAGTGACCTGCACAAAAAGAAAATTTACAATATTTGCATTTAAGAAAACCAACCATAAAAACATTTTTGCAAGTCTATTCCACTCCCTATCTGAGCAGTTTAAATAAGCAGTGACATTTTAAGATGTCCTATTTTTGTATATTGTGTCCTATTTTACAGAATCCCCTGAATTTGGGGATGAGGCTCCACTTACACGATCCCTAGGGGATTGTCCATTTGGTTGGTATGGCCATCAAGCACGCTGCTACCAGTTTGTTAATCAGGCCAATACATGGATCAATGCACAGGTAAGGCCATCATGAATAACTTGAGAACCAGGTGTTCTTTCATCTTGTAACTGTTGTATGAGATGCCAAATGAGCTATTTGCTTGTCACCCTCTTTTTCTGTCTTGTTCTTCGCTTCACAGCCCACCAAGACAATATGTCTGAGCTGTCATAAGTATATATGTATACCGTGTTTTAAATAGTTACTTGAAATATCACTTTTCTTTTCCAGCAATATTGCATAGGACTAGGTGCTAACTTAGCCTCAGCACGCAACCCAAGGGAATACATATTCCTCCAGGAATTGGTTGATCGAAGTGGTCAAGCTACACGAGCATGGCTTGGGGGGTTTTACCTTCAGGTAAAGAATCTCTTTTTGTGTCAAAGCATGTCCCACCTGCATGATAACAAATGGATTCTAATGCTTTGGAGAACAATTTTCATGTTTATTCTCCTACATTCAGGGCCCCTTGTGGTTTGTTAAATATAATAGACTGTTTACTGCAAGGAAAGGTGCCTATGCCATTTAGAGTATACAAATGAAAAGATGCTATTTTAAGACAGTGAAAGGTGGAAATATATATGATGTCAAGGACAAATGTTTTGTGTCAGCGACTGTCACTTTCTACCTTGCAGAACACATGGTTGTGGGTGGATGGGGAAGGATTGTACTACCAGAACTGGCAGACTCAGAGTTCTGCTAGCAGCTTCCCTTGCATTTTTCTGCAAACAAGAGGTAATGTCCTTTGAAAGACACTGAGAGGCAAGCAAAAAAATAAACCTCTGACAGGTTCATGTGTGCTGCAGTTATATTTGTCCAGTCCATCAAAAATCATCATCTGGCATTGTCTAAAGCATGGTAAGCTAGGGCCACCCATTTGCAGTCAAGGAACTGTCACTCAGTGACACTCACTCAACAGTGCTTCTGTCTTCCAGAGTTAAAAAATTATATAGCCGATATTAGCAAGGCTAACATTAATGTAGGACAAATGTCTGTACCCTATTGCTGTATTAATGTTTAAATATTTATTCCAGCATATTTTCTCTCTTTTTCAGTTGGCTGGTCCAACAATAATTGCCACTCTACAACCAATCCATTCATTTGTGTGAAAAGAACTTGCTGAACCAAGTCATTTCAGTCAGGAGGGAAAAAAGAATGGAAATCATTAAGCAAAACTTCAAATCCTCAAATTAATGACACAAAGTTACGAAAGTGAGCTGGGATTACAGCTGTTCAGTAAATGCCGTTATGGAGGGCAACATATGATGTTTACAATATTAAATTTGACATAATTTCATTCATTTATGTTATTAGTTTTTGTTACAGCTGATGCTAGAATTTAAAATGACCTGTTAACTATTTTTAATAAAGAAATAATTTCACCATGAAACCATTTGTTGGCTGTATTTGGGTACAAAACAATTAAATAATTATTTCATACTCTATATTGTAAAATAGTGTATTTTACAAATATCCATGAGTTAAAAAAGGACAATATCTTCCTTCATCATTCTACTGCAGTATTGGCTTTTTGCTGTGCTTGTACTTTCTGTTTTGTGTTATCTTCCTTTAATTATGTATATTGTAATTTTTTTATGGGTTGGGAAAAAGCACTCTATAAATAATGTATTATTATTATTATTATTATGCAACTTGCTGTGCTGTAATGTTGTTACTTTTTGTTGTAACTTCTTGTTATTCACCTAAAAAAAATTAACATTCTAATCCTTCAAAAAGCGATAAGTAGCAGCCTACAATTAAAATTGGAATGGGATTGCATAGTCACTATCTGCAAAACTAGCACAAAAAGAACTTCAATGCAAATAACGAGGGGCTATTCAATAAACACCGGTAACCACACTTGTGATGATCACTATCATAGAACACAGGTAAATTTTTGTGCTTACTGAATGCATTGGACAATGAGGGTAGCCAAAAAATAACTAGATAACACACAACAATCTTTGTTTATGATCTTAATCATCACCATAGCATCCTGTGGTGATAATGGTGGTGCAGTAGGTAGCACTGTCGCTTCACAGCAAAACGGGTTCAAATCTCGGCCTTTCTGTGTGGGGTTTGCATGTTCTCCCTGTGTCAGCGCAGGTTCTTTCGGGTACTGGTACTGTCCAGGATATAGATGACGGATGTTATGTAATGACTACAACAAAACCATGTCCCATGGAGCTTTGCACCTCAATAACAACAATGGTGAAACTGTTTGTTCAATTGTCTTTTGCTGCCATCTACTGCAAAAAAGAAATTGTGTCAAGTAAAACAGAAACATATAACATATGCTACATATAATGTTTAATATTTTGAAGCCGACATTCCCCACTTCCCTTGACACAAAATAATGGTTTCACACAGGTCTCTCCACCTAAATAAGTAGTAACATTATTCACAATACAAAACACTAGCAAGTGCCCCTACACCATATTACATGAATGTGCTTGCCAATAAAGAAAATAACATTTATATTATTATTTACATTATTCAAATTCAAAGGGAATATCACAAAAAATATGAAATTTTGCAGGACACACTCAAAAGATCTCAGAATGGTGCATCAGTCAATGACACTTAAAATGAGATATACAGCATATATTTATTACCAAAATTAATTTAGGTGTGGACATATATACATTCCCTAGACACTTTCCTGCACTGCAATTGCTCTAAACAGAAATAAAGTCCCCATTGGGCCTACATTTGTCTTCAAACTGAAGAATAACTGAAAATAAATAAATTCTCTACACTCCAACACACCATTGTTGAAAAAGAATAACATTCATTCACTGTTGAGGCGTGTTCAGAGCATCAATGTGGGGTTGTGTCCATATCCTTGAACCATGGAAGGCCCTGTTATCCAGTCAGTAGCAGCAGCAATAACGGTACCATCTTGGCTTGTTGGGCAGGTCAATAGTGTACAAACATTCTTGGCTTGCGTCCAGGACCTCTTTCACTTGACTCTGTGATAGACCCTTCCACCGCAGCAGAATGCGAACCTGCTCTTGACTGAAACAAATTTGGACAGATACCAACACAGACATAACCACAGAAATGAAGGACAGGCACACAGGCGGCATGCAGACAACAGAACAGACACACCTGTCATCTAAATAGGCCTCTCTGGACCAAACATGATGAGTTTACCTCATGTCAGGACAGTCTATCCTCATTTCGGCAATTGTTATCTTCAGCGCGTTTATATCACTGCACTTTAGGATCTTTCCAACGTTCAGTAGAGCCTGGTTCCTCTGTATCACTTCTGGGTTCTGTTCAATGAAACTCAGGCATCAGAAGTACACATTGGCTTATCCATACTAATCATTAGCCCATTGCCTTGAACATAAAAGTGTAGAGTGCTGTCTCATTGTGCATTGCCCATCATTTACGATACAAATACCCCCTCAAAACTAGTGCATTGCACTCAGTAAGGCACTCTTAATCCCTTGTGCCAATCGGCATACAAAGGCTTGTGTCTATTAGGGATATCTCACCAGATGAGAGAACATATTGTGTAAATACTCTGCATTCTCTGTCACTTCACTCCCTACATCGCTCCATGTCCTCTCTAGCTCACTCTTGTTGCTCTGTAATAGGTATTTCAGGTACAGAGAAGTGAGGCGATCATAAGCTGTGTCAACAGCTATCTGAAGAGAGAAGAAACAAGTACATTAAGTTGGTTAGCCTTATATTCACAGACATCCAGAGACTTATGATCTGAGCAGGCATCAAAGCCCTAACAGACATGAGCTCACCTTGTATGCCTCTTGATTCGTTTTGGGGAGGGTCCTGAAATGCATTTTTATCTCTTCCATCTCACCCATCCTGTGTCCATCTCCTTTCTTAAAATACTCTTTTAAAGAAGCCTGTAATGTCATAAAATGGCATTACAAGAAACTCAAGCATCATGAACCAGTAGACAGTGAGCTCTGAGTTTAATGATAGAAAGACAATTGAGTGAAGGATATGAACCTCTACTTTGGAGAATGGCTTCTTCAACACAAGCGCCAAAGACTGGGCCTCAATGCTCTTTAATGAATGGACAGCCTTGATGGACTCATCATTTCTATTGCTTGCAATTTTGTGTACATACTTCCTGGAATGTGAACAACAGAAACATCATAAGTAGAAGGACATCTCACATCTTCAGTGAGGAAGATCAGGGTCCCCACAAAGCGCAGAGAGAGAAGCGAAAGTTGATTGTTTGTAAGCGTTTACCTAAGTTCCATTGAAGTGCTGAATGTTCTGAAAGGGTACATCTCTCCTGATTTTGCATGCATTTTCAGTCGCTTCTGTTCTCTCTCTACATATCTATAAGAGAGAAAAGGTGGAATGTGAAGTTAATTATTGGAAAATACAAAAACAGCTTGCAAAATACAAGTGGTTGATCTATTATGCCAGCGTGAGTTTAATAACCCAAATGTACAACCAATGGAGTTTGCTTGTTTATTCAATGTAAATTCAATGTAAAAAAAAATAGTTTTCACCCTCTCAGCAGGACAGGATTTAAGATGCAGCAGTGTATGTCAGCCAAGTAAAGTTGATATTACAATGCTTACCCATACAGTATTTGCTATAAAACATTTAACACACTTTTAACATACTTTAACACAACTTCTATAACACAGGTTTTCACTTTTCGAGTCATATTCCATTATATTCAATATTGTTTTCCATACCACCTCTACTGTCATGACACAGATATCTCCCTGATGTGTGATTGTCTCACTGGGTTTGATTTCTGTAACACCACAAGGTAACTCCTGTTCCACTAAGCTAGAAATGTATTAGTACCATGTACCATTGGCCAAGTCACAGACCTACCCATAAACCACCTGCTTCATTTTGATGTGGAAACAATGCAGAAATGATTTTTTAAAATCTGTTTTGGTTTGAGCGCAGGACCATCACTATATTCCAGTGAAAGGGCTCCATCCTTTGGAGCCACAATGAATTAGATCCTAGTAACAAGACCTAATGCAATAAGAACAGATTTGAGACATTGCGTCTGTCCTACAGTCAGCCCATTCTGGTCTTCAATATGTCAGAGGAAAGGTATGGAAGACAACAGGCATACAAATGATAGCCATAATGTTGGTGTTAAAGCTTATATGTAATTTATAGTGATGCTTTATATTGACTAATGTCCCTGCTTAGTGTAAGGACCTAAATTTGGCCAAGAACCCTAAAACCGGGACACACCAATGGATTTTTTATGTTTGTCCATAATATTAACATTGTATGTGTTCACAAAATAATATAACATTATGTGATAAAATACAATTATACTTTTCATTCCACTCAGTCAGTCTCAAATTAATCTTCCCTTTGGTAGTAGGATACTAATCTATTTTGTTTCAATTAGCATCCTACCAAAATAGCTTTATGTACTATGATATGAGATTATTTGTACTGGATTATATAATGGAAATTGCACAATAAATCTGGTATTATTATTCCCTATTATTCCTTGCCTTTTAAAAGGGCTGTTTTGATATTCATAAGGTGCTTGTGCAAGGGATGGAAAAAAGATATTGAATGGAGAATCAGAAATGTGACTAAAAATGACTGATAAGGGTACTCACTTTTCTAAAAAGACCAACAGCTTTGGGTAACAGATTTCTTGTACTTTGACTTTGAGTTGTTTACTAATCATGCCTGCCGGCTCGATGAAACCTTGGAGGACCTGCAAACAGAAGCAGCACCACAGGAGTCGTCGCTGCAGTTCGCAATAGCATACTGCTAGTGTCACCGTAAGGAGGGAGTCTTTTAATAAAATCATATGGTGCTTTTCAGTATATAATTTAAGAAGACACATTTCAGTCATATTGAAGTAAGATTTCATGACATTACTCAACTGTTGAGAAGAGCAGTCCAATCTCATATTTTATAAGCAATGTTTAATTAGTTTGAATTTAACTTTTCGGCTTTTTCCTAAACAGCCACCGGTAAATATAACTATACATTGTTTAGCAATAATTTAATTCACTACCTGAATGACATCTATTTGCAGTTTAATGAAGTCCTCCTCATCTCCTGGGATACAAGTGCCCCAGTAGATCTTCTCATTTTGAAGGATACTGTGCAGTCTCTCTGAGACAACCTCCTGGAAAGGGTGAGAAAGAAGACAGACACTCTGACCTTTTATTCTCTTGCACATCTCAGGCACTGTAAATGAGATCACATGGGCATTGTACCTGTATAGCAGTGAGGAACATCTTTTCTGCCCTCTGCAACCAGTCTGAAAGGACCAGCAGGTCAACTGCCCTAAAACAGTTATCCTTGATGTCAGGGTGACCCATTGATTTCTCACTGTAAAACCCAAAACCAGAGGATACACGTTGGTCAACTTGCATCCTTCAGCTACCAGCTACAATATGCAGCACTTTGTTACAATGTCAGTACACAGCTTCTGTTTAGATCAAGTCACAAAGTCGATACCATGTACTTCAGTTTATATCCCTATAACAGTGTCCGATGGGGACCAATCACAGTGAAACTTCACAACAGGTATATATATTTACAACATATTGAATAACATTTTCTTATAGCAAAATCATGACCTGATACACAAAAGGGATACTTTTCTGTCAGGCATGGCTCAAGAGAAGGGAAATACATGTACAGTAAATGCACCAGAAAATTGAGTACATGTATACTCAATGTATGTATGTATGTATGTATGTACAGACACACGAGTAAGGAAGATTTTTCTACAAGTTAGTGGAGGGTGGGGTTACAGCTTAACATACAAACATGACTTTTTGCACTAATGTTAAAGGGGTGGAATACGCCTGGGTCCATATATTTTTAAGCCTCAAGATCCATTTTATAAATGCACTCATGCCTGTCATTTTCTTACATTGTAAAGCTATGGTGATATGCTTTCAGACTGTAGTTTGTGCTCCTTAATCTCAAAAAAGGGATGAAAACAGTTATATTATTCTGCACAAAGGTTGCTGTCCCTTAAAAAACCCTAGACACAGTTGCAAAAATGAATTAAATTAGTTGCTCATACCTCAGGTACACACGTGCCACCCAATACAGCACCAGGTTGATTTTGTCTGCAGTAAGGGTACAATTCAAGACCTGGTCCAGTTGGGCAAAAATGTAGAGGTGAAAATTCTCAACCACGCAGTCAAGAAGTGGGGTCTCTCTCAGACCTGGGCTTAGCCTCTTTAGCTCCTCCAGCACTGTCTTCTGGACCAGCTGCAGGTATTCAGCCAGCACCTTCTCTGGATGTCCAGACCCCAGGCTCTTGAGTGGTGGCTGAGGGATCTTCTTGGTCACAGCCTGCTCCACCAGTTGAGTGAACATATTGAACCAGTTTTTGGGGCTCCATTCCTCCTGTTGATAGACTCCATGGTATTTCTGTCCAGCGGCAATGACCTGACTGGCAATGCGCAATTCCTCCACGGAGGGAGATTCCCCAAGCAGTGCATTATTCATGATGCTGCACAACACCTGGTACAGTTCCTTAAGTTTCTGAGGAGTAAACTCTGCACACACACCCCCTGCTTTCTCTGAGTATAGAACTTCTAGGGCCATGCGGAGGCACTGTGAAGTCTCAGTTGTCACTGCAAAGACAGAACATTAAATTTTGATATACCGAAGTCATTATCAGGCAACATGTTGCAATTAGCCAGAAAATGATTGAACCATCATGTCAAGTATGCAAGCTTTCGGGTATTCAAGAATCAAGTACAACACCATAATTTGTAAAGGTGAACAGGTAAGCGCAATGAAGTTGTGGGTTACTTTGCAAAAAGGCACAAAGGTATAAACCAGTGGTAACCAACCCTGTTCCTGGAGATCTACCCTCCTGTAAATTTTCATTTCAGCCCCAATTTGGCATATCTGATATGACCAATTGGCAACTTAATAAGACCTCTTGCTATTGAATGAGGTGTGCTTTGTTAGGGTTGGAATGAAAATGAAATTGAAGAAAGGTTGAGTTGAAGAAAGGTGTATTGGGATCACATAACCATGAGAGACTTCAAGAGTGATACGCCTTACATTAATTTCATCATATGTTCATTCTATTCACAGAGAACAGACAGCATAATGAAAATGCTATATAAGGGTGGCAATAATGCAGACTGAGCAGCTACCTTACCTTCAGCAGGAGTAGCCTTATCACTCCCCAGTGTCTCAGGTTTCTTTGTCTTCTGTGAGGGGGTTTGTGCCGTTGGCATTGCATTAATAATCCTCTTCATTGTCCATGTTCTTTCTTTACACTTGGGTAGTTTTCGATACCCCAAAAACATGGTAAATCAGTCAGATAATTTTATATAAACCTGTTAAATGAAAATAATAATAGTAATGATGATGATGATGATGATGAAAATAAAGAAAAAGTAAAAATTATCATTATAATTGATATAGGAGGTGGAACTAGAAAGATTACATTATATTTCAATAACATTGAGAGCAAATTGTCATTTGTGGAACCTGGCTGAAACAGCATTACACACGTAATCACCTGGGAAATTATGGGAATTCCCAATACAGAAACTGTAAGATTTGTTCTATTCAAGGTCTGGCTGGGGCCTTGCATGAAATAATTAGGTGAAAGTTATGGAAGAATGTGATGACTCAGGTGAAATGAGGTCATGCTGAAAACCGATGCAATGCGATTTTTAAAAATGAGACAAAATGTAGCAAGTTACAAAACACTCATCTTCACATTGTGTTTTTTAAATGTATAATGCAAGGATTGAGAAACTTTTTTTTTTCAATCAGTGTCTAAACCAGCATTTCTAATCAAAATGAGACTTCTAAACAGTCTGGCAAGATAATCAACACTGAGCAAATGCTCAAACTCTCCTCTAATTTCCCAGAAGAATAATATGTGGCGTTGTTTCTACTTTGTTATTTTGCACTTTTGGGTCCCCGATGAGTTCAGCCAGACAGGGCAGTCAGGACACCCCAAATCAATAGTTCAAGCAGTTTTATTTTACGCGTACACGGGCCAGCGTCACCCCGAATACCACTGTCAGTTAAACATTTTATAAACTTGTAGCATTCGGGTCCACCGTCCGCTAGAGAAAAAGATTAATCGCGGCGTAAATCGAAGCCTTCAGCTGAATTCTCTGGTTGGAGGTAGCAGTCATATTCTATAAATGGCAATTTGCTCTCAATTACTGAAATTTTCTCATGTTTGATACGTTAACCTCTTTTATAAATATAATTAGGATTTAGGAGAACATGATGGAGGAAACGGTACTTCCCCCAAATCTGTTGTAGCTCTTGTGTAGATTGAACAGCTACAAGCTGATTAACAGCAGGCACATGAAACTACTTACTGTGCTCAAGAATAACATAACTCTTTGTGTTTCATGTTACCCTTATGCTGAGGATATGACCACACAATTCCAAAAAATGAAAACACATCTAGAAATACAATACCATATATTCAGGACAGATATTTAAAGAGCAAAACATACCATCAAAAGGAAACTACAACCATTTCACAGATTATTTCAAAATAGATTACACAGATGAATCAAGATCAACCCCTCTATAGTCTTCTTTTGTTGATTGTTTCAGTTACCATCCTGGCATGATTGCACTACTGTCACACATTTCCTGTGCAGCCTAAACTAACTAATTTAGCCACACGTACCATGTATTCAAAGCCAACTGTTACATGAATTGTGGGTGACAGACCAAAATGGTCAAGCAAACCAGACAAAATAACTGAGTACAGTGAACAATATAACATGCTTCTCTTCTGCTGAAAGTATGAAAACATTTCAAAGGCACTGAAAATGAACATGTGCATTTTTACTTCTGTCACTTTCAGAAGGTTCAAGGCCACACTGCCAAATTTGAAAACACAATTTGAAAAAATATAAAGCAACTATGCCATTTTGGAATGTTTGCATTCCTGCACTGTTGGTGACCATAAGCATTTTTCTATGATGACATGCACTCTCCATAATCCAGGGAAGCAGCCTCCCATTCATGCCCTCATTCCACCTGGTTTAACTGCCCCTCACACCGCAATTCTGCTAGAATTCTTTTGTTCTGCGGGGACAAACAGCATGACCAGAGCTTTCAGGCTCTGAACGGCCTGCTGTCCTGTTCAACACATTTTGTATGGCAACAAAACAGAGTACATTGAATGTGATGGTTAGAAACACGGTGAATCAGCCGCCTCCATGAATGAACACACAGCATTTTGTATCATCATTCCCCAATGTACTGAACACTGTATATTATTATTAAGTAAAATCAGTGCACAATGAAAGAAGAACACATCTTACCAGAAATCAGGATGTTGGCAATATGAATGATGTACAGTGGCTATGGCTTTATACTGTGGCTCAGGTGATTTCCCATATAATCTTTTTTTTAAAACCTGTAAGGGGAAATTCTCATGGTTCCTTTTTTTTCCAGTGGTGGTGTCACTTTCACTTTCGCTTAAAAGATGTTACATTTTAATTTTCTGGGAAATCAGACCTATAGTTGCCAGCCTCACTCCAGCTATTATGCCATAATGGACAACTTAATGAAGTGCATATCTTCTATATGCAGAGAAACTGTGAGAAGTTTTAGATATTTTGTTGTACTTGCACTAAAATACAAACCAGTTAGAGTTCCTTGGTTGCTCAGTCAGTCAAACCAATCACCACAGGCAGATTAGTGCAGATGGATTAATAAGAATTTGCTATAACCTGATAGGAAAGAAAGCTAGCACACAAAATTCCCTAGGACCCCTGATATGATTTTGCACAATTTGTCATGGCGTGCATTCTGCATCTTGATGGGACAGCAACAATTTATTGATTATGAAATTTAATTTTCTTTTAAATTAACTGACATACAATAACATACACTATTCCAAAAGTAAAACATAAAAAACTAAATATCAATAAAGCATTATCAAAGTGAAAAAATAAATAAATACATTTTTGGAAAAATTGGTCTTACATATCAAATAACCAATTATATCATGGAGAATAAGGGCTTGTTTTGATCAAATTAATTTAAAGCTATTTTTTAAAATCTATTTCAGTCATGAATACACCAAATATGCAAGAGATTTGGAAAAAAAGAAAGAAAAGAAATATGTATAAAATACTTTGCCAACATTATACATTTATTTTAACAGAAATTGAATTAAATAAATCAGATTTTTTTAACCTCCAAAATGAAACCCAATTTAATGACTTTTTAAGGTGGGTAATACTACGTTATTTTTACCATCCAATTTTGAAATTCCTCCCAAAACACTTTAACAGAATTACAAGAAAATATGTTCTGCAGTTTCAATGTCCAAGTTGCAAGCAACATGCTGATTCAGATTAAGGTTAAATGTATACCTTAGAGACTAATTGCAAGATAAATCCCATTTCAAGTCATGAAATTCACTTCTTTAACCTTAGGGACTAATGGAAAAATAATGAATTTCACATATGGGCCTAATAAATGCACAACCGTGGTTCATTGTGACAACTTGGGGGGTAGCATGCCCTATATGTATGCAGCACTGAGAGGGTTTCCTACAGAAATAACCATAATGACCACAGACACTCAGCCCATAAGAACATTAACTTTTATACCTTTGGACTTCATGTAAACAGAGAGAATTCACAAACGACTTCACTCATCCACACAATAAAGCCTCAACCTTGGGTTATTTTGTGTTTTCCCCTTCTTCTTCTTCCTGCTGATTGTGTCATCACAAATGCTCCAATCCCACAATTAATAATTCTCCCCATTGGACATTTAGCTACGCCAACCAATAACAACATTGAATCTTGAAAGTAGACAATCGCAGAATACTTGGATACACACAAAATGGGCATAAAAGCAAGTGCACATGTTTTTAAAACCTTTGTGGTTGCCATATTTTGTTTGTGTGCTAGCTTGCTTGCTTGCTAACTAATAATTGCCAGACAATTGAAACTATTGTTTTTATAGCTGTATAATCTTTGTGGGAAACTAATTCATATTTCTGAAATGCATTTTATATCATTTCACATGCAAACCACACATAATATTGTTTCATGACTAGGGATGGGAATCATTCACATTTTACCTCAGCTAAATCAATACTTTTAAAACCTGAACTGGTAGTCTACCTTCTTTAAAAGAACGAGCAAACGGCAACTTTAAAGGGCGTATTTTCGGCTGGAGCGCAGCGGGGCCAGCCCTATAAACGTGAATGTCTGTGACTGACTGAGTGAGTGAGTGTTGAAGTTACACCATTGGTCAGGCAAGTTATGAAGTCACACCATTGGTTGGCCGGATCACGTGTGTTAGGTCCAGCCATATACTAGGTTTTAACCTGGTCTTGTTATTACAAAGGCCCATCCCATTGTTTGAATCCTTCTGGGTAAAATACAGCCACACTTTAAATGGTCAGTTTGACGGTTTGTGGCTATTGAAGTAAGTAAATGTTTATGCAATATTGATAGTCAAATTATATCAGAATGTGCAATACATATGTTTGGGAAAAGTCACATGGGGGAGCCATAGGCTATGGATTTCATGATGGTAGATTTATAGATTTTCTTAAAGTGACAGTGGTCAAATTGACCACTCTGGCCTTTCTACTGTTAACTTCTTTTTAAATAGGCTAGTGTAGCTACCTTGCAAATGTCACGTTTCTAACTGAGGGTTAGCTAGGTCTATAGATCCTCATCTCACATACAAACAATTAGTAGGTCTATAGTGTGTACAGTACCCCATTAAAACACTTTCATTTATTTGTCATTCACGGTAAAGGAAAAATGATTGAATCCACACCTATTATGTGTTTCTTTGAGCTAGAATGTATGCTTGTTTGCATGTATGTATGGGTACATCTCAGTATGCAAAAATGGCAGGTTACTGCCAAGACACATGAACTTTTAATGACCACATTCTTTTCAGATTGTAAAATGAAAAAGACATAGCCAAGTTGCTGGTAATATATAATAATTTAGGTATTATTGGGCAGCGTTGTTTTTTAATAGAGCCTGTTTTATTTGTGTGAGCTAAGATAGCCAATTGTTTGTTGTAACTCGGCCTCATTTTGATATCAATGCTTTTAATGGCAGGCCTAAATTATGCGGGTCTTCACTAATGACTAATAGTGCTTTCTATTTCTGTGCATTTAAAATGTGTTTTTGTTTAGATATATTTTACACAAAATCCTGCGTTTTTGGGTCAAGGGGGCATCGACGTGTACACATAAATATCGCGAGGGTACAGTACGGGTGCTATAGTGAGTCTGGCCTCTAGAACGGCCCACACGTATCTACCCTCGAAAATCTTTTAATGATTAGGTCGCTCACTGATAATCCCAAACTTTGAAATAGTTTTATTTAGGAATAAATACTAATTCGTTAGCGAAGTTTGGGAATAGTTACATCTCTGGCCTGTACCCATTCTGAGTCAATATTGCACTTGCGACCGAAATTAAAGAAGTGACTCGTGTTCGGCTACCCCACAGTTCTGTGGGTGGGAAGTTAAAAGTAACCAATAGCTTGCGGCATAGAGGCGGGTTTAGTGAGAACGGTCTTCTAAGATTGACAGTCGCGTTGCGAGCGAAAGGTTCATTCTGGCAGTGCGTCAGTGTGAGGATATTCTAGAGGTAAGCGTGTCGTTAGAGCTAACTGATATTACAGTAGATACATTAGGAAAAGTTGTGATTGGATTGATTTTTTTTTAAAAAGTATTAACAAACAAAGATGTAGCTTCTTCATTGTGGAGAAGTGTTTTTTATTTTAGTTTATTTTAAGAACCATACGGAGTGAATGGGATCGGTTGCTGCGTTGCTAACTGGTTGGCTAGTCTGTCCAAACGTAACGTTACTGTCATGTACCAAGCCGCGTTGTAATGTCACTTAGCTAATGCTAATTATGTTTTCCAATTTTGGTTACAGATACCCTATTTTTGAGGGCGTCTCAAATTTCCGTTAAGGATTTAATTACTCCACCTCGTAAAGAACTGACTCTGCACTCTCGGCACCATTGCTGTGCCGTCCTGCTTCCCTTCCATTACGACTCGACCAGCACTAAGCACAAACACTTCACTGTGTCTCAGGGCGACCAGCGTTGTGTTTATGTCTTTATTTTGCGAAAACGGTGAGTACAGGGACGACAGGAGCGACAAATGGGAAAGGTATTCTGATTCTCTGCTTTGGTATCGTTTGTATGTCGTTGTATGTATGGCTAGCCGAGTGTCCTATGACTTTCGCAGAATGTGTGCGGTGTGTGAAGTATGTGGCTCAAAATGGCGTCTCTCCCCTCGCGCACAGTTCCCCATGGTAAATTGTGACGCACTCTGCACCACTTTGCTTGTAGGAGCGGCCTAGAGTTTAAATTACATTCGGTCTGCTTTTAAAAAAACATATGGATGAACGTCATGCTCGATCATAAGTGCTCGATAGTTTGTCCTGGACTTCAGCATTCGTCAGTTTTTCTGTCTGCTTGTTATTTCTATGTCCTTGTTAGCTGTCTGACGAAGTTCTCAGCTAGGTTGTAGCCAATGAGTCGTTTGGTAAATACAGGCCCACCCTGAGTTTATTTTATTGTGTAAGTAATTATACGCCATCTTTTGTACAAATTGGCCAGTTTGCGTTGCCTTCCGTAGCAGTTATTTGGGTTGCTAAATTGGTAATACATACCCCCCAAACGAGCATGAAATAATGTATTATTTCGGATCAAACGAAATAATGACGCCGCGTGGACGCCGAGTCTCATTTGTTTTATGGTGGGTAACCAGTTGAATCGTCTACGTAGTAGCGTAATGTATTGGTTGCTTTCCCCAGAAGTATCATCCTAAAGTGCCGAACCTTTGCGAGGCGACTTGGCGAAATACTCCAGCGGTTGGCAGATACTGCTAGCAAGATAAGGATACCTAAAATATGCGAACATTTAATGTTGGATGTTTTTAAGGTCAAGATAATACGTACTGGTGCAACTCTGAGGTGGTTACTTCCATGTGTAGGTGGATGTAGTGATATGTTAAAAATCAATCTGTCAAGTCATAGCAGAAATGGCTGAAAATCTATATAATCATGTTTACCACCTTGCTACTTTTCAAGTAAAACATCTGCCAGTTAACTGAATTTCTCTCTCCTCTGTCTTTACAGAGCTGTTGCGCAGCTGTTGGAACCAGTGTGGGGGAAACTTAGCCTACAAGCAAGGAGCTTGCAGCCTCAGTGGCAAAATCTTTTTCATGTCAGAGACCGAGTACGCTTCCAGTCGTTTATGTCATCCACTCTTCTCCAGACAGAAGATACCAAAAAATTGCAATCCAAGATCTTTTTATCTTACTGATAAAGCTAATAGCGAGCCAAAATGTCTGTCAACGTCAACCGCAGCGTGTCAGACCAGTTCTATCGCTACAAGATGCCCCGTCTGATCGCTAAGGTGAGCTGGGTCATGGGGGATCACACTGAAACACAGAACCAAGGAGCATTTATGATCTTAGGCAATACAGAACACAGCCCAGCATTCAACTTAACTGTTTAGAGGGTAGTATAATGAGCAAAGATGCTCTTGTGAGTAATCCAAGGGGACGTGTTAAAAATAGGACGTGTTTTCAGGTGGGACCCTGTCAAGTAGTGTGTGCATGTGAACTACACAAGTTAAATTGTGTAAGATGCGTCTCATCCGCAATCAGCCTGAATCCAGTATCACATAGTTGGTGTTAGACTGAATAAATAATTCTTTTGTTTTTTCTTTTCTTTTTTTTATTCATTAGGTGGAAGGAAAGGGAAATGGAATTAAGACGGTAATCGTCAACATGGTTGACGTTGCAAAGGCATTAAATAGGCCTCCAACGTGTAAGTATTTTCCGGTCCCACTTTGTTTCAGTACTGTCACTTGAGCGTAAGGACTTTGGGCTCTTCTGGTGTGACTTAACATTGTCTGACCCCGTTTTTGTAGATCCCACCAAGTTTTTTGGCTGTGAGCTGGGTGCCCAGACCCAGTTTGATGCCAAGAATGACCGCTACATTGTCAATGGATCTCACGAGGCGAACAAACTGCAGGACATGCTGGATGGTTTCATCAGAAAATTTGTGCTGTGTCCTGAGTGTGACAATCCAGAAACTGACCTGGTAAATGGTTTTCAATGGTGTTACTTTTTAAAAAATCTTATTACTGTGCTGCATAGGGACATGAAATTGCTTCCTATTTTGACTGAACCAATGTGTGATATTTCATTGAAATATCTCCACTTGTCATGCACCAATGAGGTTTGATCCACTATCATATGCTGGACACCCCTCTATAATATCATCTAACCACATAAGTTCATTTTGGAGCTGGTGGAATGTGCTCAGGGATAAAACATTTAAGCAGTTCACAACGTGAAGGCAGTTTGTTTTTAATGTAAATTTAAATAAGGACTCTGTGTGTCTCATTTAATTATTGCTGTCTTTCGTTTGTGTAATCCCTTGATCTTTGGCCATTCACTAAAATGGCAGAATATGCAAACATTTGTGAAGACTTTTTTTTTTTTGGTTTAGTTGCTTTTAGGGTAAAATAAACATACGTTGCCCTTGGTGGTGGTGGTGGTGATTGCGTCAAGGTCAGATCTTTCCCTCTGCGTGGTATGGTATTTTCCAGTGTTGTATGTGCAGGCTATAATAAGGTCAGGGTTGAAGCTGGTGCTACGGTTGCATGTGAACTCGGTAGAAGTTGATCTCAATTGAGAACCAACGGCCAGTCAGCTCCAGCTTTGTCTCTGAAATACCTCTGATTTAAGGGAAGTTGTTTTTTTACCATGCAGGTCCTCAAGGTGATCCTGGACAAGTTGTGCTCTTAATGCTTAAAATGTCTTGCACAGGGGCAAGCAAACAGTATTACACTGTACTCAAAGATCAGTGTTTGGCAGCTTGCCAGTTGTGACCTCTCCAGCGTGTCAGGAATATTGGATCAGTGGGTGCATTTGTAATGCCAGCAAGTCCCGCCCCCTTCTCACTGCTGGCTGAGGTTGAGGCACGCAGTGCTCCATCTTCAGTGCAGCTGTGCTAAAGCAGTTGGCCTTTTCCTCTGCAGTGCAATTCTTTGGCACTCCACAACATTTATTTTATATAGGACAGCTGTGTATGCCTCACAGCTGGAGTGTTGTGGTGAAGATGTCTTGCCGTGGTATTTTATCCCTGTGGAGTGGTCACAGTCCCGGCATTTCCTGGAAATGTTAGCATAGTAACATTAGCATAGTAATGGGGATTTTTTTTTTTTTTTTTTTTTTTTTTTTTTTTGATGCATGCTTGTTTGATTCTAATGGTGTCAAACTTTACAAACTTTGCCCTTAACAAAAAATAAATTCAAAAATAAAATCTATCAGTAAGCTGCTAATCAGTTTCACAGGATGGAAGTGGACATTTGTTTAGTGTGGTAAATTGAATTTAAATGGTTCAATATCTGTTCTGTTTGAATTCTCTTCCAGCATGTCAATCCCAAGAAACAAACCATCGGTAACTCCTGTAAAGCCTGTGGGTACCGAGGCATGCTTGACACGCGACACAAGCTCTGCACCTTCATTCTTAAAAATCCACCAGGTGAGTGAAGGCTACTGCTAAACAGCTATTTAGCGCCGTTTAGGTAATTGGGTTAGGCACAGTGCTGCTGTACATCATAAGAAAATGTATAGGCAGTTTTACTGCCATATTAACATGGGGTTACATGGAATTAGTCAGTCAGTGTTGGGTAGTGAGTCAGATTAGTGGTGGAGGGCATGAAGCCTGAATGAAATCCTTTGTTAACTGTAGACACCTAAAGAAGCTTTGTGCTCATAGGAGTGGTTGAAGCATATTTATTTCTCAGAGCTCTAGCTTTTTGGGTTATAACATGCCACGTGCATGTACGGAGTTCTCGTGTGGATACAGATGTCGCTAGCAGTTGTTGGACAGGTTATTATATGGAGCTTAGATGAAGTTTAAAAAACATTTTTTTAAAGGCAATTCCATGTTTGTCAGCCCTTGATGGTGGGCTACCTTCTTTTATAGCGATTCAGCAATTGGCTGCATTCATCTAAAGTAATATTGTTAGCATACAAGTGTTTAAAATTGTTTTCCACAAAGTTGATTTTAAAATTGGTTTAAGTTGGCTTAAGAAGGAAAAGGAATTCTGTGACGTTTAATGTCCAGTGTGGTCTTTGGTGCAAATAATTAGACAGTCTAAAGCCATGCATCATTTGTCCAGGAAATAACTGTAACCATTGGCCCTGAAACCTAATTGAACCTGAGGGTTTTTGATTATACAATGTACTGTGACAACATGACTGGAATGTCTGCCTGTAACTGTGGCTAAATATTTTGGCTCTTTCTGGTCATTTGGACATAAACTAAAGTGTAGGTTAATTTGTAACTGTCATACCTGGCACTTGCCTGATGAAGTTTGGAATAGGTGAATTTTGCTTTATAAAAATTAATGACATGCCATTCCTCTATATTCCTTGTCCTAAAGCTTTGACCAGGGAACTGTATCTAGTTGTGTAAGACTGCAGGGATATTGTAATTCAGACTTCAAAGGCGCTAATTAAGGCTTTCTTTATGCCTCTCAGTCAGTGTACGTAGCTGACTGTTCACCATTCTCCAAACGAAGCCGTGACAGGTTATGGTCTCCCTGGACCTGTCCTCTTTTCCAGGACCAATTCCCTCTGAACATCTGAACAAACTGGTTTCTCATTTTCCTTGCAGAGAATGATAGTGGATCTGTCAAAAAGGAGAAGGAAAAGAAGAACAGAAAGAAAGATAAAGAGAATGGTTCCAGCAGCGGAGAAGCTGGGAATCACAATGACATAGATGCCCCTGAAGCTGTGGTGGGTACCCCGTTTAAACCATGGGAGATAAAGCGCATTTTGCATGTTTGAGAGTCGGATGAGAAACTCCAGATTTTTGAATGACTGATTGTCTGGGGGGAGCAGGACAGAGATGACGATGATGAAGACTGGGCAGAGGAGACCACCGAGGAAGCCCAGAGACGCAGGATGGAGGAAATTAGCGAACACGCCAAGAACCTGACCCTCACCGAAGACCTGGAGAGGACCCTGGAGGAGAGGGTCAACATGTTCTACAACTTTGTCAAGGTGCCTTTCCCCTCATGCGTGCATTCTTGGTATAATAATAAAAAGAAATCTCTTAACTCTTTCTTCTGCAGTTTGCGTGAATCCTTGAGTGATTTACATTTTTCTGCGTTAAAAGCATAAGAAGGAAAACGGAGCGATTGACAGTGCCGACAAGGAGATCCTGGCTGAGGCAGAGCGGCTGGATGTGAAGGCCATGGGCCCCCTGATCCTGAGCGAGCTGCTGTTCGATGAGAACATCCGGGACCAGATCAAGAAGTACAAACGACACTTTCTGCGGGTGAGTGACCTCATCCCCAGCCCTGGCGAAATCATACCTGGCAGGACGTGGGGAAAAAATAAGGGGGCAAACAATTAGTTTGGTCACTTCGAAACAAAAGCATGTATTAGGAGCTGTATTTATATTTTTCTCCCCCCCACACCCTCCTTCCCCTTACCTATGTAGGACAGTGCTCTTTGTTGGGTGGGATCTCATGTTTCACAGGGAAGCAGTGGGAAAGGCTGTGAAGCGCTGACCTGGGTGAAACATGACAGTGCTGGTGATTTAGACTTGGGCCTGTAAGATGAATAGAGCCACAGCTGTGTCAGACACTGTGGACAGTTGTGACCTAGGTGACAGTGAAGGTTGAGCACCATTGTGTTTGCTGTAACGAGCTCTCTTGCCTCTAGTTTTGTCACAACAACAAGAAGGCCCAGAAGTACCTGCTTGGTGGCTTTGAGTGCCTGGTGAAGCTGCACCAGGCCCAGCTGCTTCCCCGGGTCCCCATTGTACTGAAGGCCCTGTATGATGCAGACCTGCTGGAAGAGGACGTCATCCTGGCTTGGGCTGAGAAGGTGGGTGACTGTACATGAAGGGCAGTCAAAACGCTGGTACAGGAAGGGCTGTATGGACAGAGGACATTGCAGTAATGAGACAGGACTACAAATACCACAATGCACCTGCAGCCCCCAGCGGGTTGTTTGGAGGAGACAGGCTCCTGCAGACCGTTGCTTCCTTCCAGTTCATGTCACTGCTTTTGCGTTACAGGTGTCAAAGAAATATGTCTCTAAGGAGCTCGCCAAAGAGATTCATGCCAAGGCTGCTCCCTTCGTCAAATGGCTGAAAGAGGCCGAAGAAGAGAGCGAAGGCAGCGAGGAAGAGGAGGACGAAGAGGATGAAAATGTTGAGGTGATTATTCTACCAGTCATTCTAAATCTTTGTCCTTGTCTGCAGAGTAAATTTTGAGAACAGCTGACCTCTCCCTGGCAGTGTAATATGATGGGGAAATTAGGAAGTATGGTTGCCGATGGTGATAAGTGATTACACAAAGAAGGAAGGGCAGCGTTTGAATTTGACCAGCGAGTGTAACCCCTGCCATGTTGTGTTCACTTCCAGGTGGTTTACTCTTCCTCTGCACGTGAGCTGAAAGTGGAGACCGTGAAACCAGAAAAGTCTGACAACAAGGAAGAGGATGATATTGATATTGATGCCATTTAAAAGCTGCCATTTTTGCGCTTTGCAAAGCTTGAACCTGTTTTAAAGTAGATCACAGGGCTTAAGTCCAGCTAGCCTGTCCTTCCCTGCTGCTGTGGCTTGGTTAACGTAGTGCTTTGCTAACTGCATCATAATGTAGTGCTTGCTTTGATAAAATACTTAGATGTAAGGGTTTCCTTTTTTTCCTCCCCCAATTAGTAAGGGTTATAGACATCTGTACATTTTGGGCTATGATGAATTAACTGCACATGATTGTTTGTCTTGGTTTTTTTCTCTTGTATTTTTTCCAATCAATAAAGAATGTTTTGCTATTCACACAATTTTTTTTTCTCCTGTCAGATTTGAGCCAATTGGTAAGGGCGGTATTATTTTTAGGCGGGATTAAACACTCTTTTTGGGACTAGAGGAGCCAGAATGTGTTTTTACTGTTTAACTGCTCTTCTCTCCACCATTACCATCCTGTTATATTATTTTACTAACCAGCTATGGTACATTTTGGAGAAAGGATTTATACCTGAAAATCTGCATCTCTGGAAATGCAAGAATGGTGTTGCTACTAAAGGCGGAACATGCCCTGCTCCCCTTTAAAATTATTTTAATATTTTGAACATTAGTTGCTTGTCAAAGAAGATGATCGAATGTCAAGAAACTGGCTAAAAGGTATCACCACGCCATTGTCACATCATTCCATCTACTACTTGTATCTGCGTTTGTATTAAGTGGACAGTTGTCACATTGGTTAATAAGGGTTAATAATTGGTTAATAATACCCAAAACAACCATGGACTGTAAGGATTCCGCATTACCAGTAAGGATGTTTGGATGCTTCCAAAGAGCTGTTTTGGACCCCACACACAACTGTACATTGATTCACAGTCATGGCATTGGTGCACAGAAAGAACTGCATAAACCCAACACATTAGAAAAAATGTACTGAAAATTGAGAAATAGGCAGTGTGTTTGATCTTTATCACGTAGGTCAAATGTCCAGGGTTATGTTATAAGAGTACGGCTTTGATACGGTCTGAGCTGGGGCAGTTTGCATGTACATTTCAGATAAGGAAGCACTAGCACATGAACAGGTATTTTCCTTGCTTGGCCACAAGATGGGGCCATTGCCTATAGTTTGTCTAAATATTCGTTCCGATTTACTTCCAGGAAACAAACAGGCAGTGGCTCCACAGTGTTATTACCAATCTCATCATAGAGATAAAATTAATCAAAATGACAACTGAGAGCTGAAGAAGACTGAAGTGAACTACATAATTGTCCAAATCTGAATTCAGGCATGATTCACTGCAATGGGGGTGTAATTTTATTTTTCTATGGTGTATCATATGCCATGGCAATCTTTTGTGCTGACAAAAAAATCTTAACTGTTCACTTAAGTTATTGCTCAACAGTAGAACTTGACAGGTATATCCTTTATAATATATTCTATTTCTAAATTTAGTGATAAAATATTTTAACAGATGAGTAACTTTTTTCAAGTGAACAGTAACAATTTAAACAATCAAATTCAGTTGTTGGCTAATTATGTCTACTCATTGTTTTGCATAAATACATATTACTGGCTTTTAGTGACAATGTCGAATGCTGTTCTGTTCCTTTTGAAAGACCATATGAAAGAAATGATAAAAGTCAGTTATATTGCACTTACCCACAGCACAGCAGGGTCTTCTCTTAAGAAAACACACTAAATCAGTGCAATGAATTTGTGTTAATGACAAAATTAAATTGAGTCTGTTCTCTGAGGAACGTCTTGTTTGAGACAAATATATCCATCCAACAGACATATTCATTGAGTTACACAGGTTGTGAGTAACATTAAGTATTGGGCCTGTTCAAACAGCTTTATTCGTGGTCTACTGCGGTCATGATACACTGCTATACTGTACCTGATCACAAAAACCAAGCTCAATGACATGTCTGTGCCAAGGGGGCGAGAGCAGGGTAAAAATAGAATGGCATATCAAGCAACCCCTTCCCTGTAGCTTTAAAGAGCACTGAGCATTTAAGCCTAACACAAACACATACTAGACAGTCACCAACATGTTTTGCTTAAATATGGGAATTATGTCAAAAAAGAAAAATATTCCCTTGCTGACTGCCAGGTGAATCATCCCTGTGCTTGGTTCAGTGGTTGGTTACCACTCTCTGACTCTCATGAAAAGAGCCTTTGATGGAGTGTCAACCACACAGGAAGTGCAGAGTGGGAGGTGCAGCTGATCATCCTTACCCTCCCCCCCCTCCCCTCAAAAGCTACTGATCTCATCCCTGCTGAAAGTGCCCAGCCCCAAAAATTGACCATGCCTGCACAGAGCTCCCTTTTACAGTTTCAGAGAGCTCCCCAAACTCTCTGCTGGAATCTTGCCTCCAGTTCTGCTTCCCCCCACAAAGTGGAGCCCTTTTCTATGTATAACCACTAAATAATGGATTTGTGTAGTGTAAATAAGAGTAAACTAGAGAGGAATCCAACTGCAGTGTCAATTTACTGCTACCCTGACTGCTGCCATTTACGTACATGGACCCAGAGAATGTGCACTCTCAGATGGATGAAGAAACAAAGCCACTTTCCATGTCCTTGTTCTGAACATTATGAAACTGGAACGCATTTGATACAAACTCTGTATGACGACTGACTTGCTATCCATGTTTTTGTATCCTGTGTAATGATGCTCCCCTGTATATACAATCCAAACACATCAAGTGTATGTTCTTTTATTAAATTAGTCTATTTTATCTGGTTTTTCCATGAACTGTATGTTCAGCTGTAGGGGGAACAGAGTATAATATTCTGAATAAGCATTGGGTAAGACAAGCAATTAAAAGATTATAATCATCAGCTTGAAGTTCAGCAAACTGATCTTTGATAAAAAAATGTCAAAATTGTGGATAATATGTGTACATACTCCCCTCCCCTATCACTGCAAGTCCTTAGTTATGTATTCCTATTGTGTTGTTTTTGTTGATTTTGGAGGGTGGCCCAGTACAGAATTGGAGGAGGTACTCCCCAAGGTCACCAGCAAAGGTAACCCTGCCATCTCAGCAGATGTTAATGTGGTCTATGAAGAGAAGAAATGTTAGCTTGCAGAGTTATAGGCATCTGCCTGGCTGTGGAACTGACCCCCAGTCTCCAGATCTGCAGACAAAGCTGATCTGTGTGTTATGGGCCTGAGAGAAGAGAAAGAGATGAAGATGACCCAACCAGCACGCACACACACACACACACACTTAATTTCACTCTTTTATATCAACCAGGGTAGAGCAGGTGTTAGGAAACCAATGTTCTGCAGGGAGTAAGAAAAGTGAGAAAAACATGATGTCACAGAGGAACACAGTGACTTTGTTCAGACCCCCTGTGAACCTTTGTGCGTTTCACGTTGACACAGTAGATCGTATTCTGTGGGAAACTGCTGGTTCATCAGGGAGAGAACTCAGGACAAAGGTGGGTAGTGATAGTCGTCACAGACTCACAAAGCCTCTTCAGTTTCATTTTGAATCCACTCTCAGCTTTCAGAGCAGAGGGGACTTGGTTGAAACTAATTTCAGGTGAAAAGTAATGTGATTTCATCCAGTAAAATAAATTTTTCAAAAAAAATTATTACCTGCAGGCAAGAAAGGCTGACTGTGTTCACCACCTTTCACCACCACCTACATCCACCCCGGCAGTCTCACAATGATCCATCATCCAGCAGCAGCAGGGACCGGGACATCTGCAATTCCATAAATCATGGCTTTTTTACAAGTCCAGATTTTAGTACTGACCGAATTTTACATAGGCCCGTGACAAACAGGAATTAGTTTCATAAACACATGAGAAAATCTCACTCGGCTGCTGTGGTTGTGGGATGCAACTGACAAATGCAACCAAAAGTGCGCCGTGTAAATCATAGTTTTTAAACGCATAAAAACACGTCATGCTACTAACTAGTCTGTGCTTTATCATAACCACTGGAAGAAAAGCAAGGTGCTGGTGCTACGAGCCGTATAATTTTGCCTTACTTGTTTTGAGGTCTTGTGCACCTCCACCAGTAATCACCCTAGCAACAACAAACAGTACTGCTTCAACTACAGCGCCAATGAGCTCCGTACGCCGCCTCTTTCCTCACTTCCTCTAGCCCTCCGGAGGGCTTGGCTTGGTACTCTTCAGCTAGTGGGCAGCCATCTTGGATCCAGCTATCAAGGCTACGTTACTTTAGAGATGGGAGGAATCGAATCGACAGCGGGTGTTTCAGTGAGGCATCACTCTTGAAAACCAGGACAGTGCGGGTCGGAAGCCGAAAACTAAGCGGACACAAACCCACGCTGAAAAACAACGAACTGGCAACAGCATATAAGACCGGTTTTACTTGAATCCCCTCCCCTTTCCCTTGTCTGGATGCAGTGCAGTTGATGAGGGCCTATTTAGCTAGTGTTTGTGTGTTCTGTTCACTTTTCACTGCAAAAGGCCAGAGGGATTCCGAAATCTAATTGAGACCGCACTGAGGATATGTTTTTCGGGTGGCGAACTTTGCATGAAGAAAATATTTTGTTTTATTTTTGTTTGTATTTAGTATAAAAAGACACCCTTCATATTCAGTTGATTCGCTATTTTGTAGAGTGATGTAGTACAATATGTTTCCGAATTAGTCAGTGTCCGGTATCCTCAGACTCAAGTTTGTTGGAAGTTGGCTTTGGACGGTCTTCGATTTTTTTCCTCTCATCGAATCGATGATCATCACCAGAAGTAAGCAGATAACTGTCTGCCTTTCACCCCTCTGACCAAGGTGCTGCAAACTCAACACGATATCAGAAACATCCAGGCAAACTACACCCCAATGAAAAACATGTCAACAAGAACACCCCTACCTACAGTGAATGAACGGGATACTGAAAATGTAAGTGTTTGCTTTTTAAAATGTGAACAGTTTTTACAACCAAAGTGGTTTAACATGTTTTGTTAAACTGGTTGCATTTTGTTCTGTTGACCAACTTTTCAGTCGGCAATGTTTGTCATGTAGCCTGTCGACGTTGAACGTTTCAGTTCAACTGTCGCTTTAGTAATAATATATAGCTACGTATACAGCTAACATTCTGTTAAGTATTTCATTTCGGCTGATAGACTTTTGTTGTAGCTGGGTGAGACAGTGACGCATAGCGCTAATGTTGCACAAACTTCGACCACAGTATCGGGTTCAAAAACTGTGACATCTCCGCAGAGACAATCTCTAGTTATTATCACTGTGCCGCGACAAATCGCAGTCTGCGTCGGCAGTTCGACACTTTTGTACAGGAAGACTGTTCTTTTTCTGGGTCTATATCTCGGCATTTGATAAAGACCCATGCGACCTAATACACATCTGCAGTCTGTTTCAGTCGGACAGCTGCATATCCAGAGGGTCAGTGCATTACGGAACTGGTGAAATAATTGTCTGGCGAATGTAATTCAGTCAGTAAATCTTAAACGACTCTTAAAAAATATCGAAATGATTCACTGGTCTGGGCCACTGCTAACGTGAAATAATGTACAACCAAGTATAACATCCCAATAGCCACAGTGCGTCCTTAAAGTAAATACCGACATAAGCCAAAGTATTTGTGATAGCCTACGGCATCGTGCAGATTTTTCCTTGACTCACTCCTACGCAGACGGGTTAACACTGTTGATTAAAAGTTTGGAGTCTCTGAAAGGGTTAAACTGTGGTGATACGACATGTTTGAATGTAGAATGGAAGGCGTGTGCAGTATATTACACCAGATGAACAACCTGCTTATTTATTTCCCCCCCATGGCTACATTTTACGTTTCACAACTATAGACATGCACGCTTACCTGTTGGAGAGGATTCCGTTTCTTTGGCGTGCCTGGACGTTGGAAGTGTCGGCACTGTGAAAGTGCCAATCCCTCTTTGCAAGGAGAGATGGGGTGGCGCCCACCCTCGCATTTAGGCTAAATGACATGTGCTAGAATGTTTTCGTGCTGTTTCGAGTCTTGGTGTGCAAGAACGGATCAATGAACGACGCTCACAAAACCGAGAAGGCAGCCTGGTTCCATGCCATTCAAATCGCCAATACAAAAATGAAAGCCTCCCACTCGGTGAAGAGGCATCGTATCAGGATTGTAAGTGACCGTTTTTAATAGATTTTTCCATTTAAGATTAGGGCATGTGGGATTTGCATCACATAGGAATTTAATTTCGAGACTATATCAAAAAGAAGCACTGTGCTATTTCTACCTTAATTGTACAGGGTGTTAATGTGATAAACTAGCGTTCAAGCTAAATGATCAAGTACACCCTGTATTGAATCACATGTTTTGCTAGTCATTTTTACTCGTGTAGTACTGAATTACTACACGAGGCAGTATTCTGTTTTTGGTGGCAAATTCTCATGTCTCAACAAGTGTTTTTCATGGTCAAATTCGATGATTCGATTTCCACTCCAGTTGAATAGAATCACTGTTACAGCCCTTGGAAATTTTGAGAGAAACTGGGAAACCCATTGTGTTCTACTTCCTCAAAGTGTGAATCATTTGGAGGTTTTAAACTGATTTGTCGGGTTTACTGTTCTCTGTGAGGCTTGTGTCTTCGAATAGTTAAGCAATATAAATGTGCTTTAGCGTACGGGAAGTTTTTGTTTGGTTTTCGGTTTGGAAAAGCATGTCTTTAGGGAAACCGGGATGTAGTTGAAAGTACTGTTCCTCAGTACCAATTTTTGATGATTCAGAACCATGTAGCGTATATGAAAAGGCTACAAGTTATTTTCAGACTTTGATTGGAAACTGATTGTTTCAAGTATGTAAAATGTAAAGTGCTGCAGGTTTTTTGTTGGGAAAACCTGGGGGAAGGCATTTTGGTGTTTGAGCAGTTATTCAGACCACTGGAAAATGTTTGTGGAAGGTGACCTCAAAATCTCAGGGAGTGTATTATAATCTGTAGCCTACATTACGGACCGAGAGCTGTCTTTTCTGCTGTGACAATTAAATGTGACATTTCTTCAAACAAATACTTGCCATCCCGATGCGTCATACTGATTTATTTCTTGTCCTTGGAAGTGCCACACAGTGAGTCACAGTTTAGTGCTCAGAAACTGAAAGAAAACGCACAAAGCACATCATGAAAAACAAAGAAATGTTCAGATAGAAAGCTTAGCACTCTGTGATTGGAGCGGTTGATTGACATTTTAATAGCAAAGACGGTAAAGCAGGTTCTGTTTGGATGACCACTGTGAGCAGACCTGGTGAATAGCTTACGAGTCTGTGCAGACTTACCGATACCTTGGGTAAGAACACTGTTCTGTCAGCACTGCAGGTTTCCAAGGGACAGTTGGAATGCCTTGGAAATGGACCTATTTGTTGACTGTCCCATGCCCCTGATGATGGAAAGGGGGGTGGGGGGCTTATAAAAATGGTTATGGGTCAACAAAGAGACTTTTGTGACAGATCAGATGCCAGGAGGCTAATGGACTTTTTACCAGGGCAGCGAATCGATATCCCATCCATACACAGGCCTGTTACTGTTACAGTCAGAAATCCCATTTAAAGATTAATCCATTCCCTGATTTTTCACAGCAATTTATCATTAAATATAGGGTTCCACTATTTGTCTGTAAAAACTTTTTTTTTTAACCTCACGTTTCTTCAAATATTTTCTCTTAACATTTAGTTTGTGGAAATTGTATGTAAAGCTGTCTGGGATTGTGTCGGAAAACTAAATTTTGAGGCCCACATGCAGTTCAGTTGTTAGCACACGGTTAGATTGCCTTTTCAACGGGAGTATCCTCAATCTGAAGTGCAACTGACTGTATAGGGAAAACCTGTACAGTTTTTGTTAGGGATGTTTTGAGAAGCAATGATGCAATAGTGGCGACAGATGGTCTTGGGGACATGTAAAGGCAAAAATGTAACAGATCCCACCCACCGCTTCAATGGCCAGTATGCCTCTTTACCACCAGCGCACAGGTGGCAATCCCTCCTCATTACAAAAAAACCCTGAGAGGCAATGCAAGCTTTGTGCCTACTATAGGGCTACATAAGGCTTTCCTTTTAATTGCACTGAAGCTGGGTGGTTCCCGTTTTATTGCACTTAGCAGAAGCTTTACTTTCTTGTTTGAACACTGAAGCAGCTTTTTGGCTTGAACAAGGGATCTGTATGTTCTGAAAGGTAATGGCAAGACGGGGCATGTATATGTTGTTCACATTTTATATCAGGCTGACCGCATTAAGGTTTTAACATATTGTGCAGGACCTGATCTGTACACCCTGTGTTTGTCCCTGTTTCCCAAAGCACACCTCGCACAGCGATGGACGCACAGAGATCACCACGCGCTCCAGCCGTTCGGGGGCTCGCTGCCGAAACTCCATTGCCTCCGGTGCCGACGAGCAGCCCCACATCGGCAACTACCGGCTGCTCCGGACCATCGGCAAGGGCAATTTTGCCAAGGTCAAGCTGGCCCGCCACATCCTCACGGGCAGAGAGGTGAGAAGGCTGCTCTTTCCCCCAGCAGCTTCATAGACTTTCCTTGCTCAGGGTTTTCTTGCACTGTTAGGTTTTGTTTATATACTGATGTCTTTTGATCACTTCACTGAAGTGAGTGTCTGTTCATTTGCGTAGAGTACAACCAACTCTACTGCATATTCTTTTGCAGCTTTCCGCTTGTGAAAAATAATGTCCAATGCATGAATGCGGAATCTCTTCATGAATGTGTGCAATCTGTTTAGGGCCGATCAGTGCCAAATATACTATAGTACTGATTATGTTGGTTTATTTTGTGAAGTTGATACATTATGCTTGCTCTGGGTTGTTTTATTCTCAGTGCTAGTTCCCCATAAATTGTGGGTGGAGAGCACATAATAGCTTTTCTCATTCCATTCTAAAGCTTTTTTCCCTTTTTCCCCTCAGGTTGCTATAAAAATCATCGATAAGACCCAGCTGAATCCTACAAGCCTTCAAAAGGTAAATTCCTCTGGTGCTTTTTTGACACGTGACAGTGGTTGTGATGGGTATTTTACTTCATTTTTTCCCCCTTTTGTCTTTGAGGGGTTTGCAGTTTGTCACGTGAGCTGCTTTTGCTTGTTCCCGGCACGTTTCTCTTTCCACGTGCGTGCGTGCTCACCTCGCGGGCTGTTTTTACAGAGCTGCCTTTGCAGCCCGCCGCCTCCCTCACGGCGAGCTGAAGCGCCCGCGACGCTGTCGTTTGATATGGGGAGGTAATTCAGGCCCAGGGCTCCTCCGCTGCTTGTTGGAGGGCGTTGTGCAGTTTGTTTGTGCTTAGCTGCTGCTCTGAATGGATTCCTCTCGCAGCTCCTGGGCTTGGCCGTCGAGAGGGTGTGGGAGTGACTTGGAGGATTGATCACATGCTGGGACAGATGCAGGAGCAGGTGTTGCCTGCTGGTCTCAGTCTTGGTGGTGGGCCTGTGCTGGGTAATATGGAGTAAACAGCATGTGAGTCTTGTGTAGAGCGTGTCAGTATTGTTTCTGAGGCGTAGGAAGAAAAAAAGCTGAAGGTGAGCATTTTACAGTGGCATGAGAGACTGAAGCCACGAGCCGCTGTTTCCCAGAAGTTTTCGACTTGCAGTAAGCCCTTGGTTTCTTCAGTGGTGGTTCCTAATGGTTCCTGATTGAGTGTGCACATTTGTCCCCTCTCTTTTGGGTTACTACAGATATCTGGCCCATATGTGTCGTTCTTCCTTTATGCTGCAAGGACTAAGGCATATAGGAGCTGGTTGACTTGGTCTCTTTTTAAATTATTAAACAGAGTCTACTTAAAGCAGTCCCTGTGTGTTATATTCAGTGAGAAAATGTGTAGCGCTGGCTTTTAACATGGCAGCCCATAAAGTTTTATCCAGTTCCACGGCTGTGCGTCAAATTTCTCAGTGATGATGTTCCACGAGGGTGTTGTATTATGGGAGAGTACATCCAAGAGTGATAACCCTCAGCAGAGTTAGATTTCAGCTGCTGCTAATTATATCAGGAGCAGAGAAATAAGAATGAGAATCTTATGCTATTGAGCTGCTCATATATCAGTGGGGAATAGGAGCAATGTATTGACCCTGCGACCCTAGAATATGGCCTGCTGCTGGTGTTTGGGGGCTTGGACTTGTGCACATTGATCAGGCTGTCCTGCCCCTGGGATGGTGACACCATGCAGGGGCTGGTGTGGTGTAATAACCAGGCTGCTGAAATGGGATTCAGCCAGCATTCAGGGGCTGTAAGCCTCTGTTTAAAAACACAGTGTGTTTTTTCCAAAGCCCTCATTGATTTGGTGTCTGTGGACATCCACCGGTTATGTGGGTGTAAATGAGACTGGGTGTAACTTTCAGTTTTCTCTCTCAAGCTGCAGTCAGTTGCTAGGGTTCCCAGATCTGCAGCCAAAGACAATGGGGTGGGGAGAAAAAGCATAGAGAGCTTAATTCATTGACAGTGACTATTGATAAATGAGTTCGATGAACACAGTGCACATAAAATGTCCTCAGAATTGATGGCCGGAACAAGTATCAGGTTTGAAGTGACTCTGGAGAAATCCAACAAGAACTTCTCCAAGAAAATTCAACAGGTAATTATGGTGGCTGGTGGCCACTTGCTCGTTTAGAGTTATCCTTCCCAAGGTATATGAATCAAAGTTCCTTTTTTATTCAGAAAGTTAGAAGCTGGGTAAGACTCCACTTGCATTTAGATGTGTTTTTGCAAGGCAACCCTGCCTTGGATGTAGCTCGCCTTTGGTTGACGTCATTGGTTGTGTGTGACCAGCGCTGCCCCTTCGCTCTCGTTCTAGCCTATCATTTCTCTGTTTCAGGGCCATGCGCTATGCCACCATACCAGTTTGCACAGGACGCAGTGAGAGAGGGCCAGTAGGCCTTTACTGAGGGCGCAGTCCAGCCTCACACAGTCAAAAGCATAGTCATCACAGTTAACACACATTCTTACATTGTAACATGCCTATTCAGTGCCTGCTGTTAGTCACTGGTAATGATATGAAGGGATTTTACACAAGCAAATGGCTTCGGATGTAATTATTGACAAAATCTGAAATGTAGGAGATTCATGGATTAAGTATAATGACCTAATGTCTGCTTTTGGTTTTAGATATATTTTGTGTCTTGTAAAAATAGGTTGAGGGGTATGAGTGTTTTGTATTCCACTGAGACACAGCAGTGTGTACTGATGCATAGGTGTGTGTTCATTTCTACACAGACGTTGCCCCTGAAGATTCCGCGATAGTCCAATGACTTAACATAAGTAGATGGCTAATATCCTAGTTGATCTCTTTCCACATTATACCAAAATTGAGGTAGCAGTAAATCTCTGTTTTGCCTGTATGATCATGTTGTCTTGATTTTAACTGTATTTGAAGCCCTTGCCACTCCTTATGCAGAGGGCTGTGTTACTAGAACCGTTAGAAATGGAGTCATACAAATCCAGCTCTCTGCCTGCTGTTGGCTTTAGCCTCTTGCTTGATATTAGAAACTGTATTATTTATAGATTTCCAAGGGTCGTGGTTCAGGGATCGAGCATACTGGTCAGCACCCTTTTGGGTTTCTCGGATGAGTTTGTGTTCATGATTATGCAAGCAGGATGCTGCTAGCACTGCTGGTTGTGTAACCAGTCTAGTGTGGGCGTACTTGTGCTTGAACAGGTCTGCTCGATGTTTGAATGCGTTTGGCAGGCCAGGTAGAGAGAGACAGGAGTCTCACGACTTTGGCCTTTGAGCTGGGAACAGAAGATTTCTCTTAGTCTGTGGTCAATCCCCACACAGTCTTGTATTTATTTAGTTTTATTAAGCGGCCCGCTCATTGAAAATCCTCTGGCTGACCCAGCGTTCTGAGAGTTGTCTCAGTTGAGTTGGTGGTCATGATTGTGTCTTTAACAACCCCGTCCTTACCTGGGGAGGTAGTGCATCATAATGTTACAGAACTTAGCTTGAAACTTCAAGGCTGTTTTACCCTTGAACGATGTACGTAACCTGAGCTATTTTAAGAAATATCCAACTGTATAAATGGATTGAATGTAAAGAATGTAAGCTGTGAAAGTTACTCTTGATAAAAACATATGCTAAATGCCTAAAATATATGGGATGGTATGGCATCTGAGGATGATGTTACTCAGAAAAGGTTGTCTGGCTATCTTCATTGTGAAAATGCTAATCATAAGTGTGTTCCAAATGTTGCCATTATTCAAAGCGTTCACCTAGAAATATGGCTCAAAGCACAGTAAAAATGTTGACCTGTAATGAGTTATAGATTCAGAAATCTGAGCTAAATTTAGAGTCGTGCTGGACTCCGCTGGGCACTGTCGCTGGAGCGTCAACTCCCCCTCTGTCGCAGTGGTGAAGAGTTTAGTGGAAGCCCCCATTTGCGTAAAATTGAATTGTACGTGAATGCTCAGAAGATTTGAACCGTCGTTTTAAAACCGCATTTATGATTTAAAAATATATTTTTCTGATGTACCCTCACCCACACAGTGGTTCACTCAAGGACGTGATTAAGTCGTAATACACAGCAGCCAAACTCACACCATTCAGATCTCTCCCATCTGTCTCTAATTGCTCACCTTCTTTTTGCTGAAGCTATTTTTGCCCACTTTGGTGCAACCTCCCTTTACATAATTGGTCTGAGTGGGCAGAGATTCCTGTTCACTTTCACAGGAAAGTAGCTTCTCCTTTTAGACCTCTGATTTTATTAGCTACAGATTGTGGGAGGCTGGAAGTGAGCAGTGATGTTGTAGGAGTCAGGGGTCAGTCCAGCACTTGAGCGCCAGAAGCATTCTCTCGCTTGGCCTGATTGACCTGTGTGATGTCACGCCCGCATGTTCGCTGTGTGAATGCTGTGGCTTAGTCTGGCGTGAGCACAGGTTATAAACATGGGCATGAGGTGGCAGACCATGATTCAGAGGAACTCTCTCACTGGTGTTTTGTTCAGCTTCTGTACTCATTGTCCTTGTGACTCTTGGCGTACTGATAATGCAAACTGTTTGTGCGCACAGATGTAGTGCGAAGATTATTCAGCTGTGAGCGTGATGGCTGAACCATCTTTTCCAGGATGTAGACTGAAGAATAAAGGATAATTATCTGCTTTCTCTCTTTCAACCCTGTGGTAACTGATGGGTTGAAAGAGAAAATGCCTAATTGACAAACTTGGAGTAGTAATGTGTTTTGACTTTATACAATTGTTTACCAGACATTGAGAATTTAGCAACCTGTTGAAGTTTCTTTGTTAATGTATTTTATTTTGTCTGCCCAAGTTGATTTCCCGCCTTTTTAATTTATTTTAAAACGAGGAGCCATTGACTAAATCTTTCTCAGTGAACATGTGGGTGAGCAGGTGCTGTGTGGAATGCATTGTGGTAAATAAATAGGCGCGTAATGGGTGCTTCTGGAATGTGTAGACAGATTATGTTCAATCGTCTGGCTGCTCTCATTGTGTGAGCCGCACGGCTCCAAAGGCCACCCGCAGCCAGTGACCTGATTTACATCATGGAGAAGTGGTGAGACGAGGCCACGGGACAAAGCCATGAAACTCATGGTATGTATACATGGTTTGCTTTTTTTTGTTTGTTTGCTTGTTGCTGTGGTTTGGGGCTTTTCTGTGGGTCATGATTTGACCTGCCATTTTCCTGACACATTATCTTGTAGGTACTGTGCAAAATGCTGTGAGTTATTTTTTTTTTTTTTTTTTTTTTTTTTTTTACAAGGCCAGCCATGTAGCTCATTACACTGTTCTTCTGTTACACTCGCTGCCAGTTGCAGTAGCCCCCCAAATCCCCCCCGTATCCCAGGGCCTGGAGGAGGCTGAGCGAGAGAAGCCACGCCCCTCTCTCCCAGTGTTCAGGGGACAATCCGGGGTAGTCTGAGTCACCGGCCCGCCTGCCTCACTGTGTGGGCCGCAGCTGCAGGCCTTGGGTTTGGAAAATTCCATCAAGCCGCTCATGAAATGGAGGAATATTTGTTTTCAATTCCCATCGATGTTGGGTCTGTATCTGAGAAATAAAGACACTTCCTCACTTTTATCTCGGAATATTTCCGTCTATTTCTCTCTTTTCAGACTCTGGAGGAAGAGACAGAAATGTGTCTGGTAGTTTGGTGCCTTCAGCACACCGCACCTTTCTGCAGGTGGCTGCCAGTCCTGCCCCCTGCTTAGTGGGGGTCCGGAGGCCGCACGCTCGCTGGAGGGGGTGTGAGGTCACATGCCCGCCCCCCTGCCGCATATAGGTGGGGGCTATGGGAGAGCGGTCACCGACACCATCTCTTTACCCGTCCGCACCGCCCAGCTTCCAAACCCCGTCAGATATTACCAGGACACTTCCTTTCCTGTTTTTCACAGGAGTGCGACGTGTTCTCTCAGCCTTTTTTTCTCAAATCAGCTTCACTCCCTCCCTCCGTTCTCTCTCCCCTGTTTACTCTCTCCATTCCTTTTCCTTCTCTCTGCCTCCCTCACTTTTCACTCGTTTTCACTCCTCTCTCCCCCTGTTCTCAGAATCGGTGTGTAAATAACTGCATAGCACCCAAAAGATTAGTCAGCGGTGTGTGCATACTTGTGTGAGGACGCCATTCGTGTGGGAACGAAGGTTGTTTATTCGTTCGGTTATCTCGTCTCTGATTGGTTGTACTAGATTTTGTTCATTGGATTGATTTTTGTTTTTCATGGAGCCGGTTGCGAGTCCTTGGCTCGTCCAGGTAATTATCCTGATGCATATAGGAGAGCAGAGCCGTTTCCTCCCTGTCCTCCAGTGACCTCAGACCGACTCATATCCAGGCAGCGTTCACACACGTAGCGTGCAGAATAGCGTCCTGCTAACCAGCCGGCTTCCTTCCCCTGCTCCTGTGCCCTCCCTGGTGCTTGTTTTTTTAAGCGGCTCCTGCCAAGAGATGTGGTTCACTGGCGGACCGTGCTCCCGTTAGCCCCGGCCAGCCCAAGTTTTTGGTGTGGCCGTCACCAAAAACATCCAGGGCCCTGGAAAGACTCCCACTGCATTACCCAGCATGCAGGGCTTATGTGGATATGGTTTAGTCCAATTTAAATTTGAAATCGATCTGCCAATTCAGTTGCCTTTCATAAATGGTACAGTTGCCGAGATGTGTGAATTTTATATATTCAACTTTATTTGTTTTTCAGTCACTTAACCAGAGACATTCGATGTTTGATTCATGGCCATGGTCAGCTGATGAATGTGGATCAAACACCATGGCTTTAAAATACCGTTAGATATTAGATGGCTTATCTGAGAAACTATTTCTGCACAGAGCTCATTGCTTATTTTCTTGATTTTCAGTCTCCAGACCCACAGGCAAGCCTGCTCCTTGGTTCCTGCTTGGGGTTATTTTTGTACGGTTTTTCTCGGGTGCAGGAAATTGGGTCACAGGTGCAAACACGCTGCTGGAAGCCTGGAGCCACATCGTGCAGTTCACCACACACACACGTCCTGTGAGCGAGTCGGATCATGCGAGTTGTGTTGAGCCACACTTGCACTTATGATTTAAAAAATATATGTAATTCCGTGTAGTCCAGTCAAGTGAAAACCTGGAAATTACTGGAAAATGACCCTTCATAGTGTAAAGCACAAACCCTGTGTGATTAAACACCTTGTTTTCCAGCAGGGTGCTACCAAAGACTGAACCCCCAGCCCCTTACATTGTGAGCCCATAGTTCTTATTGCCGCTCGCTGGTGCCAGAGTACAATGGAGCTTTTCAGTATTCCACTACAGTAGAGTGTGAGCACTGTGCCATGGAGGACATCAGGAAAATCACTGCGGTGAAAAGGGTGACTGTCAGCAGCAGCTCCCCTGCCAACGGTCAGCACAGCCCCTTCCCTTCCGAGTCAGAGAACCTGGTGTTCTCAGTGTCTCTCAATTATTGTCCTGACGAATGAGGGCTCATCCCTGGTCTCCCTTGTCTCGTCTATTAGCCGATGGGAAGCTGACCTCAGTCAAACTCGAGTTCTAAACACCAGCTCTCTGTGCCCGAGGTACGGCTCGGATCGCTGTGCTCTGCGACTGCAAAGACGGCAGGCATTTTTTCGAACCTGTCTTGAAGTGATAAATCTGTGCAGGTTGCGTGTGTCGAATACTTGGAAAATGTTCCTTTCTGAAGATGCGCCAAGCTTAATTTAAGTGGGTAAAACTGCAAATGTGATCAGCATTGCAGTGTGAAAGGAAGCTAGGGCAGAGGACGGGAGGAAAATTCCAGAATGTGTTCAGCGTGGGGCAGTGGGAAACCAATGTGACACTGCCTGCCTGAGCAATCACTACCATCACTAAAACCTGGAACTAGGACCAGCAGCTGATTACGATTTTATTTGCACTGATTTTATTTTATTTATTAGATTTTTATTTTTATTTTTCTGCTGTCTTTGTTGGGTGCATGTAGATTTGTGTACTGCCCCATATGTTCTTTAAGTCCTATTAGTGAGGCCTGAATTTTTACTAAGTGGGACTGGTCAGTTTGGAATTCACGTTTTGTGACTGTGAAGGCTATATTCATCCTGTGGGGATGACCCTATGATTTCAGGTTTGAATGTGGTCCCGTCTGAAAATTCCAGCTGAAATCAGCCTAAGCTAGTCAAGCTGGTTTAACATGTGTTTTCAACACTTGTAACTGGTCAACCAGCTTTTCATCAACTGACTAGCCTATATAGTCAGTTAGTCCACCAGTTTGACCACCACCTTACTCTACCAGCTTAACCAGCTTTGACTGTCTTTGTACAGCTAGAGACCAGCTTTGGGCAGCCACAGACCAGCTCTGACCAGCTTGAAGTGTCGAAAACGCAGCTTAAAACAGCTTGGAATCCCAGCTGGTCTTAGCTGGAATTTTCAGTAGGGGACTGAATTCAAATATGGCCAAAGTCTTCATTTGTGCATCATTTTATATTGAGAAACAGAATGGCACAAAACTTGTTTGAACAGGCTCAATGCAGATTTTCTATTCTGCAAAAAGAGCTTGAGGTGCAACTATGTAGCTAATAAAGGTGCTGCACTTAAGGTGTTGCCCAATAACCAATGCTTTAACAAGATAGCTATCTGGGATTTTTTTTGCAATTAACTTTATTAGTTCATCCAGAGAGAGAAAAACAATATCATTCTCCCTTATAAGGAAGCATTGACATTTTAAATTGGAAATATTTATACCGTAATTTACGTTGAGGTCATTATTATGTCTCATCTGGAATTCCGAAAAATACGTTGTCCTCCTCCCTCATAGTTGCACGTACATACACACGACAATAATTGCCCTTTATGACCCTCCTTATTGTTTTCACATCGGATCACTGAACAGTCCTATTTCCCATTGTTCAGTTGTGGTATTTTTCATGAACTGTGACAGTGGCAAGCGGTTTCTGGGGGTGTCATGACTCCGAATGAGCAGCAAAAGCAGCGCTAAATCATTTTTTACTACACAAACAACCACAAATTGGTTGACGAAGCTTTTGATTTTTCAGTTATATGGACTGCCAAATTCACATATCTCCTTGTCAGTGGGATGCTAATGATTACTACAGCTACAGCGCCGATAGATGCTTGTGGTAGATCTAGATTTTTTGCTTATAAAATTTGCGGAAGCACAAAAAAAAAAACGAATTTTCTTTTGCATTGGGGCATTGGATCTTCGGTTATTTCAGGTTTGATTGATTGGTCCAACAGGATTGCAGTCCTGCTATAATTCCACATATCTGTATGTTTCTGGCTGAGCAAAGCACAGATACGGGAGCATGGGCAGTAACACCTGGAATGTCTCGTGGCTTTTAGCAGCAGTTATAGACAAATAGCATGACAACACCTCTATCAAAGCTCCCATAGCCAATCGGATGAGTCTTGTCTTTCAGTTCTCATCTTGTTCCTCAGCTCAAATATATCTGCCTAGTTTGGTAGACAATATCTGAAAATAATTCACTGATTCTTGCAATAAATGCTAAGCTTCTTTTCAGTTAAGCATTGTGATTTAATTCCTTATCTCATGGAGGGGCCTCCATTTTTCAATGGCGTCTGCACTTCTTGCACTTGCTGTCTCTCTTGGGAATATACCCCCTCCAGCTTTTTGGATGATAGTTCTCAGTTTGTTCTCAGTCTCATATTCTAGCGGGTCTAAAGCAGCTTCTTTGTACTGGACAGAGATCTCTACAGATAAGGCGGAAAAAGCCAGTCTCTAACAAGTAAATACTTGTGCGGTTACTGTAGCAAGACATGAAAGAACTGGGAATGGAGGTCATTTATCACTTATGCCAATTCTATACCCATACAGCCATTTTAATTTGTTAGAGATTGCAATCATATGCGCATTGTACCGTTGCCTTATTTAGGCTAATCAAATTTTGTTGCCGTAATCCTCAGTTTATCAAAGCAGCACATTGTGTATTTCTGAGAACGTGCTGTAATTTCACTGGGCATCATTTGGGACATAAATTAACCTCAAATTAAATAAACCTTGTGAAATTAACACAAGTCCTTGCTTTAATTATTTAAAATGCACAATAACAGTTCATTAACATCCTTGGAATGCTTTGGCATCTTACTGAAACAGTCCGAACTAAAACACAAATTAGTGAAATGCCCCGAAGTTGTACACGTTTACACGAATGTTTTTCTGGACGTGTGCATGCCATGAATACACATAATGGTACACCCACATAACATGTACTGCACAAACATGCATTAATCTTAAGTTTTACACTGTGAAATGGCTCCCACACACTGAAAACTCTTCCAGATAACGCCTGGTTGGCTGCAGTATATCAGCCATAGTGCTCACTGAAGATATTGGCAAAGTGAAATTTTAGAAAAATGTTGTTGCACTTCATCACAAAGTTTTTCTGTTTTTTTCAAAGCAAGATATTGAACTGATTATTGTTGGCAATGAATTACTGTGCTGCCATATTAGTGAAGCACAGGCTTTCTAAAGATGCTAACCTTGTGTTTTCTGAAATCTGTGCCTACAGCCTAAAAGGCTTGTGAATTTTATTTATTTATTTATTTTACTGCAAACAGTCCAAAATGGAGTTTGTCCCTGCCTGGAGTCTTTACCAAAAATGGCATTAGCCGAGAGCATGCAGTAGCAAGCATGTTCTTCCCCCACATTCCTGCTTTAACCAGAACAGTGGTTTCCACTACACCCGTCAATATATCACATTTTCAGCAGAATACACACATAGACTGTTTTACAGTCCTGTGGGACATCTTTCACGTGTTTGTGTGTGCGAGTGCGCACGTGAGACATTTCCGTATGTGTATGTGTCACACTGGTTCTCGCATGCAACCGTGCATGAATACTTTCAGCAATACGTGTGAGTGAAGACGCATTTCAGACATTTTCTTCAACTTGATATCCAGTGACCCGTCTTAGGAGTACAGTTCTTTCTCTCTTTTTCCTCACTTTTCTTGTGGATTTGTCTGTAGCTTAAATAAATATATTTGTGTGTACACTAAGTGAATATACTGATGTGTGAGTGCATTGCCATGTCGTGTATTTGTGCTTGCTGTAGCTGAGCATGTGTTCCTGTCCAGTGGAGGATTGTTGGTAATTGGCTTGAGTTGACACAGAGGCTTAGAGGATTGGCAGCAGGCCCCTTCTGCTGTTCACACCTGCGCTGTACTGCTGTGGAAAGCACTGTTCTCCATCTACACAGGTCAGTCAGAGTCACCAGCCTGAGCCGAAACCCCCCTCCCCCCCCCCTTGTGCTTTCTCCAGTGGATTTTGAAACGTGGGAGCGAACAGAGGTACAGGTGCGGAGGGTGGTAGGGGGTGGGGGGGGGGGCGTCAGCTGTGTGGAGTGCAGTCAGCTAGGCACGTACTCCCACGTACCTACCAGGGGGCTGCGTCATAAACAGTGTCTCCCCCCCCCTTTTTTTCTGAGCGGGGCCAGGTGCTGTGCACCTGACTCTGCCGATGAATCGCGCTGCGGGTGCTGGCTGTGTGTCGCCATGCCTAGAAGGCAGTGTAGGTGAGGCGGTGACGTTACAGGTGACCTTTCGTGACCTTTCCTGGTGCGCTTCCGCTCCGTGCTGGCCAAGACGGCCTGCTGGGGGAGGGGCGGAGACAGCCTGACCAAAGCCAGCTGCTCCGCAACGCGATCTCCCGATTGAGTGGAGAGCGCTGATGGTCAGGGTCAGAAATTCACAGCGAGGAAGTGCAGCCACTTTAATGGTGATTGTTTTTAGCTGTACAGTCTCAAAATTAGCCTGCTGTAGCTCTTTTAAATGACGCTGAGCCCATACAGGAAGTTCTCTGTTCACTGGAAGAATAGATCACCTTGGAATGAGAGTTTAGATTAACGTTCCATCAACACAAAGCAAGTGGCTTCCTCATTTCAGAGGGGGCTTAATGCTTGTTGCTGTGGGTGAATTATGAAGGCAATTATTTTGTGCAATTATCTTTAACAGAACTGATTCATTACTATTTCCAAATTCAGGTCTACCTCAAGGTTTATGATTTTATTACCGGAAAAGTTCAAATGGAATTGATGTGTGGCAATACTAATAAAATCTTTAAGCTAATGTAATTATCATAAATAGCTTACTGATAATCTTGCATAAAGTTTGGTATGCAGTGGCTATTTTTATGTGAATAGCATGCAAGCACATCATGCTTGTTGTGTGCATATAGATTGGGACTGAAAGCAGCGTGAATCCTTAAAAAAAGATATTTCAGAAGCATACTGCCACCAGTTATTGAACCGAAATATGCTCTAAACCATATAGGTGAAGCTGTGAGTGAATGGTGCTGGTAAAAAGACTGTTTGTATGTCACCTTTATGCTTGTTAAGCAAACACTGTAATCAGTATTGAGTCGTCTAATTTTATCTCCAAATATTTAATCTTGATAAAGTAAACTGAACAAACTGCTAAGTAAATAGCAGGGTTGTAAATCTCACCCTGCGTTCACACAGCAAGCAGCTTGGTTGATGGGTTGCTCAAGTTTACTAGGCTGAGGGAGGAGCAGGAGATTCCCCTTGTATCCAGTTGTTTGCTGACATCTCCTTTCTTGTGTCTGGGTGTTTAACACCCAGCCCCACAATGGCTTTGTGAACCACTGAGAACTCCTGATATGGCACGTGAGCATGCTACTTGTGACCAGTGCCTCCACTCTGAAATGTCAGAGTCCCTTCGAGCGTCTTGTTTCTATGGTAACAGCAATAAGGTGCTTGTTGTCAGTGTTGTACATTGCAGGGACCAAAACATGAATCACTTGGATTCTCCTGTAGCTCTGTGTTCATATTCCCACATTACCTCTTTGAATTATTTAGTGGTTATAATGGCATGAAGTAATAATCCTCTCTGTGCTACAAACAAAACCTAAAGGTCTGAAGTGTGAAGCATGTGTTCAGTAGGTGCGTAAGTAATTAACATCCCAATCGATTAGCATTTGTGTCGTTTTCAGTTTCCTTTGTTTATGTACAAGCTGCCACACCCAAGAGGTCCTTTAATCTTAGCCCGTCCTAAAACGTGGGCGTGGCTGTTTGTGATCCACACGTTCACACGAGCATGGGGCGCGTCTTTGTTCCACCCTTGTTTCTCCCGGGTGGATCCTCCTGCTGGGGCATCTGCCCACCCACTTCCTGTGTCTTACATGAATATTTCCCCAGAGTGTGTCTGTGCTGTAGATGCTGTGTCAGAGTGTGTCTGTGCTGGAGGAGCTGTGTCAGTGTGTGTCTGCGCTTGAGGAGCTGTGTCAGAATGCGTCTGTGCTAAAGGAGCTGTGTCGGAGTGTCTGTGCTGTAGAAGCTGCGTCAGAGTGTGTCTGTGCTGTAGAAGCTGCGTCAGAGTGTGTCTGTGCTGTAGAAGCTGTGTCAGAGTGTGCATGTGCTAAATGAGCTGTGTTAGAGGACCAGAGGGTCTGTGGCAGAGGCTTTATCTCAAGGCAGTTATGTTAACAATAATTCATTCCTTTTTCAAATGGAAGAATTACTGCATTTGTAATGATTCTCTCGATTAAATTAGCATCATAATTTACGTCTGCCAGCCAGCTGACTACTAAGGTGTTAATGCATTGCACCGTATATATATATATATATATATATATTCTTGCTATCTGTCACAATCCATCTGTCATTTCTGCAACAAATACAGACTTCCTGTGGAAAACTATATCAACAGGAAGTAGAAGATGAGAATACAATAACTACACTGGCCAGCTAGACCTTTTAGCATACAGTTTGGGTTACAAATGTAGTCTCGTGGAATTTGATAATGTGTGAGTAGAGAGGACATTGACACCACATTTGAAACGCACTTCGGGTTGGTGGATTAGAAGGCAGAGGCGAGTGGGTCCATGTCTTCACAATGGGGAGTGGACTCTGTTGGCCTGTGTGAGGGTCCGTCTCGCGTCCTCTCTTCTGAACTGTGTGTTACAAGCTGGGATGCGGGGCATTCTAATGTGTGCAACAATCAGATACTCATGCAGATCAACGTATAAGGCCGCTATTGTGAAGTCTATGCAGATCAGTCACAGCAAGAACATAACCAGTCACACGATGCACAATTGTATATATCCAAAAGACGTAAGGGCCATACTAACAGGCTTGCAGAGCATAATGGGTCTATGTGAGCCACTTGCCATTTGAGAACCATTTTAGAGAACATTCTGGAAGCCTGAGGTGGGATGGATAAAATGTGTCTCTTGTCAGAGAAGGTAAGGAAAAAGTGAACGGAATGTTTAAAGAAACGGTGATAAGGGCCCTGCTTGACGAGAAAAACAGCCAGAGATTTATTGCTGTGACGGCAACGGGGTGCACTTAAGCATAATGACAGGCGATTTAATGACAGAGCAGCCCTCTGGCCTGTCGGGTTTCGAGCTGTGTGAAGTTTGCCACCGTACTGTCCTGTAGCATTTCCGGGACGGGGAGTTGCCCCTCGGATGATTCCATTGACACTTTCAGAAACCCCAGGGGTGCGCAGGGGTGGTTCTGGTGTCCTACCTCCCCCCCCTCACCTACATGGGCTCTTTGAGATGATTTTCAGAGAAGGGGACAGGAGGAGCACTCCCAAATCACTTCAAACAGGCATCTGTGTTGAGATCTGGAGGGCTGCAGTTTACACTGGTTTTCAGTCTGTTTCAGCATTTGTGCTTAATTTAAGTCTCTGATTGGCAGAAAACGCAGCTCGTTTTCAAGCTGAACATTTCCTTCTGGATAAAAGATACCGTAAAATCCTGATTGTACTGTAGCGCTCCAGGACTGACCTATAGCATCAGAAGCATGGACTGAAAGAGTTCACACAGACTACTTATGACTTCACAGTCTGGAACAGGAAGTGTGGGCTTAGAAGTATCTTTCTGGAGCAAGCGTGTATTTATTTAAAAACTTGTTACTGGAGAAAAGTGCATACCACAGAACAAGCCAAGATTAACACATTGACATATTTTTTATGACTTGTAATTAACCATGTAATTTAACTACCTTTTTAAATTAAGGATGACACATACTGTCGACTCATTATAAAAAGTGAAAACCAAGTAAAATCTCATGATTGAAAAAAAGAATTTGAAGTTTGCCCTAAGTTTTCAGAATTGTGTATGTTTACCTAATTAATCTTGGGTGAATGATTTATGCAGATCAGATGTATGTTGGTTTTTTATGCCACGGCTTCCAAGAGTTGTCTGTGAAACCCAGGTGATTAGATACCCATCTCTTGTGGATCATCTCTCTCTGAGATCATGTTCCCGGGGTCTTAGAGTCTGGTAGATAGTGGTGGGAGGGAGTGTGTGATTACATCACTGCGCACCCATCTGCAGCTGTGTATTGGGTTCCAGCTCCCCTCCCCAGCCTGTTCTCTCTGCTGTCACACCCTCAACCCCCTCTGTGCTGTGGTTTCCTGTACTTCAGGGTGTCTGGGGTGTGACTCTTCAAACTACAAACTATATTGTAACCAGACTGCCCAGCAGTGTTTACTGTTAGCTGAAATATGGAAGGTTCTGAGCTTCCACCAGCTGGCCCATAGTCCATAGTGATGCCATTCATGAACGTGTGCAGTTAGAAGGCTGGAGTTAGTGTGAGAGCTGGGGTAACTTGCTCTGCCTCTGTCTGTCCAAGTTCTGGTAATGTGCTTCTGTCTTTGAAGATGAAAAAGTTAAAAAGAACAGAAAGGAAGATGCTAAACAGATCAAAAAGGACATTTCAAACGAATGCTGTCTCAGCGTCATGTCTTTGGTCTGAATAATTCGGCAACACACACACACGCTCACACACTCTCACACACACACGCACACACACACACACACACACACACACACACGCTCACACCATATTCGCACACACACACACACACACACTATCTCTGTGTGAGGACGAGCCTCCTCCCGCCCTCCACGCAGACTTCGGAGCTCACGGCAGGGCGTGGGTGGAACGCTCGGATGATCCATCAAATGTTTATTGCGGTAAGAGGATCCAGTTTTCCCAGGCAGTTGGAACGCCCTCCCTACCTGCGTGCCGGCGCAGGGACAGATCTCACACATTACGTGGAAGTGTATGAGCAAGTCGTGCGTCATGCATGAGGGCATCAGCTGTGTGTGGGAGCATGGCAGCTGCGCTTCCCAGCACTATTCCTGGAGATGTGCCGTCCTGTAGGCTTTTCGCTCCAACTCTAACAAAGCACACCTTGTTCAACAGTTATAAGAGATCTCTTTGAGCTGCCAATTAGTAGAATCAGGTGTGCAAATATCGGGTGGAATTGAAAGCCTACAGGACGTTTGATCTCATGGAGCAGGATTGGGAGCCACTGCAGTACAGGGACACCATCCAAACAAAGCAAAGCAGTCAAATCACACATAAAGAGTAAAATGCGCTGTTTTTCCTGCCTGGCTCCTCCCCCTTCCACTCCTCCTCTCGTGGGGGGGGGGGGGGGGGGAAGGGGGAGGCTCAAGCCTGTGACGTGCAGACGGACAGGTGTCATTGAGAACGGCAGTAGGAGTTATTGAGGCTCCCGTCCCAGTGGCCTCACCTGCTTGTGCTGTTTCCTCTGAAGCCAATACCTTGGTAGACTCAAACAGGAAGGGGATAAAAGCACTTCCTGTGTCCCCTTCTCTGAACCGCTGCTGGCTGGGTAATGCAGCGGGCTGCTGCCTCCGGGCCGGCCCTCCTGTTTTAGCCGGCGGCGTCCTCTCTGCCCTCTCGGGCGATTTGTGCGAGGGAGATTCCAGCGTTATTCCTGTCGGCGGGGCAGCGGCTGGCCGCTCTGCGGGGTAATTACGCCCAGACCGCCGCATTCTTTCCCCCGCCGCACTCCGCCGTCCGGGCTGAGCGCAGGGCCGTTTCAGCACAGGAAACCCTGACTGAGGAGAGACCCTGCGCCTTGTGACCCCTAGCGGGGTGGATTTTGGAGTTCCCAGTAGTGCCTGTCGAGAGGTGTTCAGCAGCCATGGTCCTCTTTAAAAGCACAGGCTAAGACTAAACCTTCCGTATAGCAAAATGGAGTGGAAATGACTCGTACCTCCAGAGGTCCAGTTTAGGTCAGGGCTGCCAAACTCAGTTCCTGGAGTTCTAAGGTCCTGTAGATTTTCACTCCGACCCTAACAAAGCACGCCTCATTCAACAGCGAAACAACTTGTTGAGCTTACTAATCAGTAGAATAAGGCATGCCAACTTAGGGTTGAAATGAAAACCTACAAGACGGTAGATCTCCAGGAACAGGGTTGAGCAGCCCTGGTTTAGTTAGACGTGTCAGGCAGGCCTTCAGGAAGTCGCCGCGTACGCGGTCGATGAAGGAAGGAGACTCGCCAAACCCTGCACTGGAGAACACTGGCTTCAGTTTATCATTATGGGCAGCTGCCTGTGTTTTAGGGCTGGCTGCTATCCACACAAAGCCCGGGTTCAGTGTGTAATTAGGGCCCGTTCATTAGAGACTTTGTTGAGTCTACATTGGTTAGCGGGCCACTGCCATCCCAAGCCCACTTCCTGTTCCGCTTCAGTGCAGCCGCGATGTCCCTCACTTGATCCCCATTCTGCACTTTTGGCAGCGAGATATTGTAGGTCAACCCCGAGTGTGAACAGGATCCCATCGCCATGAGCAACTGTGTTTTCTTCAGGGCAAATTTAGACGTGATCGTCCTCTAAGACCTAGGACAGTACCGGGGGTTGTTGTTTTTTTTAGATGGGGTTACTGGTACTCCTTTAATGTTCAAAGTCACAGGCCTGTCTTGCTGCTAAATATAAATGTAGGCTACATGTTCTCTTGTGCAGTGAAACCCAACACCAGCTCAATCGCAGACAGACGGCTACTGTACTGAAGGACAGCAAGGCGACAGGATCCACAAGCCCTCAGCCTACGGCCCGCTACACTGTCTGTGGAGCCTTTAATCTCCATCATCTGCGTCTCCGTTCTGGTGGCTGTAATTTAAACACCGCATCTTCATCCGTGGGGCCAATAGTACAAGGGCAGATTGATGATGTAATGGTGTGTTTGTGTGGTTGCGTGTGGGGTCAGTGTGTAAGTGTGTTACGGGGAATGCACACGTTTGCTCGGGGAGGTCAAGCCTGAAGCTCAGAGGCTCTCGCGCTCTATGGTAATGGGATCTGAAGGGGCTGCTCCCTTGGCCTGGGATCAGTTGGGGAGGAGGTGTGGAGCCGAGTGGCCTTGTGTGTGGCTGCCCTGGATTAAATTAAAGCAGCACAGGGCTTGTGTGCTGCCCTCAGTACACACAGATGACAACCTTTATTCCTGGGCAGCTCTGTCTTTGTCTGTGATGAGAATCCAAGAGCTCTCTTTCTCCCTCTCTCTCTTGCTATCTCGTGCTGTCTTGCACTCTCTCTCTCTCTCCCTCTCTCTTTCTTTCTTGCTCTCTCGCTCTTGCTCTCTCTCTCTCAGCAATGTAGGAATTACAGAAAAACATTCCTGGAATTCTGCTCTTGCTTGCAGTAGCCCTGAGATGGGTGTGTAGTAGTGCAACAATCTGAGAAGCATGGCACCATACAGTACACATTTGTGTTCAAAGAAATGTGGCTGGGGGCATCTGTGACCTCTGTACAGCAGTGAGGGACTCCCGACTCATTTATCATCACAGGCCTTTGGTGGGTTGGGTTGGGTTCTCGTACCCCTGTGTGTGTGGAACACCCTGGCAGGTGCAGGGAGGCCCTGATGAATTGTTTGTGTGCACTAGCTGTGTGGTCCTGCTGTGTGCATGTAGTGAAGGGAATCAGCAGAGTGAACTACCGCCCCATGTTACTGTTAGATTTTGACCTCATTCAATTTTAAAGATTTCTATGGATAGATTTGCTCACACTGTCCCTTATATCAAAGATCTCACAATTTGGAACTGTCTTTATCCCATTTTGAATTTGCAATCAATGGCAGGTGCACTGTATTTTCCAGTGTTTGCTGTACGGGCACTCAGTAAAATTGCACAGCTGTTCATCGTATCATATTTTCTCAGTGAAGTCAGCGGTCCATTAAGGCAGCGCAGCAACTTTTCACTGCCTTTCTCCATTAATGTGTAGGTAGGCCTCCCCGGTGTAGGAGTTCGGCAGCGCAAGTGGGCATGCAGACGTCCCCTAGGTGACATTACCCCTGCGTGCCAAAACAAGAGTGTCTTTGGTTGAAGATCTTGGTATTTAGCATGGCGAGCAAGTTGTATCTCTGTATTTCGTGTGGAAAGTTGTAACTACAGTTGTAACACACACCTTCCCTCTGTTACACCGCTTCACTAAGCCTAATGTATAACATTTACCCCATACAACATTTATGTTGTACTGGAGCAACATTATGAAATCTTCTCCAATAACTGTTTTAAAATGATGAAACGTAGCTAATTCAATATTGAATAGTTTATGGTACTGAAAGTGTCAATATAAGATATAAAGGTCTAGCATGTAACTGTGGGCAGCATTGTGAACAAATGATGCATTGTGAACTAATGATGAATTGAAAACAGACTTTATTCAGTTAAGGTAAGTGTGTTAGAGTTTGGCTTTTTTTCTCAAACTCAGTTTAGCGAGTTGGGGAAGAAGGATTACACTGGTTACATTTAATCAAATCTCAGTCGGCGTTGAGGCGGAAAAAAAAAATAGAATCTAGGCCACAGTGTCCTATCTCTCCTCAGTAGTAGTACAGTGTTAAATAACAACAGTATCTTGATTCAAACTAGAATGGCAGCTTGGAAAGGGCCATGCAGGGGGTCTGCTGGTGTGACCTCTGCCCCGTGCCCGAGGGAGGAATGCCCCAGCGACGCGTGCCGCCTGGGCATGAAGTGGCATGCGCAGGGCCCGTCTACTCCTGCCCGATGAAAGATTGATGCCTCAGGTACTAGAGGGCGGGGAGCTGCTTTTAAAAGCAATCGATGATAAAATGATGCACTTAGCTTTTGGTGCCCGGTGGATCAAACTTGAAGAGGTTTGCTTGATTGAGGAGACGTGCTTATCTGCTCGCTTTGAGAAGCCTGGACGGTGGGCGGGAGTAACGTGTGCTGTGAGTGATGCATGCTGGGATGTAGTCCGCCGCTGTCCCGTCTCCCTGCCGTGCCCCTTTAGAATTTTGGGAAATTAGCACACGCGTTAGAACCTGTACGAGTGGCACTGTGTATTCCGGGCCTGGCGTGGTAGTGGTGAGATGATGGGAGTTTCTGATTGGTGTCTCTGAACGGGGCGTGGCGTTAGACGGGCGTGACCTTCTCTCGTTTCCTCAGACTCCCTGAACTCCCAGGAGGAGCCGCTCTGCCCTGACAACTGTGGAAACTGATGAGCGAGGGATTTTTTTCCCCCTCCATCGATCGGCCAGCGTTGGCGAGCAGATTGAAAGATTGCGCGGGTGACGTTCTGGGAGGACAGATGAGCCTCAGACTGCCAGGTAGCGCGCTGGGGAAAGTGCTGATCCTCGGGAGACATCAGGGAACTCAAATCAACAGCAGGGCGGAGTAGGCGGGGGCGTAGCTGGGGGCAGGGGGCGGGGGTCAGGGGGTGTGTCTCCAGGCTTGGAACCTGTTGGCAGCGAGGGTTATTTTTGTATCGTCTGAATGGCTGCATCCCGTTTGATTGACATCTTATCACATGCTACGTGCAGTTCTGTTTCCACCGCGGGTAGGCCCGTGGGAGCCTGGAATTTCACTCCCAGCCATCCAAGCGATAGGATCTCTGCCCTGAGTCATGTGTTTCTACCAGCGCAGGTCACACAAGATGGGATACAGTAGGATTGTATATCACTTGGGGGTATGAAGGCTGTCAAGTCACACGTGTGTATGTGTTTGGTGGGGGGGTGGGGGGTGGGAGCGCCTGTGATAGTGTGTGAGGGGCTGTGTGTTCTTGAGAGGGCTTGTGTTTGAGGGAGGGGTAGTGTGTGTGTGTGCACGTGTGTGTGTATGCGTGTGTGTGAGGGGCAATGGGCAGTGTAACAATAGCCTCACTTCCTATGAAGGTCCCCTTCCCCTCCATCCTATCTTGTATTCCATGCTTTCTCTCCTGTGGTCTCTTGGGGGGATTGACTGTGGAGCCGGCAGCAGTGGAGGTAGCTAAGACAGCAGCAGTGGAGGTGGCTAAGACAGCAGCAGTGGAGGTAGCTAAGACAGCAGCAGTGGAGATAGCTAAGACAGCAGCAGTGGAGGTAGCTAAGACAGCAGCAGTGGAGATAGCTAAGACGGCAGCAGTGGAGATAGCTAAGACAGCAGCAGTGGAGATAGCTAAGACGGCAGCAGTGGAGATAGCTAAGACAGCAGCAGTGGAGATAGCTAAGACAGCAGCAGTGGAGATAGCTAAGACGGCAGCAGTGGAGGATAGCTAAGACGGCAGCAGTGGAGGATAGCTAAGACGAGCAGCAGTGGAGATAGCTAAGACAGCAGCAGTGGAGGTAGCAAAAGCCGCGTTTCCACCGCAGGAACTATACCCCGGAACTAGGAAACTTTTGAGGAACTCAGTGCGTTTCCACCGCAGGAACTAGGGTCTAAATTTAGTTCTGGGGCTTTGTTTTACCCCCCAAAACGTTCCTGCTCGGGGGGTAGTACTTTCCGAAAGTACAGGAACCTTTGGGTGGAGCTTGCAGCGCTGAACATTTCTGATTGGTCGAGTTACTCGTAGCATTTGTGTTGTATTTATTTTCCGCCATTACCCGCCATGTTTGAAAATATTCAGCGGCAAACCAATTATTTTCATAATAACTTCAAATCAAACTTGTATATTATGCGGCGCAGTAGCCTACTTTGGTTATAGCCTGTCAACGTCTTGGAATTATAACGTGTGCTCTTCTGTTCTTTTCTTGCTTTAGTATTCGTGTTATAAATGCTAAGCATTCGTTCTGGGACAGCATATTACGTAGGCTACCAAAACATTCAAACGGATTAATTCGGTTGCTGAATATTTTCTTCGGATTTTCTTTGTTAGCCCGTTGTAATTGACTCAAAACGTTGATACAGTTATGTGAGGTATGCGGTAGTTCTGCATAAATAACATTGGTGATACAGTACAAGCAAACTGGAAATCACCTTCCGCACTTTTTATCCGGGTAAAATAACAGGTTAATTCTAGTAATCTTCCCTTTAGCTTTTCAGACTGCCGTAATTTTACTCAATTTTACTGCCATTTTTCAATTCCACGAAAAGACCAGGAAGACTATGGACTAATTTATGGTGCATGGTTCGCATCTGGAGGGCACACTTCGCTGCTCGGCTAGCAGTAACTTCGAAGGAAAGCAAACGGTGGCTGTACCACTACTAATTTACATTTTCACGCAAGTCCGAGTTTTCGTTCTATTCTTATCATTTTGCGATTAGCCTATATGGAATTGACGACGAGAAAGTAATAAAACAGCAAATTATTTACAACGTGTGCATGTTTTCTGCTGTTAATGAATGTGTTTGAGAGGATATATGAAAATCAATAGGCTAAATACAAAAGTAACCATATATAGTCATTGTTGGTAGCAGTGGAGATAGCTAAGACAGCAGCAGTGGAGATAGCTAAGACAGCAGCAGTGGAGGTAGCTAAGACAGCAGCAGTGGAGGTAGCTAAGACAGCAGCAGTGGAGATAGCTAATACAGCAGCAGTGGAGGTAGCTAAGACAGCAGCAGTGGAGATAGCTAAGACAGCAGCAGTGGAGATAGCTAATACAGCAGCAGTGGAGGTAGCTAAGACAGCAGTAGTGGAGATAGCTAAGACAGCAGCAATGGAGATAGCTAAGACAGCAGCAGTGGAGGTAGCTAAGACAGCGGTGCACTTCCTGTTCCGGTGTGTTCAGAATGGCTCCAGGTGCTAGCTAGCCCACACTGCACTGAGCTGGTAGAGAGCCCTGAATGGGTGGGAGGACCCGAGCAATCTTAATACGCCGCTGTGTTCGGCTCTATTTTTAACACCGTGTGTAATTTGTAAACACTGGTAAAGAGACCAGTCTGCAGGCTCCGTGATCGTTATGCAATCCTTCAGGGGGACGTCATCCTCTGAGTCTGTGGAGTGTCATTGCTCTTTGCAAGTGTGAAATTTGCTTTTATGAGCAAGCGGTGTTTAGAGGTGGGCAACGAGGACCGTATCTTTTTCTGGTTTTCATGCCAGCTTCTAACCTTAATTACTTCATTAACCCCAACAGTTGCACCGTCTGACATGTTAGCTACATTTTTTGTTATAAGCGCTTAGATACATTTCTTGATTAATGCAGACTTTTTTTATGTCTCTATATGAAATGTTTTACTGTGATATAATCGCCCAGTGAACCAGTGTTGGGGTAAACAGCCAATTAGGTTTTTTTTATATCCGGTAGTGGAAACCAAAACCTGCATACACATTGGCGCTCCAGGGACAGAATTGCCCTCCCCTGTTTAAATATGTAGGAAATGGAAGTGTGCTCCTGTACTAAAGTGAACCAGCATTGGTGGTCGGAGAAGCAATGCATCATAATTGGAGGCAGCACACACACCGGCCCTGTGTGCAGCCCTGGCCCGGTTTCTGCTGGAACAGCGAGGGGGAGGATTGGACTCTCGGCCGGTCTGCAGGGCTGCGTCTGCCCCTCATCGTGCTGGAGCTCCGGCGTTTCAGCGCAGATCACCTGGAGGCCTGGAGAGCCTTGTGTAACCGCCACTGGGGTACTCGCGTGAGCCGCGCAGGTGAAACGGTCAGCGCCGGCGCCGGCTGTTCCGTGCGCGCCCCCGGGGCGGCTGTGTCGATCTCATATTCAAGTGCGTTATCGCACGCTCGGGCGGACCTGTTTGCCTAATTCTGTATGGGCGCTGTTATCCGTTCTGTCAGGAGCCAGTAAGACAAACAGCGGCCATCTGTCCTCTGTCGCGTCCCCGCTCTTTGAGCAAGGGCTTTTTTCCCTGGTCAGACTTTTCACACTGGCCGTCGTAATAGGCATCGTGCTGCCCGATGCCACTTCCGGGTCGGCAGAAGGAGATCTGGAGCCGGAATGGAGGAAGTTCCTCAGGAAATCCCCGGCTGGGAACTCTCCAGCGCCTTCGGCCCCCTCCCTTACTGGTGTGCTGGGAGATGGGGCGGGCCACCACTGTACAGGGCTGTCAGCACACATGTGCACACGCACACACACACGCACGCAAACATACACACGTACACACACATGCTCACACACATACGCGTGTGCACACGCACGCACATACCCACAAATGTACACGCACACAGATGCACACACAGGGGCGACATAGCTCAGGAGGTAAGACCGATTGTCTGGCAGTCGGAGGGCTGCCGGTTCAAAACCCCGCCCTGGGCATGTCGAAGTGTCCTTGAGCAAGACACCTAACCCCTAACCCCTAACTGCTCTGGCGAATGAGAGGCATCAATTGTAAAGCGCTTTGGATTTATATAAATGCAGTCCATTTACCATTTACCATTTACACACATGCGCATGCCCCCCACGCGCGTGCACACACTCACACACGCAGTAATGAGCTGAGCGGGGTGAGAATGAGCAGGGGTCTGCTGTACCGCTGAGGGGACGGTTCTCTGCACACGTCCTGTTTCACTGCGGCACGCCCTTGCTTTGAGGCCATGGCGAGAAGTCACTCTTCCGGTTCGTGTGTTAAAATGCATTTCACACTCGTATTAATATTGGTCCCTGCTGTAATTGCATTGAAGTGGTGGAATTATCGCTGTAGAAAAATGAGTCATTAATTATTGGCGGGTGAGCACTGCCCTGTTGAGCGGTGTATGAACTCTCAGTGTCCCCTCATATCCTCTCCCAAGTGCATTACTGTCAGGCTTTCTTTTCTGTTTGCCACCAGCATAATGTAACCTACTTTTTAAAAACTTTTTTCACATTTTACATGTGAGTCACTAGCTTTTCGTTAAGTGGTGCAGATGGTTACTCTACCTGACTGCAGTCGAGTCCACAACTTAAATTATATACCATTTATTTATTTGTTTGAATGATGCATTCATCCATAGATTCCAAATGGCATTTTGTTATATTTCATATATATTGCTGGTAGCCTGTAAGCGGTTATGTTACGGTAGTTTACTCCTACCCTGATACAGAAGTGTCATGCCATGTGCCGCTCCTTATTAGAGGTGTCTTGTTCTGCGTAGTCCTAGAATTCAGCGATAAAAGTCGTTCTGATGTCACACAGTAACATTGTGAGTGATGTGATGTTACTGCAGATTAACACGCTTTCGTGATCAAAGCCTGTTCAGTTTGTGTCCTGCGGGGGAATGCATATGGTTTAGGCTGAGGTTGTCATTCGGTCTCCAGGTTTTTTTGCCAGTCTTGGGATGGTGTTGATTGCATCTGTGTGGCATGAGCCTGTTGCGGTTGGCAGATTTATGTATGTGAAGCAGCAGGAGCCCAGCACAGGTTTTGGGCTTGGATCAGAGGAGACCAAGCGGTGTCAGGAAGTCTTTCAGTTTTCAGAGTTTGCCCATCACAACCACTTTTCTTTATTGTGCTTTGTGAGATGTTGTGTTACGTATGTTTAATGAACGTTTGCCTTTTCTTCTCTTTCAGCTTTTCAGGGAAGTAAGAATAATGAAAATCTTAAACCATCCAAATATTGGTAAGTAGCGGCTTGCGTGCTGATCGCAAAGAAACAGACTGCACCGATACTGATCTGTTGAGAGTTGTTTGAGTTCTGGTTTTCACTGGTTCCCTTATCAGTTTTGTATCAGCTGATGTAATGCTCATGTTTACTAGTATGTTGTGAATCCTGCTTACAATGCTGTGATATAATTCTGCAAGTGTTCCTCCATACTCTCACCTCCTATTCACCTCCTGCCATACAGGGACCTACCCTCTCCCTTACCACATCCCCACAACCGCCCCCCACCCCCGATGCCCTACGGGGACAAGGGACCCCTCCCTGACCGAATTCCGCCTTGTTTTGCTAGCGGTGGTGGTCCGCTCCCATTCGCTGGGTCAGCCTGATCGAGGAGCACAAAGGCCGGCCAGTGTCGTGCTTTGTGTGTCATTGTTGCGCCTCGCGCGGGGCAGTCACCTGACACCCTTCGCATGCCTCTGGCCCTCTTGTCCACGTGATGTCACTCGCACACGTCCCTGGCCCCTCCCCCTTCACCTGCCCCGCCCCCAACCCCGCCCATCCTGGCTCGTCTCTTTGAGCAAGGTGCAAGAGCAGAACAGCTGGGGAAATGAGGGGGGGAGCAGCTCCCTCAGGCCCCCTGTGGCTCGCCTACAGCGTGATTAGTGGAGCTCAGTTACTGAAGCACACACTGTGAGTGCAGTTTGTCCTAGGAAATGGATTTAGTGCTGTGTGTTGCAGATTTTATGGTACTCCGGGCTATATGTGATACAGTCTCACAATACACTGCTGTGACCGGCGAACTCTGATATATAAGAGGGCTGTGGAGAGTCTGACCCATACTGACTAAATTTTAGTACTAGTCTTTTCTGGTTACTGATACTGTATTGACCTCAACTTTTTAGAATTCAGCCACAAGTTCTGATGAAACTGGCCACTGTAAAGATATGAAAGAAAATTTGCTTGCAGATGCAGAGATCATAAATAGATGTGCAGTTAATTTTTTTTAGTAGTGGTGGTGTTAGGGGGGGGGCAATGGGTGTTTAATTTCCAACATTTATGACCTGATTTTCCTCTGTTGTTTTGGTGTTGTTCTGTCACTGTTCTCCAGGTAAACTTAATGTCCCTTTCTGTTTTAATCATATGAGCTCAGCCCTACTCCCACAAGCCATTGCATCACCTCAGATGCATTATTAAATGCGTCCATGGGCAAAGCTGCATTAACACTGTGCCAAGTTAGCATCGCTAGCTGTGGACACAGAACAGATGCAGGCAGAGGAAATAGCTGCGACGGATGAACGTGTTGACAAGGCTGCTGACATCCTGCCTGGTGTGGGCACGCCCACTCTTTATAATCCTATTGGCCTGTCTGCGGGAGTCTGTGTGCTGTCAGTCACACTTAGATCCCTCCTCTCTGCTGACCCACATGGGAGAATGTGCTGTTATTTGTACATATCGTACCAAGCTGTAAGCCTTGGTTAACCATTGTGTACACCCCCCTACCCGGTGGGTTGGATTGCCCATCATCTCCATCTTAAAGAAGGAGCTGAGCTTTAAAGAGTACTTGCTTCTTAGTGACAGTCAGCAGGGAGCCCACGAAGGGCTGTGCAGAAATGGCACTATATGTATCTGTATCTGTTGAACTGACGGAATTGGGAAATAGAAAACCGGAAGTGAGTGTGGCTTTGAACCAGAAGTTGCGCAAACGAGTGATTTCAGTTTAGCCAGACGTGCATACGACTGGCGATAGCAGTGTGTTTAACTGAGATAAGTGTTGACACGGAGCACTCCCAGTCGCATGAGCAGTGTTGCTCCTTACCCGCGAGCAAATACATCTTGCTTCCCCTGTGATAAAAGCAAACAGATGTTGGGATTTAATGTAACAATTGGAATGTAGGCTTCCTGTCTCATACGACAGTCAAATTCCTGTCTGGTATCCCCGTTGACACGCTTGACTTGCCCTTTGTACATACACCCTCTCTGTTAAGAACATAGTTGTCACCCAACGTAACGTAACACCTGGCACACTGCTGAATTTGCAAGTTTAACCCAAGCAGGTCAGTTGTGCACTAAATCATTAAGCTGTAAAACCTTTTCTGAACCCCAATAGAGAATTTGCCATGAGGGAGAAAAAGGAGTGGGAGTGAGTCTTGGGTCAGCTTCCTTGTGTCCAGTGCTTGTTTTGGCAATGTTCAAATCTCTGTTATTAGGGGTTTGATCATGGCGCTTTTAAGTGCCTTTCAAACATGAACTTGACCTGCAAACTGCCTGCCATTCTCCTCCAGCAGGTCTCCTCAGAGCTCAGATCTGGGGCTCGGTGTTAAACAGGCTCCACCCAGGGGCCTGTCAGTCAACGGGGAGGCGGAGTTAAGCATGAGTGATGTTTAGAGCCCCGCCCCTCTCCATAGGGACCCTCCTGCATCTCACCCCAGTTCAGAGAAAAGGGGGCTTATGCGACTCTGAAGAGCTGTTACTCTACTGCAGCTAGAGCACTGATTTACAGTGATTTCCTCTCTTCCTCAGCTGGGTGCAACCATAAAACTTTGTTAAATAACAGATTGTATCTCATCATAAAGATTTAAACAAGAAATTAAGAATGAAGTCGAAACCCCATGTTCATTGTTCGGTCAGGGTTTATTTGCGATAAAGACTACAGCTGCTAAGCAGTTTTCATGGTCTGCTTGTCTGCTAAAGACAAGTGCAGTGTACGATTGTCGACAGTGACACAATGAACTGAGCCTTTCTCTTCAGTCGTGTCTGTTCTGAATACCTGTGGTTAATTCTTTTCTTTTCATCAGAATTTCCAGACAGATCCTGTTTAGTATTTGCCCTCAGGGGTGAGAGCGGGGGGGTGCCAAGAAACTGTGGAGGCAAACGCAAAAGGCCTCCGGGCCTGTTTTTTATTGCGCTTTAAAAGTCACACGCCCTGAGGCAGACCATTCATGTGTGAGAATGCTGTGAACAGTATTGGTGCCTAACAGAGTCATCCTCTTTTCACGCTCTTACAGTGAAGCTGTTTGAGGTCATTGAGACCGAGAAGACGCTGTACCTGGTAATGGAGTATGCCAGTGGAGGTGAGTGTGCTAAACCAGCCCAAACCAGCCCGAACCCGTGCTGAACAACAAGAGAGGGGTGGTTTTTAAAAAAACCAATGGCTGTATGCTAAATGTAGAAATGCAGCCTTCCTTTGAGATTTGCATCTTGAAAAAGGCGTGAGCTCAAATTGCTAAGAATGTTTCACATTTGGCGGAAAATGCAAAACGGCGGTGCACGCCCGGCGATTATGCACGCATGACACTGCGGGCCTCCTGCATGGGTGCACAGAGAGGGCCAGTGGGAGGAGACTTTGCTGAGATTTGGGAGAGCGGAGTGAGGAGGAGGAGGAGGAGGAGAAGGTGCGTTTTTTAATGTGGTGGGGGTACCCAGCCCAGCAGCAACTGCTCGGGCGCACGAGAGATCCCCGTCACGTTTGAGCAAGCCAGCGAGGGAAATGGGGAGAGCAATAAGGCAGACGAGGAGGCTCAGTAACGCCACAGGGTAATCGCCTACAGCGTCCGCAGGCTGCTGCACAGGGAAGAACGACACTGAGCGCGAGAGCGTGCTGCTCCTGCGTTTGAGAGCGTGCGTTTAAGCCTATGGGATGCAGGCTAAATGGAGCGATCAGGGATTGAACATTATCAGATGGCTTTATATAAGCACCACTGTAGCTACTCGTCATGTTTTCACAAGCTTTCAAAACAATATGAACGCACAGATTTTTACAGAGCGCGTCTGTGGGCTTAAACATGCCTAATCTCCCTGTGGCCAGAATCGCTGCATATTTCTCTGGCGGTGTGGATCTCGTGCCAGTGCCTGTCCCTGTGTGTAGGCTTGCATGCGTGCTTTTGTGTGCATGATTGACAGGCAGGCAGCCTGACTGAGAGATACAGACAGGCCAGTGCTGTTTCAGTGGCGGCAGGGGACGGTGAGCTCGGCCAGTCTTAGCAACACAAGAACACACACACATGCGCACAGGCATACACACACGCACTCTCACTTCTTCTCCCTCTCTCACACACACACACACACACCATTTGACATGGGGAATCGCACCACATATGTACCGACTGGGATGATCTACGGAAATTCTTTATTAAATGGATAGTTCACATTTTTTAGACCCAGGTCCGCAGAGCTACTCACTACAAATGATGTGATAAATTGGGTACATGTCGAGCTCAGACTCTCCTGCCTCGAGTATACATAGCTCTCTCTCCTTTAACCGTATCAGCCAAATAACACTGATTTAATGGGGACTGAGAATCACCCCCTTTCAGCTATTCAACAAAGACCCGATTAATAAACCAAACTTAATTAGGCTTCAGCATGTTTTTATTTGCTTGTATAAATAAATATTGTGGAAACAAAATGTGCCCGTACCCCTGAAAAAAGTATTATTAGTTAGTATTGATCCACTGAATCAGTGTTATTTGGCTAACAAAGCGAACAGCTAACTAAGAGGGAGTTACACGTACTCGAGGCAGGAGGCTTTGAGCCCGACATGTCCCAAATTTATCACATAATTTGTGGTGAGTAGCTCAGTGGACTTGGCTCTAAAAAATGTGGACTATCCCTTTAAGAGAATGTTCTTAGCCTTGCTGCAGGGACTTGAAATGCATCTAAATGCTCCTCTAAAGCATAAGTCACAGTGTGGTGATGTGCCACACAATCTGGATCATACACGGCAACAGTAACCAAGGGCCCTTATGGTGACACATAATTGGCTGTGTCATCCAGTGATGGAGAAGCACAACCTGTCTCACTCTGCAATAGCATCTCCTTCCGGGTGTTCAGATATCTGTAGGCTGCCTTGCCCCAGCTTTGTCAGTTGTGCAGTCCTGCAGCGCAGTAACAGTGCTGCACAGCTGGCGGATTCTCCAAATAAGCAGCTGTTGGCTGCATAGCTTTCGCAGGATGGCCATGCTTGGGTGTGCCCACTTGAGTACACAAAGGATACTGGAGCGATGGGACCGGCTTGCATTAGCGATAAACTGTTCCAGATGGGCGAATCAACCGAAAATAGGGATAAAAATGTAATTTTAAAAATAATTAACGAAAAAATACTGCTCCTTCCTACCTTATACCTTTAGTCCACCAGTACAGAGGTGGAGAATGGCAAATTGCAACATTTTGTTTTGTAGAGACCCCACAATTGAATGTTTATTTTTGTTTGCATTTGCTTCAGAGAACCTTTATTGTTTTTTTTTTCTTGCACTTAAGAATTAATATTTCTAATTTTACCATGTCATCACTGCTTGTGTTTCCCTATAGCCTAGCACATCTAGCGCAGGTCAGCTAATTAAACATTTTCCAGATGCGTAGTTACTTGTCATATTTTTTTGCTTTAGAGTAGGTTTGATGTGTGTTATTTAAAGTTATCGAGTTGTAGAAATGTCATTGTGAGTGTAATTGAGTCCTGCTGTCAAGCCTGCTTCAGCTCTCGCCTTCCTTGTCTTTGCAGGAGAGGTCTTCGACTACCTCGTAGCACATGGAAGAATGAAGGAAAAGGAGGCCAGGGCTAAATTTAGACAGGTACCGCAGTGTGCTCATTTTCAGACTATCCCCAGCCATATGTCATTATCCCGTCCCGATCTAACATTCACCAAGAAAGCCGGCCATCGTTACTGCATCGCTATAGAAACAAGTTTGGAAGGGGTGATACACCGGCATCTCCACACATCACTGGCTGGGACTGTACCCATGTATACAGCAGGGGACTTAAAGGGGAAGCGTAACAAGGTGAAGTGTGTCACTGAGACACTGAGTTGACAGCACATACAGTAGTTTGCTCTTTGTACAGCAGCGTACTGTTTTACCCTCCGGCTGTTTGAAACTCCGGCCCAGGCACCCGTGTCTTTACCCATCATGCCACAGTCTCTACAGAACATTTCTCTTTAGAGTGTTCCTGTTAATCCTGTGGAGAGATGGCTGCTGTGATATATGTTCTGCATTATCCCAGAGTGAGTCATATCTGCTCAGTCAGGGGCCACTCAAGTCCCTGCTCCCGCATGCATGTGCAGATAGATCCATCTGAGGTTGCAAATGGCGGTTGCCTGGAGATGGCACACCTAATGTTAGGATGAATTTCACTGGCTGCTCCTTTGATCATGTGACTGTCCTGCACGGCTTTTAACCTTCAGTGGGCTGCAGGATGCATTCAGGCTCCTGGCTCTGCAGAGTAGAGATATGCTTTTCTGTGTCAGCTGAAATCTAGGCTTTCTATTAATGGTGGAGCCAAGTGTACAACAAATCCATGTAAACTGTGACATCATGAAAAGAAAAGGATAAAAGATTGTTAGGCCATGTCCTTTAGGAAGTCTTCTAATTTGATTTATAATGTTGCCGCAATTAATGCCATGTTTTTTCATAGATGTCGCAGATCCTCCGATATTAAAAGATTAAGTCTTGAAAACTTCAAATATAATGTTTTAACTGGACAAACATGAAGGCCTATCCGAAATTTCTTGTGTCCTTGTAAGTGGGGCATAAAAATAAACGGAAAAGGGTTTGCTTCTCTCCTCGAGAAGGCTCTTGCTGCATGTTACGGATGCACACAGGGACTGTGGCCCATAGGGTTTAACAATGTGAGCTGTGTGCATCGAGTTGAAATGATGTTAAAGTGCCAGAGCTAAAAGGCTAACGCTACTCCGAGAAGTGAATACTCAGTCATGGCAGTCAGTCAGTCAGCATTTTGTGGAGCTGGCAGAGTGGCGCTCTGCACTGCATCTGATATCCCCGTAGATTACGAGGGAAAACTAAACTGCTACAAATGCATCGAAAGTGTTTCGCTTTGAGAAGCTTGCTCTGTCAGTCCGGAAAAGAGAAGGCATAACTAAGGAAGGCCTTTTCTGTAGGAAAGCGATCAAATGAAACCATACATGGTGGCTTCTTGACCATGCCTTAAATAAAGTACTTGAGAAGATTGCTTTATATGAAATTCATCTGGCTGTGATTTCTCTGAGGACTTTTCTGGTTCTTGCGAAGAGGTCAGACTTCAAGGTTTATTTCAACATAAAACTGTCCTCATGATAGATGCATGTTGTGCGGTTATCCAACAGCATACTGTTCCAGAGCAGGAGAAAATTGTGTTTTAGGAAAAGCCCTTTTAGATTAAGGCTAATGATTCTGTCAGTGCTAAAATCTATGTTAATTCATCCAATTAACTCTTGATTTATTGCATTAATTTTGTGCTGTAAGTCTCCCTGGCCTTTTGCTAACTCATTTAAGGACATGTACTAAAGATCTTGTGCTATTATTCCATCCCTTTATGTAATTGTGAATGATTCTGAACAGATTTAAGGAGTGCACGTAATTGGATGAAGGCTGTTCATTTGGATATAAGGTGAAACGGAGCTGCTGTAGCCTCATGTGCAAGGCTCCTGAAATTGTCCTGTTAATAATACAGATCTGCATTGCGCTGGAGAATGAGAAGGTGTTATGAGAACTGTAAGTCACCCGTGAGAGCTGTGTGTGTGCTCAGGAAATTGTTTGTGTAGTGAAAAGTTCATTTGATATATGTGCCTCGTTCACACAAACACACACACACACACACACACACACACACACTGCCAGGCCCAGGGCTCCAGCTGTGCTTCTGAGAAATTAGCCGAGTCCCTCCGTTTAGCGCCAGGGCCTCCGCACACCTGCCCTCTCTCTGCGAGCCGCACGTGCTCCATCTCCACGCCAGCAGGTTTGGTGTGTATTGTCTCAAACATCTGTTTGAGGCTGAGCGCACAGAAAGTTTGCTTCATTAAAGTGAATAGGGGTAGAGCAGGCCTTAAATGCAGCCTTTGGTCCATCGATGGAGCCAATCGATTTCTGGCATCAGTCATGGTTGCTCACCACCTCTCCTGTCTCCAGTAGATCCATATAAGTATTTGCTGCTTTTTTAGGAGCCTGACAATACCCTGATAAGGGTATCCAGGCTTAGAATGGCTCATGGTAAAGGTTGGCATGTTTTAATGAGGTATGTGATGAAGGCTATGTTTCTGAGCACATTTAAAACCCTCTGTTTCTTACTCTTGTGGGTAGACTGCATCACTTCTCAGATTGTAAATAACCTTGAGTTTAGTAATGGGTCAGTAATTTATCGCCGCCCTGTCTTGGCTCTGTGGAATGATGTTGGTTTTTGTCTGCTTTGTTTAGATTGTGTCTGCAGTGCAGTATTGCCATCAAAAGCACATAGTTCACAGAGATCTGAAGGTAAGCGATCCTCACTTGCATGCTTTCTATTGCTGCAGTGTGCATGTACACAACTATCGCACATTACCATCCTCCACTGCTGTTGTGCGGTCTTTAATTATTCACATTCCAGGGCCCTTAATGCAACGTGTCTGCCTGACTGCTTTAATACTGGCAGCATCAGCTCTGGAAGGAACTGGCATTCTGTAAAGCCACAGAGCAGCACCACAAGACCTTGCTCTTTGTTTCCACCCGATTGTTATGAATGATTTATGAATAAAGGGATAAAAGCTCCGATATCTCTATGATTCATAAACTGCAGGGAAGGTAATGGAGGTTTCAGCTCTGTACCTTGTTTTTGGCTCGACACCGCCTTTCATAATTTTTCCCGTCACTCATTCTTTGATATATGGCTGTGAACTGTCACTGAACCGACGGGTCTTCTGCTGGATCCATTGCTCAGATAACATGCAGTGGCAGACTATGACCCCTGAGCAAAACACAAAAATGAAAAATGAATGAAAAATAATTGAATTGAGTTAACTGTGCTGTGAATCTTCCTTTCCCTCCCCCCATTACCATTTAATTCAATATACCGTCGATGTTTTTCTTGCCCTAGGTCCTCATTTATCAATATTTTTTATATTAGATCCTGGAATTATCGTTTGTGCGCACCCAACGTTGCTTGCTTTCAGTCAATTTTTCATCAGTCAGGTGTATGAGGCAGACGATGCTTTAGTTTCAATGTTGAGATCAGAAGTTGACCTTCTGTTGTGCATATATCAATTGGCTTTCAAGTTAAAAAGCTTTTTATTGAAACATGGATGGTTTCCCTCATACGAAAAAGGCCTAAAATAGCCCTGAACTTAGAACAAGTAGTCCTGGATGAAAAATGTTTTTCTAAAAATATCAGTTTTGATAAAAAGAATAATGTTTTGCACTTTGTTATAGTTATGCATTGGCAACAATAGCTAAGGCAAATTAGACAGTTCTGTGATTTGTAGGGACCTTACCAGTAGACTTGGAATTTACACAGGGTTTACTGTACCAAGTTAACATTGAATGACATATTTTTCTATTCTGTTTTTTTTCAGCAAAAGAACATTTACATTCCCTGAAATAAATATACAGGGTTGTCTGCTTTCCCTTCAGTGTCAGTATGTTTGTATTTGCAGTCAGGAGCAAGTGTGGAAATTAGCCGGGCAGAGTTTTTAATTTTGATAAATGATGTCTTTTCCATGAAAATGGCCATTTGTGTACAACCTTGCGCATGTAAGGTTAGTCAGTCATTTGCCTTGTGCTGCAGTATAAAGCGTATTAAACTAGTTCCCTTTCACAAGTGGTATGTGCAGCATGTGCACATGTTCAGAGTTTCTGTGTAAAGTGAGGGAGCTTTATTCCAGAATATTCCGGTACATCTCCATGTAAAGGCTTCCTCTCCCCGTCTCTCCTCAGGCAGAGAACCTGCTCCTGGACGCGGACATGAACATTAAGATCGCCGACTTCGGCTTCAGCAACGAGTTCACGATGGGGAACAAGCTGGACACGTTCTGCGGGAGCCCGCCCTACGCCGCCCCCGAGCTCTTCCAGGGCAAGAAGTACGACGGGCCCGAGGTGGACGTGTGGAGCCTGGGCGTCATCCTCTACACGCTGGTCAGCGGCTCGCTGCCCTTCGACGGACAGAACCTCAAGGTCAGAACGTTCGCCCAGAAATCCTCAATTTCACTTGTGTTGGATTGTTGTCAGCTTTTCTTAATTGATGGTGAAAACCGGATCTAGAGAGTTAGATTGCTGTAGAATATAAGCAGTATATGCAGTATTTCATAATATGTTTTTTTTTTTTTTTTGGGGGGGGGGGGGGGGGTTGGATTTTGTAGGATAAAACATGGCTCACATTTGTATTGCAAGTCCTTTGTACATCTTTGGCAGATGTGATTGATATATTTGTTATTTTTTGGTTCTTGGTTAACATAGTTGATTTTATTTTGACTTTTGCAATTTTGCATATATACTCCCTGGAATATTGTTATCCAGGTCTGACAGTATTGCTTGTATTAATCAGATGAACAGACTTATCTTCTCTTACATTTTAAGTTGCTCTGGATAAGATCGTCTCTGAAATGAATGTAATCATAACGTAATGTGCTTTCTGTGTTTCTGACATTGTGCCACCGTGTGTCCTAACTTTGTTGCTCTTGGCTGCCCCCTGCAGGAGCTGCGGGAGAGGGTACTGAGGGGAAAGTACAGGATCCCCTTTTACATGTCCACAGATTGCGAGAATCTCCTCAAGCGCTTCCTGGTGCTGAATCCAGCCAAACGGGGAACACTTGAGGTGAGAGAAGACGGCGAAAATGTAAATATCTCAACGTTTACTTCATCCCAACCCAACACCTCCCCCTCGCTTTCCCACACCCCAAACCTGTCCACTCCTGCACTTACCACCCCCTCCTTCCTGTGTGAAACTGTTGAGTAGCAGGTAGACTTGCCATATCCCGGTTTCTCTTGAACACATACTCACCTCTTTATGTGCTAAACAATAATGCATAATTCTAATTCATGTGCCACTCTGCGCTATAACCCCACCATGCCTGAAGGCAGAACCATTCAATTACAAATACAGCACTTCCAAGGTGTGAGATGTGTTAATGGGCAATGTGTGTCTTCCTCCGTTTTGTGTGTAGTGCTGATGGGCCTGTTTATTAACTTGCATGAAAAATGATAATTATGGAAATTGATTTGTGGCAGAAAACCCTCTCTCCTGATTCCCTTTGTATTTGCATGGCTAACTGATGGTAAAAATACAGCTTTGAAGTCAGATGGTTGGTAAATGGTTGTGTTGTCTGCTCACCCGGCACTTTCCAGCAAATAATGAAGGACCGCTGGATCAACGCAGGCTGCGAGGACGATGAGCTCAAGCCCTTTGTAGAACCAGAACTGGACATATCGGACCAGAAGAGAATAGGTATGAACAGCGCAAACTGAAAAGGGAGGCAGGTGTTTGTTCTTTGTTTCTGCAGCATGAATTTTAGGTGATCGTAAACACTTTGCTTAAGACCAGAAATAAGACTGGAGACACAGATACAGGTATCTCTGATGCATCCTCGATAAAATCGACAAGACTGAGCGAGGGTTTAAAATGATTTGATCTGAAAGGTGTGTTTTGACACTGGCCAACTTGAGTCTGGTGGCAGGAGGTAGAGTGAGAGGTTAGGGAGCCCACAGTCCCCCCCCCCCCCCCCCCCCCCCCCTCCCTTTTACCCCTCTGTTTGTAAGGGACCCCCCACTGCAGTGGCCTCATATGGCTGATTAATGTTCAAAAGACTGGCAGACCCGACGTGCTCACTGAGAGAGCCCTTCTCATCTCAACCCCAGGCCAAGCTCCCACAATGCAATGCAGCTGTAAACGCATCATCGATTGTGTGACAGCGGCTCCGTGCTTGCGGAGAGATTTGTGTGAGCCGATACAAAGATAATGACTCCGGCTGAGGCAGCATGGTGACAGCATTAGATTATGGCCCCGGGGCCAGCGTTGGAGGGAACGGGCTTTGGCAGTCCTTGTTTGGCAGTGTGAGTGTGGAGCCTCCGGGCGGTGTCGCGTGCCGTTTACCGTATTGTTCCTGCCCTGCGCCCCTCTGCAGACATAATGGTGGGCATGGGCTACTCCCGGGAGGGCATCCAGGAGTCCCTGGCGCGAATGAAGTACGATGAGATCACCGCCACCTACCTGCTGCTGGGGAGGAAGTCCTCTGAGGTGAGAGACGGGCGGGGTCCCGCTCTAGGGGAGCTGCTGTGCCAGGTCGTTTTTTAATATGCAGACTTCGGTCACTGCACACACCTCCTTGTAGTTTACACACTGCTCTGCTTCATGGACATTGGCAAGAGGGAAATGCAACATGGAAGACATATGCCATTACGTTCACAAAGGTCTAATGTACTAGGTGTGTACTAGTTCCCAAACCAACTGTGTTTTTTTTTTTTTGCTTTGCATGTCAGCTGGAAGCCAATGACTCGAGCTCCACCAGTAACCTCTCGCTGGCCAAAGTCCGGCCGAACAGCGAACTGAACAACGGCCAGTCTCCGTCTCACCTCAAGGTCCAGCGGAGCATCTCCTCCGGCCAGAAGCAGCGGCGTTACAGCGACCAGGGTGAGCGAGCCGAGGAGGGGTGGGCACCGTCGCTGGGCTGCTCTACTGTAAATGCTGTCATTACGTAAATCAGGCTAACGCTTGCTGCGAAAGGGTAAAGTCATAGTGATTATGGAGTCATAGTGATTATGGCCAGTTATTGAAGCACAAGCGCTGTAGACACAGAAGCAGAGGAGAGAGCCTTGATGGCCGTCCCTTGCTCTTCCACCTCGTGTTCAAGGGCAGCCCAAGCGGTAGAATTTATCCGCTGAAGTGGAGAATGGCAACTTGATCCAGCAGCCTCAAAATGACTCCGTGCCCCCTCTCTCACCACCTCTTCCCAGCTGGCCCATCCATTCCCTCAGGGGTGGGTTACCCCAAGAGGAGCCAGACCAGTACAGCCGACAACGACCTCAAAGAGGAGGGCGGGGTTCAGCCGCGCAAGTCCAGCACGGTCGGGGGGCGTGGCGTGCCTCCCACCAGCCCCATGCTGGGCAACGCCAGCAACCCCAACAAGGCTGACATTCCGGACCGCAAGAAGGGCTCGACCGCTCCTAGCGTGAGTGTGCTCGGTCACATGACCATGCCATCGCCCCGCCACTGGGCACACATTACATTGCATTTTATTTGGCAGACGCTTTTATACAAATCATGCGTCACGAACTAGAAGTGACGCATGATTACAAGAGATATGATAAAGCGCTACAACATCATGATGGTGGTACAACAAGTGCAATCGAAAAGTGCTAAATAAACATGCACGTGTAACATGAAAGTGCTAGAAGATCAAGATACAAGGATACGAGTGATGAGAGTGATCCAAGATTGGGAGTAACGCAATAGTAGTGTAGAGTAGCACACTGTTCAGTGTCCATAGTGCGTGTATACATTTACACCAAGGGCTCATAGCATGGGAAGCAGGTACGCAGACACAACCAGAAGACCTGCACATTAGCATAGCAACCTTGTGTTCTGTCAGCTGCATCTGAAGGTGTGAAGCACTCAGCTTTGTGGAGTTGCAGTTCGGATCTGATGCGTTGTCCCCCGCGTCCTCACCGTTTCAGAATAACTCAGTGTCTGGAGGGATGACCAGGAGGAACACGTATGTGTGCAGCGAGCGGAACGCCACAGACCGTCTCACTGTCATTCAGAATGGAAAGGAGAACAGGTACGGATCTGAGCAGACCCTCCCACATGCACTCTGACCCCTTGCCCTGCTGTACAATGTGGTGTTAGCAACAGGCCTGAATGATTAGCACACGCCTGAATGATGTCACTGCACTGCAGCCTTTTCCACCTGCATGTGTGTTGCTTTCTTTCTGCAGCTATTTCTTTGTGAGCGCCAAAGGTTTTTTTTCCCCCTGAATCACATGAAATTGATTTCTTCCTGAACCAGCTCTTAAAATATCCTGTCCTCTCTATAGCATTGTGGCCTCCACTATCACATTCTTCCCCTATAAACCTTTATTTTTCAAGAACGTGTTCTAGTTAAATAGCTCAGCTGCAGTTCTTTATAAAAAAAATATTCCATAGCAGACACAATTCACTGTTTACTTTGTATGTTCATTGGATAATGGTACATTTTGAAAGTCTCACTAAATGTAGTGCTAGGTCTACAGTACAATGGGACTTGTGTGACTTCAGAATCCAAACGTTAGTCTTACTGTATATGCTAAACATAGCATATATATATATATATATATATATATATATAGCACGCTATCTGCTAAAACATGGGCCTCCTCTGTATTTCTCTTTCGATTATCTCATTTATTGCACCTGTTCTTTCCCTCTGTTGCCATGGACTCTGCCTGCCTCTGCCTGGCATGCGCCCCAATTCACAGCCTGGCTGCCATGTCCGCTTGCGCGACTAGCCCGTCCGCGTACGCGCCGGTGTTTGCCGCCGCCACCGCCGCCTCGGCCCGGCTGCAGCACCAGAAAGCCGTGTCGCTCTCGGCCTCGGGCCACTGCGGCCGAGCCGCGCCGCCGCCCGCCAACAGCGGGGCGAACGTCTTCAGGCCCAAGTAAGGCGCAAAAAAGGGCCCAGCGTCTGTCTCTCTAACCCGAGTCCGCCCCCCCCGCTTTCTAATCCGTGTGCTGCCACCTCTTCTGACCTTTGATCTGTGGGTGCTGCACGCCCACATCAACGGTATTTGTTTCTAGCCTTCGACAACCTACCGCTCATCCCCTTAGCCACGCCCATCTTTTATCCGGGGAGCTCTGGCTGTCAGTCATCCTGGTGGCTCCGCCCCCACATTTTCAAGAATCCAGTTTTTTTTTTCATCGTGGGCTCTCGTGTCTAACAAAGACATTTCTTTTTTATTCAACAGAAAACCCTCCATTAGGTTTCTGCCACTAACTCCAGAAGTGTCTTTTCTTAAACTAACAGTGGTGTTATCTGCATATATTAATCTGTATTAACATCACCTATGTAGATATAACTAATTACAGCAGCCTAGTTTCCATATGGAAATCAAGTCGATACTAAACAACAGTATAATTAACGCAATCACTTGGGTGTCTAGAAAGTGTTCCATCTCAGCTGTTATTATTGTATGTATGTGCGGCAAAATGATCCTGTGGTAAGATGTTTTTTTTTTTCATTTCTCACTAAACAACTGAACTCTAATGCTAGATTTTATTTTTAAAACGGTGATGCCAAACTGCGATGTTATACATTATTTAGCACCTCAGTGGATTGACGTTGTTAGGAAGTCATGTGTGACTTGAGAGAACCACACATAGGCGGTACATGGTACAGTGTTGCAAAATGTGGGAATTTTTCTGTGAGTTCTGCGGAGGAGTAAAGTGGGCCTGTTTTCAGGAAGTTGCAGTGAAAGTTGAAACTTTCTAGTCCACATGCACACACAGTGCCTGGATGCGTTCCTGCTGCAAGACATGGTACCGCATCCCAAGTGGGATTTTTTCTATGTGCAAAACACTGTTGCCGTTCACCCCAGCAAATAGTATTATTTTCTCCAATGCTCAAGCAGTCCTTTGTTATTGTGAGGACAGTGCTTTGTGTCTGGGCTGAGGCTGGTATTGAGGACACTGCTTTAGAGAAGCCGGTTCTTCCGGCCCTGTGGCCCAGGCCCGTATGTGCGGCATTAGGCCTGTCCGTGACCCGCCCTTCCCCACCCCCCCTCTCCCAGCACGGCGGGGACGGCCGGCCAGCGGAACCCGGTGGCGTCCACCCACAGCATCAGCAGCGCCACCACGCCCGACCGGCTCCGCTTCCCGCGCGGCACGGCCAGCCGCAGCACCTTCCACGGCGGCCAGCTGCGGGAGCGCCGCACCGCCACCTACAACGGCCCGCCCGCCTCGCCCACCCTCTCGCACGACGCCACGCCCCTCTCGCAGACCCGAAGCCGCGGCTCCTCCAACCTCTTCAGCAAGCTCACCTCCAAGCTGACGCGCAGGTAGGCACGCTCCGCCCACGCCCGACTTCCCCCCGCACTGAGCGATCGCTCCATCCTGTATAACTGCTGTTGATTTCCAGTACAGTCCAGTAATGCACTCCTGACTGTCTCGGGGGTTTCTTCAAACCACACAGACCATAGAGCGTCTCTCTCACTTCTGTCCATGGTTTGATATCACGCATGTGATTTGAAACCTAATGCGTTATCTAGTTTTGTCTCATTATCGCTATTCTTCTTGGGGAATACCCAAATATTCAGAGATGTTTAATTTTATTTGAAATCATACTGTTTTTATTATAGAAATATATCAGCGTCACTTATCCTTAAGCTTTCCCCTAAAATCTTTGATGTGTAGTCTAAGGTATGTAACCAAGACAGGTATCATGTCCATGTTTTACTTAAATCTTTTAAAATGTTTATGTTTTTACATTTCGAATGTTCGACTACCTTATTTCTCATAACATCCTTGTAAAACGGCATTTTTACATGTGCAAATTGTTTCTTTAAGTATTGTACATATATTTATGTTCCATGTGGAACTTTTCTCAGTGAAGGGAAAAAGTTTTGTCATATTGGGGTTTTAAAACCAGAAACCTGTGACTCTCACGTAGAAACCATAGAAAGCCACCGCCTTGAGTCTACGCACCAGTGGCTATATTGTCCCAGAGCTGTGTTCAAACCGCAAAACGAATCTAGGGTTTACTAGATTGAAGTGTGAAGTGACTCTGGCCTGAAACTAGGAATCAAAATCAACTTCCTCGCCTTAAGCCACTCATTCAGTTAGCTCCTTTTTGCACCATGCTAATTCCAGCTTCCTCGTTATTTTTACCCATTTGGATTATTAGCTTCATTTTGCCTTCAGTTTTCCTTTCATCATTTTTATTGCTTTTGTTATGTTTTTGTTTCTAGAAACATGTCATTCAGGTTTACCAAAAGGTAGGACATTCAATTGGCTTTCTTGTACAATTAACCAAAAAACTTATGAGCTTTTGAAAACAACAACAACAAAAACTGGAATGATTTTATATTGCAACCCCTCTGGTTTGAGAGCTAAACACTTTGCTTGAAACTCAAGTTGCAGTGAGCACCGATCAGCTACTCGGAGTGCAATTAAGCATGCCTGCAAAAGCTGCTTTCTTCTCAACTATCAATAAAAACAATCAGCAACCAGCAAACTCTTTACTAATCACCCATGCATGCCTTTCCCCTGAGGCGAGGTCTGTGTACAGGGTCTGTTTGGATTTGTTTTCACAAAAGTGCTTACCTATTTATCACACAAGACTTATTTCAGGTAAGTTTATTTTCTGCTTGTATGTATGATGTACATGCAGTATACCGGGAAGCAGTCCCGTGCAATGTTAATTGCAATACTTTGTTTCTGCCTTGTAGATCTTTCATGGCAGCACAAGCTGTAATGTTTTGGAGCTGCTTGTGGAATGGGGAAGTGGAAGTGAGATTTCAGTGTGCCCTGCTCTGTTATTGTGTCGTAGTGAGAAATAGATTTGGTTTCAGCACCCATAAACAGGCATTCTTCAGCTTTAGCCGTTTTGACTAGCAGTCCTTGAGAGTTTTTGAACAGCAGCTCTTAATGGATTAAGAGGAAACTTTAGATTTCTGCCAGCCCTCCTCATTGAGGTTTTTTTTTTTTTTTTGGGTTTGGTGGTGGGGGGGTTCTTTCTTTTGAATATTTGGACTCAAAGCTATGGTGCCATGGCATTATTATGCATGGGAGATTGCATGGTCTGAGTTGGCAATAGAGGACACATGTAGTGCAGATTATCAGCCTTAGAGAAGCCATTATTTATTGCATTTGGGCATCACAGTAACATTAGCACAACATGCATTACGCAGCAAGCAAGCATTTGCAGTGCGATGCTAGTCTAAACCACAACCCATGTCCCCAGGAGGCTTTTCATAGGTCTATAGCAGTTTAACAATTGGCATTATTAGAAAAGGATTGGAAGAGTTGGTTTCTACCACAGTTCTGTTTCTGGTTCCAATGTAGTGCTGTGGAGACATCAGGAGTGTCTCTGTGTCTCTGTCTCCTTGATCTGTGTCAGTGTGTGACAGACATGGTAATAAACTCTTGGTTATGTAATTCAGGCCACGACTTCGGGCACTCAGTTTGGCAACAGAATGACATGTCAGTTGAAAGAGGTACATTGCAAGAAGGTACTCAGGTATTGAGACCCGTCTCCTTCCTGCCTGTCTTCTGGGTTCTGGTGCTCTTTGGGTACCTGCGCCAGCCCTATAACTCCGGTCCCCGAATTTTCCTGCCCCCACCTCAGCCTCTGGACTGCTCAGCGCTCTTTCTGTAACCCTCGTCTGGGTGAAACTTCAGATTTGGTGTGAAACTCCTCAGGCAGTTAGGGCCAGGTCTCCAGTATGGAGTTTTAATACAGTTTTCCTTTTGATGTACTTTTCTCTTAGGAATGTTTACAAAGTTGCAGCAAAAGCAAACCTTACACTCGCTGTAAATGAGTGAAAATCCCAGTCCATGTCCAAATGTTCAAAGACAGAGCACTAAGAATATAAAATATCATTGTCCAGTGATGGGGGAGCAGACTTTGCTTCGCACAGAGGCAGGCTGTGGTCTCCTCACCGACGTCACCATCTTATCTGTGCACAAATCCCAGCGTCTGGTGGTCAGGAGTCTTGCGCCACATTCGTTTTTCCTGTCCATCACTCCGCACCTCTCATCCATCTCAGCTTTTTTTTTTGCTCGTGTCATTTCCACGTCGATGTCACCCAAGCCGCCTGTCAGTTGATTCTTATTCCTGCTGTGGGCAGAAGTGTGGGGGGAGACGCCCTCGATGGCCGCCCCGCTGCCACGCGCGGAACGTTGCGCAGTTGCAGAGAGCTGTTGCTGCTCTCCTATGGTTACTGCACTCGGCCTCTGCCATCTTACACAGGAACGGGCAACTCCAACGCGAGCACCCGCATCCCAAAGGCCGTGTTCCCTCCACCGTCGCTGCAGAGATCCTTAAGATCACACTGCGCAGCGCTAATCTCAGATTCCAGTGGTACGCAGTCGAGGCTTTTTTTAATAAGCGGTGGAAGGTGTTTAAACTGGTGTTGAGTCCTGGTGCTCAGACAGCCATGGTCAGCTGTGCTCCACAGGCATTCTCTCACCCGCTAAGTGTACTGCAGTGATGCTGTTCACCTGTTTGTGCAGTTTACTTTTCCACTCTTCCTCTCCTTAGGGTCACTATTGACCCAACCAAACGACAGACCGCCAACAAATCAGGGCCTGCCAACCCCCCTGCCCCTGGAGCAAAGACTCTTAGTAAGTCTTCAGTCCACCAGCCTGTCCTCCTCTTGACATTTGTTTTCTGTGAACATGTCTTACATCAAGAATTTTTTATGTTCTTTTTTGTTTTTATTTTGTTATATCAATAAAACCAACCCTTTTTTTCAGAATCCATCTTTTCTTGCAGATTCAGGAGCGGAAGATATAGAAAGTTGTAGAAAATCGGAGATGGAGAAATAGAGTAAGGTGCTAGGGCTTTGTGGTTCCCCCTGCTGTTTTGCAGAGAGACTGACCCCATGGACAGACAGACAGACAGACAGACGGACAGACAAACGCGGGCACACACGAGACATGAACGCATAGGCACAGTGACCGTGACCCTTGCCTGCCCCAACTCTGCCTGCACTCATACAACCAGAAGCCCCCGCCCTCCCCCGGGCCCCCTGTCACAAATGGGGTCCTGGTGCATCACCCCCATATCCTGTATCCCTATTCATCCAGCTGGTTGACTTGAGAATGTTGCGCAAGTCGCCAGCCTCTTCAGGAGCCCTTGGCATCTCTGTGTCAGGTGCTGGGCCTTGGACAGATGGAGGGTAGATTCCCCTCCATGATGTGTTGAATGCCGGCCCTGGTACTGATTTTCAAGGCTCTCTTTCCCATGAGAGCTGTGGCCAGGTCGGACGGGGATGCGAGGTGGAAGGTTGAACGTCTGCCCATCGTGCCCCACAGTCGCCGCTGAAAACCGCCACCGTTTCCCTCACAGTCCAGGTGGAAGCTTGACCTTTCGCGGGCTTCCCCAGCTCTGGTAGCGAACCACATCACGGACTGTGAGCCTCAGAAATAGATTTTAGCATGATTAACCTCAGGCCTGAAGCATCTGCTTCTGCACCTTCTGTGGTCTGACTGGTTCCTATGACACTCGAGTCATCAGCATGATATACCAGCCAGCTGCCTTCTCATTTTGAGCTGCTGCAGAATTCACGTAATGCAAGCACTTGGAGCGACTGCTCTCTCCTCTTTCCCATTCCACACCAGTCTGTTTCTGTTTCTCTCCAGGACCAGAAGAGGTGGACATTAGACCCTGCTTAAGTCAGACACCTTTTTGCATTCTGCTTCTTTGCAAGCCTGTTAATTTTCCGCACAGGAGTTTTCTGTGCTGTGCCTTGAAACGGCAAGTGCTGCTGCTGGTTATGATCGTTAATGCAGTTTGCCTGGAAAAAACAGTTTTCCACATTGTTTCAGTGCCGGTCAAATGAAATGTGAATACTGTAGATGGTCCCATTAGCAAGTCGAGTCGAGACACCACCAGGCTCTTGCTATAGAACCTCTTACCTTTCCGAAAGCCTCAGCCTGACTGACACCAGTCTGCAGTGTCTCCTTGTTTCCGCCATATCTGGTCTTCAGCCTACCAGGCTGACCCCAGAGTTCTGCCTTGTATCTTCATGCCCCGCCCAATGAGCACCAGCATTGCTCCCCCACCCCCTCTGTTTGAGCCTCTGACACCCCCTTACTCGAATAGTGCGGACTGCATGAGCCCCCGGACCTTCTGGTGTCAAGTGTTGTATCTGCATGCCAGTGACCGTGTGTGTTTGAATTCTTTCTTTGTGAAAGCGTACGTGTCTGTAAATCTGGTGTGTGCACACACAGACGCATGCACACACACACTCGCGTGTCGGCACGCCACTGTCTGGCCCCTCCAGCCTTCACAGAGTGTGCCCTTTCTGGTCTTTGCTCACACACTCGTTGTTTTCTGTTGATTTTTTTGGTTAAAGAAGCAAGAAAGTGACTGCCAGCAAGACAAGTGCTACTGTTTTTTAGTCTGCAGTCTGCATGTGGAAATTAAAGCCAGGAAGTTCAAGCGAGACATTTTCTCTGTGCTAGCGTAATTCAGGATATTGTATTTATTCTGCTGCTCATCAACATTTCTTGTTTCCTCTGTTTTAATTTAAATGCATGCCTGATTTTTAGAGCTGTGCTGAACTTTCCACTATATCACAGCCAATGTGGGCCATAATGGGGGTGATGGTGAGCTCCTAAATACTGGCTGATGGCTTTCTTGGTTTTATAACTGTATATGTGTATATGCTGTCATCTCTCTCTCTTCTCTCCCTCTCTTATTGTTGTATCTATTCTGAGTTAATAGTGTCAAATGTTTTTATTTTTCTGCTTTTAATGGAATAAAAGATCTGTGTGTTTCTCTTTTGCCTCCCCCGGCCCTCTCCTTGGTGGTTCTGTCTGTAATAAAGAGTCCCACCAGAGTTTGAGAGAAACGGGAGATTTGAGGGCTCAAGGTGAGATGAGCTCAGCTGACTCTTATGATCTGTCTGTCATGTGACATGCTTCCCTCTCCACTTTCCCCCGTCACCGATCACCCACTGCCATTTTTTCTGTGTCAGGCGTCTTTAAAGACATGGACAACTTGGGCACTTCCTGGAGCAATCCTGGTTGTCCATAGCACACTGTCATTTGAGTTTGTGTTCAACTTCAAATGAGTCTAGTAATTTTTAATTTAATATTGGAAGGTCCTCCATTAGCGCAGTGAAAATTAAGCATCATTCAGTATTTTCATCTTAATCTTACACTGCCTTGTTTTAATGATTATTTTATTTTACAGTAGGAGTTGTGAGTATTTTGACCTCTGCTTTCTCATACTGTGGCCTTCAAACCCCCTTCCTCAGGATTTTATTTAAAGTTAAATGTACATGAGTGGTGTCAGCAGAGGGCAGTATTTAGCAGCAGGAAGAGCAGTGAAACAGTTCCTGAGCTCTGCAGACACCTTGTGGCTAACGTTGGGAATAGCTGTTTAAGGAGTAACCTGCAGTACATATTTATTGAAATCCTTTAAGAGCAAGCTGTTGGTCTTGCAATATTATCCTCAGGGAAGTATGATATCACGTGTTGTCATGTGTGAGTGATGCATGTTCCATGCTGGTATCTTGTGTCTCACATGGTCAGCTGTTCCTCTCCTGTCCCAGTTCTACATCATCCTATTTTTTTGTGATTTGAGCTTCCTTGTAATTTGCCTGCTTTCATCTGCTTGTTTTCTGCTTGAGAGCTTGCATGTTTCAACAGTGAAATGCATGTCGTTCATTCACAGTCTGTCCCTGTATTGTCATTTGCATAGTCATGTGACATCTTTTTCATGAAGGGGAACAAGGGAACACCATGAATGCAACCACGTGTCAGGTCATCTAATTTCCATAAGCACAGAGCACAGGAGCGCACTAAATAAACTAAGATACCAACTGATTAATCGAAATTGCATGCAAAAAAATATATAACATGTCAACACATGCACACCCACACACACACACGCACACTCACATAACCATCACTTAAGACAGGACACACAGATTTGCTCTGCCTGTTAACCTGCTTGGTCTGTCTTTTTTCCTTGTAGTCGCAATGTATCTGGGGATCAAAAAGATGAAAACAAAGACAGCAAACCCCGCTCCCTCCGATTTACCTGGAGTATGAAGACCACCAGCTCCATGGAGCCCAGCGACATAATGCGGGAGATCCGCAAGGTCCTGGACGCCAATAACTGTGACTACGAACAGCGGGAACGCTTCTTGCTGCTCTGCGTCCATGGGGATGGCCATGCAGAGAGCCTGGTCCAATGGGAGATGGAGGTTTGCAAGTTGCCCCGCCTCTCGCTCAATGGCGTGCGCTTCAAGCGGATATCAGGAACATCCATTGCTTTTAAGAACATAGCTTCCAAAATTGCCAATGAATTAAAATTGTAAAAAGTACAGTAAAGGAAAAAAAACATAAAACAAGCATAATTAAGCTGTACATTCTTTAAAAGTAGCAGTTTCATAAAATTGTTTCTCCAAAACACTCACAAAGTATGTATTGATAATAATGTATAGAATAATGCTTTAGGCAATAATTTCGTGCATCTTTGAAATTGTATTATTATTGCTATTATTATTGTTGTTGATATGGCAAGAGTTGTTGAGCTGCTGCAGAAGATATGATGGACATTCAGATTGAAGAATTTGCCCTTTTTTACTGGAACTGCACTACAGCATTTAGTAGCCCATGGCCTCCAGCAGAGCACCCACTCTTGTAGTTCTCTGTGATATTCCGTAGGGGTTAAAATCTGTTTAAGAGATGGCTGAGAGCTCTGGGTGAGGGTGGGGATGGTCCTAGACTTGCTGATAGAACCGTGGATCAGAGGAGAGATTCATCATACAGTCCAATCTGTAGGATTGGAAACAGCCACAGCACCAGGCCAATTGCTGGGGAACTGTGCCGAATTCAGGGCACCCTAAACTCTTGTCGGTCTGTTACTTGGAGACATGGAGAACTTGAATGCTTCTGCCTAGAGAAATGGCCTCGAGGTATTTATTGCACAGAAATTCTGATTAGAACCGTTACTGGTGTTTTGGCAAGGTAGTCACAGAGATATGTTTGTTACCTTGTCTTCCAGCAGTTATGGTTGGTGATTCTGTCGCACTGAACAGGTTAGTATTATCGCTCAAAGAATCAAACCCGGATATGATGCTGCTGCTCCTGAAGCCACCTGTATTTGATCGGCCTGGGGTGTAAAGTCCATTGTGAAGCTATGAATTATGGGTATTCAACAAGTTTCTCTGACCTCGAGGAAACAATCTTAGCCAAGCTGTAGACACCTCCCTTTTTTTGTTTAATCTCCAGAGCTGGTCCTAATGCCATCTATAGTATTATCCAGCACAAGGACAGAGTTGGATGTGGTTTACCATTCTGAAAGCATTCAAATGTCATATTATTTATTTGTTTTTTTTATTATTTCGTCAAGACACCTTCCCCCAAGAAGTTCAGCACTGTTTTTGAATGTAAATAATGTAACTTAGTTTTGCAACAACTGCATATTGTTATACTTTTTTCCTTTTTTAAAGTCCTGTCATGAGTCAGGAATTATGGAATTAATGCAACTTGTCACCAGGTAAGGTTCACCATTGTCTCCATTAAAACATCCTAAAATCTGTACGCCTCAGTGTCTGTTTGACTGGATGAATAGCTCATGCAGAGTGGTGTTGTATTTGCTATACATAGTTATGTTGTAACACCCAAAAATGTCCATGTTTTTAAATGTAAATGATGCAAATGGAGTGTTATCAAAGCAAATGATTAATATCATTTTTCAATTATTGCACATCTGAGAATACCCTTCCCGATTCAATTGATATTGACAATACAATTTTGAATTATTGTCACGGTGACCTTCTCCATTCAAGTTTTCAATTTTCCAACTCATTTGGAAAAACACTGAGCTTGAATGTTATGAATGGTTTCTACGTGTGCACAATGCAGATAAACTCTCCTCATTTGCACAAGTGCTACTTTGCATCTCAGCCATTACATTTTCACCTTGGTCTCTTTGGAAAAACGATATGAAGATGTCACCCGTGGTGACATACATCCTGATTATTTGTATGGGGGTGTTTTGGGGGTGATTATATAAAATATAAAATCATTTTTTGTTTATTTAACCGGTAAGACCCCATTGAGATGAAAATCTCTTTTACAAGGGGGATGTCACATTATAAAACACTAAGTTGCAAAGACAAAGAGAACTAACAATCAAAATGACCACAGTATTGATGAGACAGCTATACAGAGATAATATGGTTGCTTCATAATGAAAGTCTCATCTGTCAGAATAGAATGGTTGTCGAACTATAGATCCTTTGTTCTGTCAATTGATGAGTGTTGTTTCAAGGTTAAATTTTTAAATATATTTTTAAAAATTGATAGGTATTTCAATAACAAAATAACCGATGACTGCAACCCTAGTGGTAAACAGCTAAATTTAACCAATACAGAGCATGAAATTATGTTTATCTGTGAGGAACTGACACAAATTGTATGCACAAACCAACATAACATCGCTGTGCCATCGGAACCCGGTGGAATGTGCATGTGTGTTGTGTCCATTGGGAAAGAAAGTGAAGCAAATGCTGATTCTTTTGTATTTATGTTAATATGTCACTAAAAGCAAGTTGCAGTAGTCATTTTTTCCATTATATTTTTGGTTACATTTCTTGTGATGGATATATGCTGCTAATCAATATTTTGTTCATGAAAAATGAACAATTACGATGTATACAAGTGCGCTCAAATGCATGTTATAACCTCAAATTCTTTGACTATGTTGATAGGCAAGGGCAAATAAGCAGCATGGGTGGTGTTTTCCCCCTCAAGTGTGTGTATGAATGAGTTCAACTGATTCCACAAGCCAAGAAATTTATTTAATGTAAGATACATCCTCAAGAACAATTCAGTACTGTGTAGATACAAGTATTCTTGACAACACTGAAGGAAGAGTTGTCCAGTGTAGATCTCTAACACTCAGCAGTTAAGGATTCCCCAATTTAAATAAAACATTTTGTAATTATAAATTACTAATTAAATAATAATAAAAAAAACATTTAAACATACGTTAAGTGGATGGGTAAGTGTCAGGCATTGCATTTTACTTCTGGACAGGCATGAGGTCATCAATGGGCCCGCCCTTCTCTAGGCACTTTTCCATGTCCACCATCAGTTTGACTCCATCCACCACCATCTGCACCAGCTCCACTTCAGAGAAGCCCAAGCGGTCAGCATTAGAGATGTCAAAGATCCCGCCCACAGCTGCAGTGTCCACACCACCTGACAATTCATGAAAGAAATGGATAGATGACAACAATCCACGCCAAGGAAAAGATTATAGACTGTTATTTCCTGTGAGCCTTACTTTTTATCCTCAGGAATTAAGTCTCTTCAAAAAGATGCAAATCAGTTAAAATACACTCAAGATCCACTATGCTGACACATGCTGTCAATAGAACACATGGATCAAAGTGGGGTGCATACTGTACCTGTTCCACGTTTCTGAAGCCTTAGTCTCTTCAGAATATCCTCAAATTTGTCATGTTTGCTGAGGTTGGGGAGCTTGACGTGGACTCCACCACGTAGGCCAGTGCCCAGGTTAGAGGGGCAGGTCAGCACATAGCCCAAGTGCTCGTTCCACATGAAAGGACATCCCTTCTGTTTGAACAGGGCCTCAATCTGCAAAGGTGTAAAAGGATGTTTACAGGCAACACTATCAAAACAGTCCCATTAGGAGATAAGAAGTCTGTGCTTCCCAGTTACCTTGGTTAAGCCAGTGCAGAAGCGGGTGAAGACCTCCCTCATGTTCCCACCTGTCTGCATGGAAATGACTCGTAGGTGATCTTCCTCATTGACCCAGACCAAAAAAGTCTTGTTGTCATTGTGCCTTTGGAGAGAAAAAACAGACGGGAGACATATTCCCTACGTTATTATTTAGCTAAAGTCTAGATCTAACAGGATGACATGTTGGCTTCAAGTAAGTCAATGTATAAATAAGTAAATGTATCCAAGAGTTCTAATGCACTTTTGACATTATAATGCTTTGTAATTGAGGATGTCTGACATACAAATGAACAAATTCATGAAGAAATTATTAAAATGATAAAATTGTGATCTTCTCATAACAAAATTCAAGCAGATGTACAATTCTCTTTGTTTTGTCAGTGATCAATATTTTGTAATAAAGCATAAATAACCGTCCCTTTGGAATGCAAATGTGGGCCGCATGCTACCCAGTTACAGAGCCAGACATGGTTGTGAGACAGAGCATGAAGATTGCAGAATATGAATTTTCTCACCAGATTCCCCGGCCATCAGGCCAATCACGGGCCATCCCAGCAGAGAGCAACAAGGGAGAGACTGGCTTATCAAATAGGAAGTGGTCATCGATCAGCTGCTGCTGCTCTTCGTCTGTCATGTTCTTCAGAGCATAGTATTTGCCTTTCAGGTCCCCATCTAATGAACTCAATGCTTAGGACAGGATGAACATTTCATAGTTAGAGATTCCATGTATAACACAAAAGGAGAATAATTTTTTCACAATTAACACAGAATTGACATCAAAATTCCAATGGCAAGATTCCCACAGATTCTCAGACAGGTGTACCTTCAATGGAGAGTTTCTCAATAGCACGCCGCTCTCCACGGCTGCAGTGAGGAGGCAGGCAGAACCCACGGATGCTCCTGCCAGTGCGGACTCGGCAGCTCAGGACATAGTTGGGGTCCAGGTCATCCCCACCCTGGGCAAAGTAAAATCAGAGGTAAGCGGAGGCCTCATTAAGAGAGATGTACAGCTGGGAACCATCACTTCAAATAAGCAGAAATGGTACCTTCAGGTTGTCAGGCTTCAGGTCAGTCTTGTGTTTGTCTGAGGGCTTGTATCCTCCATGTCTGTCTTCAATTATAGGGTCCAGCAGATCCTGGAAGACTTCATAGGTCTCCTCGTCTCCAGCCACACAGCCCACTGTCATGATGAATGGGTGGCCTGGAGAAGACAAAACCACAGAGGCAGAAATGTCAAATCAAGAGCAGAGGTCTTCAAATGCAGTCTGATCTCACCATACACTTTCACTTATTCCAGCAAATTAATAAAATATATCAAGAGTAAAGAGTAGAGGTCTTCACATCCACCTCACATACTTTCACTTTATCCAATTAAAGATCAATACAACCAAGTGCTGGCATTAGCACTACAGCTTGATGTTCAGACAAGTTTTACCAGGGTTATCCACTCCTGTCTGAATGACACCATCTACAGTGAACCCATTGGGTGTTGATTTGTCTCGCAGTTTCTTGTACATGTCCAAGGTTAAGACTTTGGCCATGTGATTGTTGTGCTGACTCAGGTCGGGATACTCCTCCTCAGCAGACAGCTTCTTGATTGACAGTGTAGCCATTGAAATAGTACTAAAACAAACGAACAAATAAATAATTAATTGTAAATAAAAGGTCTATCCTCTTTCAGCCTTAGTGATACCACACCATAATGTGTTTGTTTTCCAAGTGCTCATTTCTTGGCTAACGTTTGAATAGCTAGCGACACAAAAAATGGTTGGTATGAGGTTTGGATAGAATGGGATTAGAAACAATGTCAGTACTGTTACTTTAGTGTGGATTGATGTAGCTATGTCACTTCACATTTCATATCCAGATAACTAGATGTAACTAGATGTTAAATGTCCACGCAAATTATCATGGCAAAATCAGTTTCAAATATGTCAGTTCGATGTAAGGTTGCCAGAGACGGCCGGTTTTCGACCGGAATGTCTGCTCTGTGGTCCGGACCCAATGAACTGTGATGATGTGAGGCCTAATGTCAGTTAACAATGTAGACTGGTATCCCGCACATCGATCGTAGGAAAAATTTGCTCAACCAGCGTTTTAAAGTAGGCTAGTCTAAACGTTGGCTAGCCAAACCGAACCCTTTGCACGACACTTATTTAGTAGCTTCCTAATTTAAAGCCACCTATTTAAACATTGCAAGATGGCTACCTAGGTAAGTAACTAGCTAATTCCGTATGGGTAACTGAATATACAGCGTAAACATAGCTAGCTAATTTAGATGATACCTATAAACCATATAGCTATGGTAGGTGCTAAGTTATCTGACTAAAATAATGACTGTTGCGAATTCACAAGATGTCTAAAAGAATTGAGCTAACTTACATATTTTCCATTTTAGCTGTAACAGTTGGTGTGTCTCTCCGAAGTTAACAGTTAACGTTTCCTTGCTGCTGATGTTTAATTGATTCAAAAATGTTTGTTGTACAGCTAGAAATATACGTTATTTATCGTTACATTAACCGTTAAGTAGAATGTTAGTTTCAAATTAAAAAACAACTACAAATGATGCGATTTATGAGCCTTCCATGTCTGTGTGAACTACAATTAAATGGCCATCGATCATAATTCGACTGCAACTTGTTGCATCGTTAATAAACGAACTTTCCTGACCCTGCCCTTTATTGAGCCTGTATCATTGTTACAGTTTTCACATACCGTAAGTAGTTTATCGTAGAATTTAAAAGGACACGCATTCTTTTCAGCAATACCATTTTTTCGCTTAGAAAATAATAGATTAATCGCATATCCTATCAGTTTCTTGAATGCACCATATGACACATCTATAAGCCTATTTAGCCTACAGATCCAACATAATAACAAATAATGGTTACAATAAAATTGACGAAGGAGGGATCACCAGCTATGTTTGCAATAAAGTAAATTAAATAGATGAAAACATAGAGAAGCCTTACATGTTTTCCATCGTGTAGGCTAGATCTGTGGCTCCGTAACTGAAGTGCTTGTTTCCTTCGCATGGAGACCACTCAAAAAGAACCGTTATAAAACTAAGCACTTAATTTTAAAATTAAATAACGATAATGCAAATGATGCAGAAAAGATTATTTTGTAGGTGGGCCCGCGTTGCTGTAGCCTACTGCTAAGTTATTTTGTTTCCACTGATTGGCTTTCTGTACCTTTTCAATAGCAAAACATGTTTAATTGCTTGTCATAAAACGTTACGTTAATTGACTTGTTAATTAGTATGAGAAATGGACTTTTAACAAAAAAAGAGAAAATTCTCTCGTCCCTGGTTCATTTGTGCTATTAGAAATGCAATGCGTTGGCCTATTCGCATTGGCTAACTAAAGTTGTCTAAAAGGTTTATTATAGTCTAAAGATAAAAAAATTCGGTTATATTGTCACCGAGGGACGTTCAGGAAATATGTTGATATGCTGATAGTTTTCACAAAAATAGCCTATAATAGGCTACGCAATGAATCCTGTGCGGGTCAAGAAAGGATTTCTATTATGCCACAAAGTGGTGCTATTGAGCTTCATTACAATCAGTGTAGGACAACTCCCTTGTCTTTGTTTGGCATCCACAGAAATGACTATATCTACTATGTAATGAGTGAACAAATACTAAAAATATTTTCTTTTTTTTTGGGGGGGGGGGGGGGGGGGGGGTCATGGTTTTCATGGAAACAGCTCCAGGTTGGCGTTGGTTATCTTGAAGGACAGTAAATCAATCATGTGCCATGGTCTCTTTGAAAAAGTAAACTTCATCATGCAGAAAAGTCCTATGCCTTGGCCAAGCGAATGAAGTTTCTGATTTGTTCAGCTAAGTTGGTTTGAAGAGAACAATGTTACCCTGTGGTGCTAAGCTGCAAAATTGAAACACACTTCAGGAGGTTAAAGGTAATACATCTGAACATTAAATCAAGTATTTTGCCATCAAAGCAGACACCCAAACAACCAGGACATGGTTTATAAAGGAAATACAATGTATCTCTTGATTAATATTCTACTGATAATATGTATGTAAATCTACAATCAACTGTGGTGTCCTTCTAATGTAAAATTAATCAAGAATCATGATCTACACTCCCAAATAAATTTGTTAATAACATGCTTAAAGCCTAAAAATGACACTCCAAATGTTACCAAGCAAACAGTATAATATCTTGACAATGTTGCTGTCATTTTCCAGCAACACAATAAGAGCGTTTCAACAATTATACAGAAAACAATTGCAAGCTGAGCATGCTACATATTATCCATATGGTATTATGTCAAGAGACGTGGGAGCACTGAAAGATACATATATAACAATATTTTCTGATGTAAATTTGTCAGAGTATTTGAGGTCTAAAGCAAAAGAGACAGAAACAGAAACAATGGGCCAAGAATATTTATTTTCAGGGGTTACAATCAATCCATAAGAGCATTCCAATACCTGTGAGATATAAACATCCTTTCATCACAATGACGGAAGACCCATTTTCACTAATTTAAGAGTCTCCAGCACTCAACAGAAGTGTATGCCTCGATAAGGATAAGGTTATTTGATCAAAAGGTACACTTGAAGAGCTGGGGTGTGAGGGGCAGGGGTCGGGGTTAACACAACGAGTTCACTTCTGTGCAGGCATAAGGTCGTCAATGGACTGGCCCTTCTCCAGACGCTTCTCCATGTCCACCAGCAGCTTGACTCCATCCACCACCATCTGTACCAACTCCACCTCAGAGAAGCCCAAGCGGTCAGCGTTAGAGATGTCAAAGACTCCGCCCACAGCTGCAGTGTCCACACCACCTGAAAATGAATGACAGTATTAGAATGACAATTTTGCACTATATATACAAGATGCACTATAGACCAATATATGGCATGAGAGAGAAACATGAAAGTGGTGTGCATTCTGTACCTGTTCCACGCTTCTGGAGCCTCAGCCTCTTCAGCACCTCACCAAATTTGTCATGTTTGCTGAGGTTGGGGAGCTTGACGTGTACTCCACCACGCAGGCCAGTGCCCAGGTTAGAGGGGCAGGTCAGCACATAGCCCAAGTGCTCGTTCCACATGAATACGTGACCTTTCTGCTTGAACAGGGCCTCAATCTATGGAGTGAAGGCAAAAAGCAAAATTCAAGACAATCCCAACCAGTTTTGCATGTCCCAGAGCAGTCCGCCATGAGTTTGAAGTCCATGCTTCTTAGTTACCTTGGTGAGGCCGTTACAGAAGCGGGTGAAGACCTCCTTCATGTTCCCACCCTTCTGCATGGAAATGACTCGTAGGTGATCCTCTTCATTGACCCACACCAGGAAAGTCTTGTTGTCATTGTGCCTGGGAAGAAATCAAATTAACTAGAAACATTTTCAATGCATTTTTAAGTATTTCCACAGTTCTGTTTAGTGTAGCATGTTAGTAATAATAATATGTGTAGCATGGTTCACTGATGGCAGTGAGCATGTGAACATGTGTAAAATTAAACTGCATTGAACTAATTTAAGTTTTATAATTAAAACAGCATTTTCTGATGCTATTTTAGGTCCCCCTGGCCAAGCGTGTCTGACAAATGAAAAAAGTAAATAGTACACCTGGGCCCTAACCCTTAACTCCTTAATAGATTTCAGACCACTTTGACAATGCAGGCTGTTTTTGATGTGACTTGTTTTCAAAATATTGAACATATAATGCGTCCTTGGAATAAAAATTCTAATTTCCCAGAAGGCAGAGAGCCATAAATTGTATAAATTGCCAAAAAATAATATTTGTAAAGTATACGTTTTCTCACCAGATTCCCCTGGCATCAGGCCAATCACGGGCCATCCCGGAAGCCAGCAACAGTGGAGAGATTGGCTTGTCAAATAGGAAGTGGTCATCGATCAGCTGCTGCTGCTCCTCATCTGTCATGTTCTTCAGAGCATAGTATTTGCCTTTCAGGTCCCCACTTAAGGAACTTAATGCTATGGAACAGAATGCACATTACATATGAGCATTGGTTATTATTATGATTATTAGAAGTATTGACCAGTTTGTATAATAGATAATATTCAATTAAGAACTGTGTATCAGAAGAAAAAATAATTGCAATCTCAAATAACGTGACTGCAACCCACAAAGAAACTTGCTTACCGTCAATAGACATTGCCTCAATAGCACGCCGCTCTCCACGGCTGCAGTGAGGAGGCAGGCAGAACCCGCGGATGCTCCTGCCAGTGCGGACTCGGGAACTCAGGACATATTTGGGGTCCAGGTCATCCCCACCCTGGGCAAAGTAAAATCAGGGATAAGCGGAGGCCTCATTAAGAGAGATGTACAGCTGGGAAACATGCAATCAGCTAAACAGAAATGGTACCTTCAGGTGGGCAGGGTTCAGGTCAGTCTTGTGTTTGTCTGTGGGCTTGTAGCCTCCATGTCTGGCCTCAATTATAGGGTCCAGCAGAGGCTTGAAGACTACATAGGTCTCCTCGTCTCCAGCCACACAGCCCACTGTCATGATGTACGGGTGGCCTGGAGAAGACAAAGAGGCAGAAAAGTCAAATCAAGAGCAGAGGTCTTCACATGCAATCTGACATCTGACCAGACACTGTTTCACTTAATCCAGCCAATGAGTAAAATAATCAAGTCCTTGATTTAGCACTATAATTTTAACAGGATTATTTAAGATTTCAAGACAAGTTTTACCAGGATTATCAACCCCGTCTGAATGACACCATCTATGGTGAATCCATTGGGTGTTGAGCACTCTTCTTGTACATGCCCAGGGTTAAGACCTTGGCCATGTGGTTGTTGTGTTGACTTAGGTCAGGATGCTCCTCCTCGGCAGACTTCTTGGTTGTCAGTGTGGCCATTTTAGTAATGCTGAACAACAACAATAACAACAAATTCTATGGAGTAAAGAAAAGCCATCTGTTATGCCTTAAAGTGCCTTTAAAGTGTTAGTGTATTTCCCAAATGTTAGTCAAATGACAACTCTACAATATGCATCAGTAACATTGCACAATGGTTAGTCCAAGGTGTTAACAAAATGAGGTTACTAGTGAAATATTAGTTTATGTAAACAATGCCAAAATTTACATCACTCCAGATATGACAAGCAGTGTGTTGTGTTGTGACAACCAAATGTTGCGTTTATAAGGTGAAATGCTGACCTGACCTGCAAGACACCAGGAGTCTCACACGACATGAAACACTTCATGTGAATTATATTTTTATTTTAGATTTTTGTCTTGTTGCCAGAGAATGAGAATCTTTCATTTAATTTCGTTTTTTGAACTCAAATGTGAATGTAGTTACTGTGTAATCTCAAATTACTCTTTAGCAAGGTCACTGTATGAAGTGAGTAAAGCTGACAAGGTAATTGACTTTGTGAAGCTGTGGAACTGGACACTTGAGCTGTCCTTTATAAATGCACTTTAACAGGCAGAACAGATGGCCTTGTTGATAAAACCAGCCTGAGTATTTACCTGGGTTATCAACCCCAGTTTGAATGACATCATCCACTGTAAATCCACTGGAAGTTTGTTTGTCCCGAAGTTGTGCATACAATGCCGGAGTCAACGCTTTTGCCATGTGATTATTGTGCTTGCTGAGGTCAGGGTACTCCTCTTCCACCGAGAACTTCAGCTTCATCTGGTTGTGGGTGCTGCTGAAAGGCATGGTTGATTTTTCCTGGATGCAACAGCGAAAGGGAAAATGAATGAATAAATGTGAACATATCTGAGCCCACAGGAAATTTTCAGAGAGATGAGACCAAAAGACTCATTTATTTGAGTAATTTACTAATTTAGCTATTGATCACATACTAATAATAATAATAATAATAATAATAATAATAATAATAATACTTTATTATATAAACAATGATCATACTTTTTATTATAAACTTTATTATAAAAATATGGTCATATATGATAGTGAAAGCAGATATTGCACTGATCGTTTTGCAAAAAAAGTTATTTCAAGTGACTAAAATTAAACTATCATAAAAACAAATTCCCACAGGTAAAAGCATTGCAATTGACATAAAATGCACCATGCACTGTGCAATCTCATTCCATCTCAGTGACTATTCCAGGAGACAAAGGGTGGATATGAACGTTACGAGCCTATATACCTGCAAGACATCCTTATTGCAACGTTCAAAGGCAGCACTAGCCTACCTTGTATTTGAGCGTATTGTATGATATTTTCAGAATTAATATGTGACACAAGTCATAGCCCTATTGACAGACCATGTTTAATCGTTTGCGAGGTCGAAACAGTGCACTATAAACATTACAGCGGCATGTGAATCATTTTGTTATGAGAGTCTGCTAGGAGGTGAGAAAATAAAACCGTACAAGAATAAGACCATTGTCCCAGGCATGACACGGTTTTTCGATCGTTTGATGAATAGTCGATAGCGGTTCCGAAGATCTGTCCGAATAAAATAATGTGAAGTTGCTCTGAAACTGCTTTCTTTTAATGCTTTTCTGCAAAATAATTTATTATTTAAGGGATCGTCTATTGCGTATCAACGTACATAGATGATCCCTTAAACACATAAATTATCCCAGTTTAGGTTTAACGATGCTGATTTACACCAATTTTCGCTAAAATCCACCCGAAACGTGATTTTAAAAAGCTTATCATTCAATACGCTTCCGTTAACGGGACGATAAAAAACAAGGCTTTGTTCACTAGTCAACAGCGTCTTCTATAGTCTAATCCAGAGCTCTCCTTTTTTGTTGAAAATTTAAACCTAAGTCCAATTAAAACAACTTACTTTTTCATTAAAAATACTAACGTATCAATGGGAATGATGGAAACAGCCATCCTACCTGATGCCCACGCTGTCGATCGTTCGAGGAAGACACAAAGATCTCTATTTTCTTAGACGGAAGAATGAGCACACCAACGCCAATTCTGGACTCCAGAATTTTGTACGCTCGGATCATTTATTTTATAGCAGACGAGCCTGGCTGCGATTGGCTGCTATTTGCAGTCCATTCATTCTATTGGAGGTCTAAATGCTGTTGCAGCTACCGCACTGATATTTTTCTGCACTGTGGCTTTCACAGCGCGCAATACACAATTTCTTTGACAGTTCTGCAAGTTGATTTACAACATTCAGAATTCAACAAATACAGGTTGAATGGACTGGACACGTTCAGTAAAGATGTCAATAGCAACTTTAGAGCTGTTGAATACCTGACATGTATGAACGTCTAGGTTATTATAGCTAATGCAGGTTTGTTTTATTAGATTGGAAGATTAAGAGCCCGTGCACTGATACAGGTGTATATTTAGCTGCGGTTCTGTTCATGTCTCTGGCTAGCATGAAGCACACTATATAGCCTACCAGATAATTCCAAAGATGACTTATTTTGTATTATAATGTCACTACTAGGAAGTCGTCTTCAAGACTCTTAGCTGGACTTATATATTCGTAATGTAATATATATATATTTTTAAATAATACATTTCCCAATTTCACTTCATATTATTATCATCATTTTAGCAAACATTTAAAATGACTATATCTTCAAATATCAGTCGGGAGAATATGTAACGCGTTCTAGATTGTACATCATTAATTACTGGGTGACACTTCTGATGTCAGTATTAAAATGGGACTTTAGACCAGAGACTGTAAAACATGGCTGCAGGGCAGACTACAGTAGCTTGCGTGCCTGTCTTTTTAAGAGATGGATTTTTGCGTCATCAACCGGAGCCGAATTTCCACATACGCGTGCTGCAGTTTTACACAGGGCTGTCGATAACAGCTAATTTAACTAGCGAGCTAGTAAGAATTTTCAAAGGTAAGCGACGAGGTAAGCCGAAAAAGTGTTTTGAGAAATTATTATCTGTTGTAATACTCGACAATATGAAATCTGTTGCGGTAATGCTAGGCTTGTAAGATGAAGTGAACCTGAACTCATACTAGCTCGCAAGCCTTAGCTATCTCAGTTGCGTTGGCTAGTGCTAACTAGGTAACTTCATTACATTGTGCTAGCCCATGTTGAAAATGACATGCCTTGCTCTTAGCGAATAGCTGTACCGGCTTCAAAAAAAAGACATAAGAAACTGTAAGAACCACAGTGAGAAAAAACAATTAGGCACTGTTGGTAATGTCATAAGCGTGAAATTTGGGTTTGGGTGCCAGAATAGTTATCTATTGTATTATCTCCACATAAACACGTTTTCAGCGTGCAGAAATACCGAGTTACTCACGCATACAAAGCCCTGTCTGTTAGTCATTCATTTTAATTTGTTAAATATAGGCCTGACGTTAAAAGTATTCATATCAAAAATGAGGCCATGTTAGCTCACAAAAATTAAACAAGCTCTATTCCAAAGCATCGCTACCAATACATTTTAATATAATTTGAATATCAATATTGCATAAGGAAATTGTTATAAACACTTGGCCATGAATGGTCAAATTGACCATTATTTATCTTGCCTGTGTGCTCGAGCATTTAGGCCTAGATGCCAATTTTTTAATTTGCAGGAAAAGGAGAAAATTCAATTTAACTGAAGTTTGGGGTTTATTGTGTGCACTTGTGAAGCTGTCTGAATTCTGTGTGTATATATGATGTCAGAAGGTACAGAAGTTCATGTTTTTAAGGGCTGAGAGTCTGGTCATTGTGGTTGTTTTTGTTGGAAACCCTGAAAATTTCCCAACTTTCAGTGCTGTATAGGTATGGGGCATGCCACCTCGCCCAGTCATAACTTGGCAGTTGGCATATCGCCATCTCAATCATAATTATTAGGTGTAGTTGTAGTAGTTGTTGTAGTAGCAGCTGCAGCATTGCGTATAATCTTTTACATAAGCAGTGGCATGAAAAGGTGCCATCTCAAACAAAAAAAAGGGACAAAACGTATCTGTAGGGTCGTTGTTTGTCAAACTATTGTGCATAAATGCATACAATGGCAGTGTTAGACCTATCAAATTTTTTAATTCATTCGGTCCAAACATTATTTCTTAGTTTCTTAATAGAAAACACTGGGCGGATTATAACAATGGACATTTTAATTGGAAACAAGGCCATTTGAATGTACATATGAAAAATAGACTAAATGGTTGTAATTTATTTTTGTTTTATGCATGGGTTGGGTTTGAATTGGTGATATTCCATCTTTATGAACAGTGGAAAGAGGTGCACAGAAGGTCACTGTAACATCCCTCCTCCCTTCTCCTAAAAGTATATTACCATCTTCTAGCATTGCTGGATGCTGTATGTCCAAATAGAAAAGAAAACTGAAAAGGGATAAAAAAAAGGTAGCAGGGTCTCACCCGGCAGCCAGTAGATCGATGGAACCCACGTCAGAGTGGAAAATGGTTCTCCCTTCAAAAGGCCGTCCTCCAGTCCCTCGGAAATGTTCCGAAGTTGGAATTGGGGTAATCCTAATCACCTGCACTCTTATGCAAAATGATTTTATATAACTAAAAGGTAACAGGAATATTACAACTGGGAATTTACTGTAGCAAGCATGCTATAGAAAAGTTAGTGAGCACAGAAGTGATGGTGTGGTCAGGATCAGCTGACTGTGGAAAGTTGGCTAACGGAGAAAGGTGCACATTGTCAATATATAGTCCTGCATCTTTGCAATAACACTGCACCATGACGGTCCTGGCATCCTCGGCAACAGGTATCCCTCAGTGTGGTTGCCAGGCAACGGCATGCATCTCCTCTCCAGGGTATCTTCCAATCAGGATCTCCGCAACGGGACCATGACATTATTTCCGCCTGTAGGGGATACGGAAACTAAACACAAAGTGCAAAAACACTGGGACATAACACACACACCTAGCTGAAACAAATTAAGGCTAGGACTCCTTGTTGGCTCTGTCAAGGGTAAATCATTTCAGTTGAGGTGAATATTTCATCCCCTGCCATTCCCTTTATAAATTGCTCTATAGTTCTTTTAACTTCTGGCCTCTTTGATGTCCACTGTGGCTTTTACTGCAGCCAATGACAGTTTATCTTCATTGTCAGGAGGCAGCATCCCCATCTGACCGTCCGCTCCCATGAGTTTTGTGGAGTATGCCGAGTTCATCCAGGATGGCGACGTGGCCATCATCTTCATGAGCCACGACTCCATGTTCCCGGTGAAGGTTCAGCAAGGAGGCCAGACCCAAACGCGATACGGTGTGATCCGCCACTCCACGGACCTCATCGGCCGACGCTTCGGCTCCAAGGTCACGTGCAGCAAGGGAGGCTGGGTGTACGTCCTGCACCCCACCCCGGAGCTGTGGACGCTTAACCTGCCCCACCGCACCCAGATCCTCTACACCACCGACATCGCCAACATCACCATGATGCTAGAGCTGAAGCCCGGCTCTGTGGTTTGTGAGTCAGGTGAGCCAAAAACAGGAATGCACATTTTGCAGTAGTTTAGCATGCTGATTCTCAAATATAACCAAATACACATTATAGGATGCCTCTTTTCCAATATTGTGAATCCTCAAGCCTTTAAAAAAAAATCTGGCTCTGTCTCTGCAGGACTGTCGGTATAGTATGAACCTGTGACCTGTTGAAATGTTTTCACGGTGGAATTTATGCAAAATAATATTAAACATGGTTATTTACGACAAGGAGTTAGTTTCCCGTGATTCTGCACTTTCTGAAAGTCTTTACGGTCGCTGAACTGGTGGATGGCTGGGGTTTTTTTTGCTGAAGGTGCAGATGTGTGCTTCTGTGTCGGACGATGACTTGCACATACTGCAGGCTGCTCCTGTGGTTTGTTGCAGTGCAACATGCCGCAGTGCTCCACAGCACATGACTTCCTCTCCTGACTCTCTTCTGGTTGAGTGCCAGAAGGGCTGCCCCCCTCTTTGGTCATAAAGTACAGCATGTTATTTGCTCAGCGGCACACTGTGTTCTGCAGTGGAGGTGCAGCTGAATCTAAGACAATGAGGGACGTGATTGAGTTAGTTGGCCAGTGCTTTGCCGGTAGAGTAAACAAGACTAGCTGTCCCTGCAGTAAATTGAAGGACAGATGTGTCTTCCTCTCATGCCCAATCAATAGTTTCATAGCGGAATAAAATATTGTTATTTGTTAGAAAAATAATTTTTCCAGGGTTTGCTCGCAACTATTGTTCATGTTTTCCGTTTTGCTGGACGAAACTGTTCAGATAGCACTGATTGTTCAAAGGCATTGATCAAGGGAGAAGTGAACTTCTCCATACAGAGTCAGGCGCAATGCTGTATAAAGCTGTGCTGCATAATTCATGAAGCAGACTGGGAAGTGTGGGACCAGATGGAGTTTCATGTCCGGTAGTCGCTCTCGCCTGCGCCCTGCTGAGTTACTGTACAGGAACCGCCGCCCGCCTGTCTGGTTTCGGCGTTGCGCGCGTCCTCGCCGTTATTTATGGGGAAGTGAATGTGTGCTCGGGCCGTATGAAAATGGCTGCATCAGCCCCCTGTCCACACGTATCGGCCATTTAATTAAATACTCTGTGGGCCCGGAGTCAGTCAGCTCTGCATCGCATGTGTGCTGAGTCTGCCTCAGAGAGAGGGAGAGTGAGAGAGAGAGACAGACAGAGAGAGAGAGAGAGAGAGAGAGAGAGAGAGAGAGCTCACGCACACTGAAGGAATAAAGCACCTCTGCTGTGTAGAAGGCATGCACTACAGCAGTGTCGTTCAGAGGCATGAGGTTCTGTATTTTGGAACATCTTGATCCATTTCCACTGCCCTCTGCTGAAAAGTATGATGGGATGTGCATCGCTGTGTAAAATATGGGCCGTGTGTGCTGCAGAGGTCTAGTATGCAGGACTAGCGGTGAAAATGTGCAGACAGTTCGAAGGAAAATGGTGCAGGACCCCCCTCTGTAACTGAATGGGCTGTGTAGGCCTCTGCTGTACTTGTATTTATATAGTTTCAAACCAGAGCAGTGCTGTGGTGCTCTACATGTCATCCTGCGCACTGGCTGTTAGTGCTCGCAGTTACATTGTGAGAATTTCAGCAGGCTGGAGAAGAATAATGCTTTCCACTACTGAAGGGCCCCTGGATTTCCTGTACTATCATTCATATTTAATGCTGTAATTGTATCAGTGCACTCTGTTGGCTCTCTGCTCAGCCATTTGCCGCTGAATGTTTATATGGTGAATTATTACTTGGCAAGGTGCACACTGATTTTTTATTTTTTTTCATGTGTACGGCCTTACTCTTACAAGTTACAACGGGTAAAAGCAGTATACTTTCTCCAACAGTTTCTATGGTCTTGCTCAGCGGTAAGTATACAGAGGGTGACTGACTGCCGACTTCAGAGTAGTGGAGTGCTTGCATGCTTTTTATACCCTAGAGGATATGTCAAGAGGTTCAAATATTGGCTAACTAAATGTTAATGTATCAGGGTGTAGCTGCTGTCTGCTAGCAGATAGTGTGGAGTTTGGGGGTCACCTCGCGGACAGATTGCGCTGAAGGTCATCGGCGCCCTTGAAGCTTTTCTGGTTTCCCGTGCCAGCACCTCTTTTCCCCTCACGTTCACCTGCCCAGGCCAGATGGCCTCTGCCAAGAGCACATTAAAGATGCAGATAAAGTCTGGCTTGGTTTTATTAACACAGCTATTATGTTTGGGGATAATGGGAGCCAGGAGCACTCGCCGGTGACAATCAAACGCTCCGGCCAATCGCGAGCCGTCTTTTGTTCATGTTTACAGAGCGTGTGCCAGCGATAATGGGTGGTGTGGTAGATATTAGTTTGACTGCTTGTGTCTCTGTTCCGTGTCTCTGTAAACCCTGACCCTGGCTGGCTGAGGGTGGCAGCGTGTTGGTCCGGTCTGGCTGGACATTTCTTGCACCGCTGGTGTTCTAACTGGATGAATGTTTAAAAAAAAGTGCTCCAGCTGGGTAATAGAACTGAAGTACAGTGTTGGCTGAGTAAGAGGGCTGAAGACTTCGAGGACCATGTTTTTAGGATCAAGGCGCTAGATGATGTTTGACATCATTTTGGAAGGCAGCTCAAGTTCTGTTCTGTCACAAAAGGGTGTTTTTGTGGAATTTTGTCAATATAATGAAATAGGCTGGTGTGTTGGGCCTGTTTCAGTTGAAGGTAGTAGTAACAGTGCAGTTTTTTGTACCATGTCTGGGGCATGCAAAATAGAATTGTTCATGGAACGTATCATCTCGTTTCTGACTGGCCTGGTGAATTTGAGTAAGTGTGGAAAGTACCCTTTTAGATGTGACAAGTAGCTTCCACTGACAGAGGGCTACATCAGAAAGCCGTGCGGTTGTGGCATTGGGTGGAAGTTGTGGGGAGTGATAATTCAGATAATTCTATGTTGCATTTCTGGACTCGTAAGCCAGCCCCCTTTTTCCTATTGGCCGGCTGAAAGTTGGGTTTGGAATCGGATGGCCTCCAGCGCCTGAGTAAGACTCACCCGGCGGCAGTTGAGGCAGTTGAAGCAGTAGCAGTGTTAGTCAAAGCAGGAACGGAGCACTTCCTGTTCATCGGCGACTGAGTCAGAGGCCTCGTGGTTTTTTTTCCCCCTCCTCACTCCGCTGCAGTCATTAGCGGGTGATTGTAGAGGCATGTCCTCCTGTGGATGGTGAAGATGGCCACGTTCTGCATCCCCAAATACCGCATGACACATTCTCACATTCTCCACCAGACATCTGTACGCCTGAATAGTTCACATTTCTCATTAGGAATGGAATTGGCGAGGAGCAGTAGTGTTTCTTAATGGCCGATGTGCAGGCATTTGTTGCAGATTTTCACCACCTTTGTTTTAGATGAGCCGAAGTAATCTGAGCAATTCTTTTGTTGCGTATGAATGGTGCTTGCATGTTCTGAATTTTTATGCAAGCTGTAGTGCATTTCTAGTGTAGACTCTGGGTATATGGATTACAGTGAGCATTTTAATAGTATCCTTGCCCCCAGTATCTACAGTCTGTCTCTCGATGCCCACCATTTAAGGAGTTATGGGTGCAGTGCAGTTCATTTGCAATACTTGAACAGGGACAAGCGGAGCTCACCAGCTGGCTGTTCAGTAAGGGAAATTTGGTGGAAGGTTTCTTCCATGATCCCTCCTTCATTCGTGTTTTCCTGTGTTTTGGGGAGAGAGGTAATTCTCTGAAGCTGATTGGCCATGATTACAGTGCTCAGTGTTTGCGTTAGCAGAGGCAAATTACTTTGCTGGCGTTGGGTCAAGTACCCCTGCAGATGGTGTTCTCTCTCTCTCTCCCAAATTCATGGAGCAGCACTGACTCTCAATGAAGCTTTTAACTGGGGTAGAAGGAAACACTAATAGGCCCTTTGGTGTCCTTATTACCTCGTTAAATTCATTTTATACTCAACAAGTGGCTGACTGCACTGTGGCTCGACTCAGTATGGTAATACTGGAGGTACCGGTATGTACTTAAGGCATATTCTGTGTGGTTGTGTTCACGCAGCAGAGGAGTCCCGCACCCTTATGAAATGTGACATACTGCACATGCACTGTGAGGTTCTGTCCTGGAACACGGCACGAAGCGCACCCCTTCTCGGCCTCCTGAGCGTTTAAGGATCCCCTCTCACAAAGGGGTGTGTCTGAAACTTTTTTCTGGGGAATTTCTGTGAATTATCTGAATAAAAGTTCCGGGAATCTGCAGCTGTTGTAATGTGATCTGCTCTCTCACAGTCTCTCTGCAAACTCTTTTCGTCTTTTCTCTTGTTTTTCTGAGACCCGTGGAATTTAAGGCAAGGCGACAGCCAGGGCGCTCGCCTCAAATCGGCCATAGTGGAGAACCTGGGTTCGTGTTTGACTCGGATAATGTTTGGATAATGAGACGGGCTACGCATGCCATGCAGACAGATTAATTGGCACTCTCTCAGCGGTTTCAGGAGCATCTGCTACGCTATTATGAGTACAGAAGGAGTGAAGAGTCGGCCGTCGCGTGAAGCAGAGATGTAGCCACACTGGCGCTTTTCCTGTGGAGCGTTCAGCGGGAGGGAGGGAGGGAGGGAGGGATAATCTCTTCCGAAGCGCAGGCAGAAATGCAGCGAAACAGACTCCGCTCCATGAGGAGGAGAGTTATTCCCACACAGCCCAGGCTTGGAAGAAAATGGAGGGTAGCTTTTGGGTCTCCTCCCTCTCTCCCTGTGTCTGCCTGTGGTTAGGGCTTTAGGGAGTGAGATAACAGCCCTGCTTCATACAGCTCAGATCCAGCCACGGTCTCATAAGGGCTCAATCAATTTATCGCTCATAAAGGCAAATTCAGTTATATTATTAGTATGACTATTCAGTAGTCTGCAGATAAGACACGGGTGAGGAGAAACTGTTGAACGGGTTCCGTCCTCCCGCACAGTAACTGACTGCTCTGTGTTCTCTCAGCACGGGGCATCACAGCTGTCCACCAGCACTGTCCCCCCGTCCCAGAGATCCACAGGCACTGAGCTGCTTTCACACTCGATAGACTTATCAAACCGCGATGAGGAAAGTGCAGACAGTGCGCGGCAGACGCTGAGCCGAGCGGCAGGCTGGATAAGGTCTGCACGCAGCCCGCCATTACGGCTCCGACCGGACGCCACTTAAATGAATTGCGCCGGCCGGCAAACGCAGCGCGCGGACTCATCATCCTCATCCAGTCAGACTGTACCAGGAACAGCCCCGTAATCCGCATCGGCCCGAGGGCCGCCCTCCAGATGCAGCCCTTTGTGCGGTGAGCGTTTCTCCAGGGAGCTTCTTCCCCCCGCTCCAGGGCCCCCCGGCTTGGCTTCGTTCACCCGGGGCTCATTTGCATGCGAAACCGGAGCGGTTTTTGAGCCGACATTGGCTCCATTGTTACCCGCGAAGACGAAGCGCTGACGTAATGCGAGGACGCGGCCGAATCGCGGCCCCTCCTCGCGCGTCCGGCGCCCCTTCCCCGCTTAATTAGCATGCCCGGCGAGTCACGCGCTCCATCCGGACGCGCACAGCGGCGCATGTTGTTGTGCTCGCCGCGGAAACCCGGGCGCATTCATGAGTTCCCCGTCTGTTAGTCCCCGCGTCACGTGAGCGTGCAGCATTTCCTGACTTCCTGTGCGTTCCAGTGAAGAGCGCCTTCTCCCTGCTCTTATGGCTGCCCTGTAGTGGATCGACCCGATGGCTGTACTGTGTACTGCTGTACTGATGGGTTTGTTTGGGCTTGTTTGAGTGACCTGACTGGTGGTTTGGTCATGTTCTCTGACTGCTCCCAGCTTTAGCTTTTACAAACCCGTGATGCTATTTGTAGTAGCGGCTAGCTGTGATTCCTGACGGATGGGTTTGTTTTGGGACTCCCTGCCATAGCAGACTTGTGCGAGTTGGCTTCCTCCACTCTGGCAAGCGTGATAAACTGGAGGATGCATTTTTTGCTGCCGCAGGTTGTCCTGTGCTTCATTCCTCTGCACTGATTCAGGGCCAAGTGGAACGCCAAGTGTAACGTTGCCCTAAAATACTACTCGGGCTAGGGTTATTGTGTGTTTCGTCAACCTAGGGTAAATTCTCTCTTTATTGTTTCAAACATTAATAAAAAGCATACATTTATACTGTATTTTGAATTATAAATTTAACGTGGAGAAACTGTCTTTTACAATTGTAAATCGGTGGAATTTATCACCTGTACATGTTCAGTGTGTATATGACTGCCCTGATGGTGGAGTTAGGGATTTTTTTTTTTTTTTGTGAAATTTGAAGATTGTGTAATGGTGTTTTAAAATTCTGTTTATATTTGTTTTGAGATATGTTTCAATCCAGGTTAATGTCCAATACAGCTGTGCTGTGGCAAAACAAGTTTGAGAACCTCTCTGATACTCTACTTCAAAGAACCTTCCTCTGTATTTTTATGTTGGGCAGGGTTTCCCAGTCACGGTTCCACAGAGCAGCAGTTTTCTACGGGGTCTTCTCACCACTCATTTGGAAGCATGTCAGAGCAGTGCTCCTTGTCTTTGGGGGCCATGTTTAAGCCCAGGGACACACACTGACGCGCGTTTGCGTTGCAGGCACGGGCAGCGGCTCCCTCTCGCACGCCATCCTGCGCACCATCGCGCCCAGCGGGCACCTGTACACGGTGGAGTTCCACCAGCAGCGGGCGGAGAAGGCCACGGAGGAGTTCGGCGAGCACAAGGTGGGCCACCTGGTCACCGTGCTCAACCAGGACGTCTGCAAGGACGGCTTCGGCGTGACGGGCGTGGCCGACGCCGTCTTCCTGGACATCCCGTCCCCCTGGGAGGCCATTGGCCACGCCAAGGCCGCCATGAAGAGGCGGGGTAAGGAGCGGTTGGGTGGGTGGGGCCGGCACTCTGGGGTTTCTTCTGTTCCCTCCCTGCGGTTCAGGGTCACAGGACGCATGTTGATCTGGCCTCTAATGAGGGTTTCCTTTAGCTGCTTTCCCGTGCGTTTCCTGGAGCGTGCTCAGTGCTGATCTCTGGAGCGATTTGGGCTAGCTTACGCCCCTCCTCCTGACCTGCCTCGGCCCCCAGGCAAGCACTTGACCCGCAGCAAAACAAAGAACGGAAATGAACAGGCGTTGAGAGCAGCGTTTAATTTTGGACACCACGCACGCCATAATGAAATACCTGATTAAGTGTCTCTGCAGCTGTTATCTCAATTGACACAGGCTAATGGGAGTCCTATCAGTGCAGCAGCTCTCCAGTACACCCACCCTCATGCCTGAAAGCCACAGGGCGGCCATTACTGCCTGCCTGCTCTCATGTTCAGTCTCACGCAAACCCACACTCTCCGCTCTGTCCAGACGCTCCTGTCCCCTCCCTCCACCCGCCTGTCTGTCAGTTAGCCCAGAGCTGGGTTCTGTCTGTGCGGTGTAGACAGGTCTGTCTGACCCCTCCCCTCCCCTCCCCTTCCCCTCCCCACTGGAGCATTGACCAGCACAGCAGGAGCGTTTACTGGCAGCGAATATGCCCAGAGATAAAGGCCTCTTTCAGGCCTTTGCCTGGCTGGCCTGGAGGCACCAGAGACCTTCCAGCTATTGATTACGATGTGTTAAAAGCAGTCAGGTGCATTTGTGCTTGGATTAGGATAGAGCAGAGGGGTAGATGGAGAGGTAGAACACTATATGGGTTCATGTACTGTAGGCTAGTCTGCAAGTCTCCACATCGTTCAGCAGTAAGGGGGCCTTCTCCTACAGGGGGTCCATTCCCAGACCTGCCAACATGCGTTTGGTTAAATTGGTTGATATCTCATGAGATATCTATTCAAAAGCTTGAAATTCAATGTCATATTAGTATTAGTGTTTCTGTTTTTGCTTTTACTTGGCTGTCTCCATTAACTGTACTCTAATGTTATGCTACCTGCTGCAGAGGATATTATATTCCCTGACGGTCATCAGGGAACACTTGCACACTTGTTGGGTGCTGAGTGCTCGACAGTCTGAGAGACATACATGCATACGCACATTCACAGTGGTGGCAATAAATAACCTGGTGGCCAAGGAAACGGTACTTCCTGAATGATATATTTACATATGGCTGCCTAGCAACTATTTGAGTTACATACCTACCTGTTAGAATGTTGACGTTAATACGTGTTAATACGAATAGAATATGCCTGTTTTATTCTTGTCTGGCACTGATTTGCTTGTATATGTTGCACTCAGCAATTACAGAAATACATTTGTTCACAGATTCAGCAGGACTGCATTCCGCGTAAATGTCTGTAGTTTCCTGCAATCTAATGCATCTCTTCGTGTTTCTCGGTCTCGGTTTCATTTGTTTCACTTCCCCCCTCCCTCTCGCTCTCTACCCCTCCCCCCTCCCTGTTTTTGTTCTAATCCTGTGGCTGTGTTCAGTCTGCCTGGACCTGTGGAGTTTAATATGCTTCATCCATCACTCTCTGTGTGGAGCTGCGCCTGCTCAGAATACTAACCAGCAGCCTAAGACTCTGCTGCGTGCTCCGAGAGTCGCTCGCCGGGCGTCCAATCAAAGAGCTCCCTTCCACTCTTCAGTTTTAAGGAGAGTTACTGTAAAGTGCTCTGTGCTTCTGCTCTATATAAATGGCTCTGTAGCCATTCAGAGGCTTTCCCAGCCGGCCTGCTTCATCCAGTGTTCTGAGCTGAGCCCTGGCCTGAGAGGAAAGGGTGAGAGAAGGAACGAGCGGACGAATGGAGAGAAGGAGCGAGGCTGTGCTAGACACTGGCTAATTATGTGCAGGTTGGCTCCATGGGAAGTGAGTGGAAACGCTAGCGCAAGCCTCTTACACTGGCTGCTTGCTGAGCGCAGGGGGACGGCCTGTCCTGCTGTGCGCAGCGTGGCGGGCCTGCGCCGTGGGGCTAATGTGCTAGCCGTTCAGCCTCCACTCAGAGTAACCGGCCTGTCGCACGCATCACTTCCCCCTGGAACTCTGAGAATAATCGCACGCCACCACAAGCCTCTGGCTTCTGGCCCTGTTAGTGGTCTGCCAGTGTGGCTTGGGTTTGGGACCAGTGTGAGGATCTGCCAGTGTGGTTTGGGTTTGGGACCAGTGTGAGGATCTGCCAGTGTGGCTTGGGTTTGAGACCAGTGTGAGGACCTGCCAGTGTGGCTTGTGTTTGGGACCAGTGTGAGGATCTGCCAGTGTGGCTTGTGTTTGGGACCAGTGTGAGGACCTGCCAGTGTGGCTTGTGTTTGGGACCAGTGTGAGGATCTGCCAGTGTGGTTTGGGTTTGGGACCAGTGTGAGGATCTGCCAGTGTGGCTTGTGTTTGGGACCAGTGTGAGGATCTGCCAGTGTGGTTTGGGTTTGGGACCAGTGTGAGGACCTGCCAGTGTGGTTTGGGTTTGGGACCAGTGTGAGGACCTGCCAGTGTGGTTTGGGTTTGGGACCAGTGTGAGGACCTGCCAGTGTGGTTTGGGACCAGTGTGAGGACCTGCCAGTGTGGTTTGGGTTTGAGACCAGTGTGAGGACCTGCCAGTGTGGTTTGTGTTTGGGACCAGTGTGAGGACCTGCCAGTGTGGTTTGGGTTTGAGACCAGTGTGAGGATCAGGCCTTTGTCTTCTGTTCATGTTAGTGGTCTGTCACTGAGGGGTCAAAGCGCGGACTCCGTGCCCTCAGCTCCCCCTGAAGGGCCACCTCACAAGGCTGCGGAGCGTGCACCCGTCTCCGTGGAGACGGGAACACGCAGCATGTTGGGCATGTCTGGGCAGGCCAGGTGCTCTGGGGGTTGGAGAGGTTTGCATGCCTGGCTGGACGCTTGTGCGTCCCCCTCTGATCTGCTGATCCGTCCTGCGTAATAACATGGACACTCATCATACCTCACAACCTTATCCTTACGGGAACTTCCTAACACATGGTTTCAGCACACTTGTGGGGACACACCCCCTTAGATCCACCTTCATATATCCCCACGCTGTGACAACTACCTGCTTATTCATTGCAGTTACGCAGGTCTCCAAAGCACAGAGCTGGCCTAGAGGTTGAGCAGAAGCGTATAAAATAATAGTCATTTAGCTGTCAGGATTTGCGCTCTGTTCAGCACACACGTTGACCCTCTCTGCATTTTCCATTTTCCCCTAATCTGGGAGGTCAGACATTCTGCACTTAAGCAGATTACGCTTTCACAGATAAAGCTGTCTGCGATCTGTGAACTCCCCTCCCTGCAGTCGGCCATTAGAGGGAAGATATGAGAGTGTGTGTCAGGGCTCTGCAGCGACGGCAGTATCGGTCTCTCAGAGCCCAGCGGTGACTGTGAGGGCTGAAGGTGCCGAGCAGCATCTGATCAGGGGGAACACGGGTGTGAGAAAGAGGAGGAGGTGGCAAAGCTTGTTGGGTACAGTGGCACAGTCTCCCGTGGTACACTTGGTCAGGTTTGGTTAAGGAACAGTAAAATGAACGGAGAAAAGATAGATATCGCCTGGAGCTAGCAGCTTCCTTTCCAGCTTTGGGAACCGCCTAAATCAAATTTGCTAGACCATTTGGGTGGTAATCTCCAGGAAATGAGCAGGTCTTGTGCATGTTAGAGAGCCTGGGTAGGAAGTGAAACGAGTGCCTTTTGTGGGCTGGGTTACACAAGGAGGACGGAAAGTTCAGGTTTCAGGGCTGTTTTTTTGTTTTTTTTTGGGTCACGTGCGCGGTCGGTTTCACTTGCCCTTGTTCCGTAACCCCGGCCCAATCGCATGAAAGTTTTATGGCCGCATGACGGACGAGGAAATGAGCGCTATCGTGTCTCCTTACTCTCTCCTGCTTGTCACTTGCCTTATCTCTCTCCCCGTCGCCCCTCCCAGACGAGCTGTCGGTCAGGTTTGACGTTGGCGACCGCACAAAAGCCCGATTCTGTCCTGAACTCCGTGTTACGTGCCTGAAAGAACGTAGTGCCGTCTAACCCCTACACATCGTCGTTTGCTTTCTTTTGAAAAGTGTGTGTGCCGAGCGAGGTCCTGTAGGGACTCCCCCTAGTGCTTAGTGCTTCACTCTAAGAGAGAAAGGGGGCGTCCAGTCTAAGAGCTGTGAATCTAAAAACACTGTTCTGTGTGTTATTTTCGTAGCTTTGTGTGTGTTTGTGCATGTGTGTGTGTGACTGCAGTGTTGATAAGAGAAGGTAGGGTCTGATTTCTCTTCGCAGTAGAGTCAGATTTCCCTGACCTTTTCCTTCAGCCCGCAATCCTTTCTACCCACAGAAACATGCACATGCACACATGCACTCACACACACACGCGCGCACACACACACACACACACACACACACACACACACAAACTCGTAATCTGTCTGCAGGGGCTTTGTTTTGATTTGAGCTCTGATTGCATGACCATATAGGGTGATGTTGCAGGGAAGAGCAGCTTGTGGAGCTCCTGCAGGAGAGCCCAGAGAGCCCAGTATTGTCCCCCGCAGCGAAGAGGAGCAGAGCCCAGCTCACGGGGATGCTCTCCCAGCCTGGAGGGGCGAGCGTGCAACCCTGCGGCTGCCACACCGCCCGCGCCATCCTGTAGCCTTCTTGTGCTTTAATTAATTAGTCAGTATGCTAACAGCCGTGGTCGCTGAGCGCAGTTGAATAAATTGCGCGGTGGGCGGAGCCAGCGGGTCCCCGCTCGCCCTGCTCCTCTCAGACGGGACGGGGGCCTCAGCCTGGGTCCGGCGGCAACCCTGCGCCTCAGGGGCGTGCAGCTGCTCAACACGAGGCCCAAACTCCCCTGTCATAGCGGGACTTAAGACTGTTAAAAGCAGCGTTTGCATACGGTGAAGTTTTTATGCAACGGGTCGTAGGGTTTTTGCTTGCTTGTGCCCTGTTTGTGGAACAACAGCAAGGCAGTTTTGTGGGTTGAGTGCAGACTGGAAGGCAGCTCACAGGGAGTCTGGCACCGCCAGTAGCTGTTTTCCATTTTTTCCCCGAGTAATTCCTTTCATTTTTGGCGGCGGGCCGGCGCTCTTATTTAGAGGAGCGGACTCTGAACGGTCCCAGGCCTTGGCACGGCCCGCCCTCTCCCAGGCCCGGTTGCCAGGAGAGCTGCAGCGTGTGTTTATGCCTGCTCTCATGAGCAGCCGGCCTTATTTGTCAATGGAACGCTTGTTTTCAGGGACCAGACTTGGTTGTGCTGGGACTGCTCTCCGCCTTGTGCCTCTTTTAACCTTGTCTTTAGAGCTTTGCTACGTTCAGCGCAGGGCACACTGTAAAATACTTTGTGTTACCACAGCGAACGTGTCACTTCGTCGCACTGAAGTGCATTTGAAGAGGTCTGTAAGCATTATTGTACACAGCACACAGCATGAATTTGTTCTTCTATCGCTTGTGTTGTATTAAAACATTCTACTTTTGTGAGAATAGTGGAGGCAGTACTTGGTGGTACATCAGAGACTCCCTTCATTATAACCCGGCCCAATTTTACTACTCTCCTGTGGGCACAGCCGTTGCAGCATGCCAGGAGACTTTTTATCTTCAGTTTCTTTCCTCACTGTGGAAGTGGTTCTGCAGAGATTTGAGCACATATAATGTCATGCCCGTGTATAAGCTGTCAGTTTATTGAAGCGTAGGGTTTCAGCTCATAATTGCTACGTCTGACAATACAGCAAGGAAAATAATGATTTTTTTTTTTGGGGTCAAAGTCTAATCAGGTTGTAATATTGGAGTTCAGTGCTTTTCACAGTACTTTCGTTTTATATTGGTCTCCAAATACATTTACCAACATGTAATGACATGCTTTCTATGTGCACGAGTGACACCCCTAACCTGTTTGTCTGTTTAAAATGAGGAGGAACCTGTATTGCTGACCATCGCATTTTATTTTTCAGTTCACTCTGGGATCTGGTAAACAATGTTGGACATGTAGTAGCCTGTTAGCAGAAGGCGTGTCTGATAACTGATATGGGAAACGAGAGTGAAATGGACATAATTAATGTCTTGCAGAGTACATTTCCGTAGAAACCCTCCCAGGGTGTTTGTATTATGAAAGCTTGCATTGTGTTATATGAGAACTTTAGATGTGACAAAACCTGCTGCTGCACCATTTAGTAAGACAGTATAATGGAGTGGGCTACGCGTTCTCTCCTATGCCAAAGGTTCAATTTCAGGTACCCCACATCCTGAAAATAAATATTCTGTGTCCTGCTGCCTGGCTCTGGCTCGACCGTTTTTCGTTTGTTGTGAGCAACTGTTTCCCAATAGCAGTCACGCCCACGCAGACACAGAAACACAGAGTCTGTCAGCATAGTAGTGTACTGTCCAGGAGCCTCCGGGACAGTCAAGAGTGACTCAGAATGGAGGCTGCCACACCCGCCATCGTGGGCTGTAGAGGAAGCTACACAGCTGTGTATGCTGTGTACGTGCGTCTTTAGGAAACTAAATCTGGGCAGCCTGTAGCTTATTTACCCTTTTCTGTGGTTCCGATGACATAAAATAAGGGGATGCCAGGCCCCAGTCACTCCCCTCTCTTATAAACCCCACCCCATGCCAAAACAAGGCCGAATGTTGGTTGAAAAGAAAAGTTTTGAAACTGAAAAAAGTCTTTGTTAGTGAAAGGAGCTGATTTGAAACTGAAAGTAAGATATTTGTTCTAACAAAATTGAATTCTACTTTTGTTCAAATTCTACAAATTTTCATATTTGTTTTCCTGGTTTCCCACTCCAATTTGGAATGACCATTCGTCTGAAACGGTTCAGAGAGTGTGGAGTGTGGACATCCATGGTGTTGCCAGCTGCTTCTTTTCACACCGCAGACTACAACTAGACTTGCATGGAGCGTAATCGGAGGAAGACCTTTCAAATGCAGATTTAGCATGTAGTCCGCGGGCACCAATCGACCAGCAGGGGTCGCTAGATAGAGATGAACACGGACCCTTAACCAACTGAACCCTTCCATGCCCTGAGGGTACGCAATTGCCCTATGGAGCTAACTGCAACGGTTAGACCGGATTCAATTCCAGGCCATGGGGCTCATCCATACATCACAACCGAGTGAGCCATCCAGCTGCCCACCATCGCACTTCGTAACTGAAAATGAACGTCCTGTTCCAGTTGAGTATCGACAGGGTCGTTGAATCCGAATGAGCGCTTCACGAGGAGCCGGACCAGTGGAGCCGAATGGCTCCAGCCCTCCCCTGGGGCTCGTGTGCGTCTGGGCTAAAGCTGTTAGCCACCCTGTGATGTGAAAGGATCACTGCTGCCTCCTGCTACAGCTCCGCCTGCTCTGTGGTTATGTAACTGTGGTGTAGCGAGCGAGGGGGAGGGGAGCGGGCCGCAGGTGGCAGACGGAGGGGGTCAGCTCTTTTCTCATTAAGAAGCCCCCCCCTTCTCCTAAGACCCGACTGCTCGTATAGCATTCCCTGTCATTGTGCTGTAGCCCTCCCCTTTTGCATTGTAGGGTTCCCATCTCAGCATTCAGTCCTGCATCCCAGACTGCAGAGGGGAGATAACGTCCCTGTCATTGCTGTAGCCTTCTCGCCTCTCACCTCATATTACGTAGCTATGGGCCTGTGGGCTTTTACAAAATGATTATACCATAATTATTTTGGTATGTAATTATTATAAAATTATATCATATTGGCAGGCTTGCTAACAACACATACTTTACATTTGCTTTCATTGTTCCTGTAGAAGAACTCCCTGCCTGTCTGTTCAGGGCTCAGTATCCCCAGTGCAAGGGTAGGAATTTTCTCTAACTTTTTTTTTTGCCATCTCTTTACAGCAGAAAGAGCCTATAAAAAAATCCATAAAGATTTACACCCCTCCCACCCCTGACCTTTCCCCACATTGGAAAACTCAACTCCCTGATGCATACAGTAGCTCAAGCCTCTGCGGCTTTTGGCAGTACACAGAAACGGGGTGATCCTCAGAAAAATGGATTGGAGGGAATCCTGTCTTAAATGAGGCCCTGGCAGTGGACCTCACCAATTAGCAGATTAGCAGCACGATTTCTACCCCCTCTCCTCAGACCGCCTAACTTCACCTGCTTACACAATGCTGGCCTCCAGGAAATGGTGCTTTGCTTGCTGAGTTGAACCTCGCCCCTCCCTCCTCCAAAATCACATGACTGAGGCTGAGACTTTATGGTTCCATTTATAATCCATGTTCTGATTTATAGTATGTTGGGAGAGCTTAGACTTTAAGTCTGCACAGAACACTAGGAGCAGGTGGAACTGGACTTTGTAAAAGTACCCATGTCCAAGAGAGCAAATATGAGGTAGTCAAAGAGAAAGAAACAACGAACAGTCTTTAGAAGACAGCCTTCTATGGCCATATGCCACTAATTATGTAGTGTGAAACTTCTTTACGCTCTCTATTTTAGGAACTTCACACTGTGTTTTCACTCGCTCTTCAGAATAGCTCCTCTGCGCATGGACTGCGTAAGGGATTGGCGAGCAGTCATGTCAACAACGGGACTCGTTGCCCTGCGTTTGAACCACCTGGGTCCCATCTCCAGTGCACAGCACACATCAGTTACCAACGGCCAGGGCTGTTCCCATAGCAACCCCCCTGTGCATACCGCCCCGCCTGGAGACACTGGCAGGGCCGCGATGTGGATCACTACTCCCACTCACCGCACGCGGTGCCGTTGTGTGCTGTTGAGCTGTTTACCGTTTCAGCACACGTCATGTCCATGGTTTTCAGTCCTGTACCACGGAGGTTTGATTGTACTGAGGGTCACGTTAACTGTCTCACCAACCCAACTATTTCTTTCCATGGTGCTTTGAATGATGACCAAATGAGGTTCTAGTTCCTCCTGTTTATGGTTTCTCTTAAATAAGCATTGCAGTGTACGGCCTGATTCGTAGTTTACAACGGAATAAGAGGTAACCACGAACTTTCCATAGTTTACCTAGTGGGGCAACAAGTTTCCAAGCCATGTTCTTAGGGGGAATTTACCAACCTGGTTTTTGAATTGGGAAGTGAATGAAGCAATTCAAGCTATAAATAAACCTGTAATATTAGTGGGACTGTAATCTGTAATCCAAGCACTGTAATCTGTGTAATCCAAGCACTTTAATCTGTAATCCGAGCACTGTAATAACGCTGTTTTTACTGAACAGTGCTTCTTATGGCAGGTCTTGTTTATTATGTTTACCTTTTTTTGGAGGTTCTGACTAAACAAACAGTGGCAGCAGTATTTGCTGAGTGCAGGCCTGTGTTTGTGTGTTTGAGGGTGAGAGTGACCCTCTGACCCCTGTGTGTGTTCGCAGGGGGCCGGGTCTGCTCCTTCTCGCCCTGCATCGAGCAGGTGCAGCGGACGTGCGCGGCCCTGGCGGAGCAGGACTTCGGGGAGATCTGCACCCTGGAGGTGCTGCTTCGCGTGTTGGACGTGCGCGCCGTCTCCCTGGCCCTGCCCGACCTGGGGAAGGAGGACGAAGGGGGCCTCCCGGCGACCCCCAACGCCACCGTCACCTGCAGGACCGCCATGCCGCCCAGGGAAATGGCCGGCCACACCGGGTACCTGACTTTTGCCACCAAGGGCCCGGTTTAGAGAGCGGCTGATGAGCACTGCCGGGGACCGTTACCGAGGGGGCGTGTGCACACGTTACACGCCCTGCAGTGAGAAATGAAGCCCGTGTGACCGGCTCAGTCTGTGGGGGAACTCCATGCTGCTTCCTCATTGCACTGGTGTCTACAGTCTACGCTGACAATATCCTTCAGAACTTGTCCTTGATGTGGTGTGTGTATCTACGCACACAAACGAGCATACGATGTCAGTTCATTTGTACACACACACACACACACACACACACACACACACACTTGCATGTCTCATAACCCAGATGCAGAGCGCAGAAGTTCATTGGCTATGAGGGGGTTGTGAGGTGCAGTGGAAGCAATGGGTACAGGTGTGTAGGTGTGTTTAAAGGGGGGGAATCAAATCCTCATAATGCCACAGATCAGTTATTTTAATGTGCCGCTTCTGTCACATGCACATGTCTTTACGTAACCAGGTTTATTTTTTAATGGAAAAGGCTTCTGTTGAATTGTGTTATTATCTGCTTGTTAAAAACTGCAGAATTTGTTTCATATTTAATTTGTACATTGGACTTGAATGGAATATAGTAAAAGACTGAAAATGATGTCCGTTCCTTGATTCTCTCGATCATTGTGGGGCGGGGGGTGCTCACTGTGGTTATTTATATCTCTGCTCTTCTCCATCTACCATTTTCATACCTCATGGGCATCTCGTACTAGCAAAACAGTGCGGTTTCCACAATATATGAATTACTATTGATGGTGTGTAATGGTCTGCTTGTTTTAAGACCTTTTTCATCAGATGATAGAAGAGTTTTATTTCGTTCATCTGTCCTGTGAAGTCAAGGCAGCAGAATTTAGTGCTTACCGAAAAGTCACCAAAAATTGCTCTCGTTTGCATTATCACAAATTGCAAAGCATTCTGGCCCACTTTGTTACGACGTATTGCCTGTGTCCATAGCGTCTTTATCCTGGAGTGTAAAGCTGCAGTTCTTCCATTTGTGTGGTGGCCTTTGTGGCCTTCAGCGGAATTAATCTTACTGTGTGTTCATGGTACGGTGTGACATACTACTGCTAAACCGAAATGAAGTGAGCATTAAGATCCTGGACGCTTTGCGCAGGTACTGTAGCCGTCTCCGTGCGACGTTGCTCCTCTCATATGGAGAGAGATAATGGGTCTCAGAATAACCAGCGTCTCTCCAGATATGGTCCGGCCCTCTTCTCCGGCGGTACGGAGGTCCGTGCCGCTGCAGTTGTGGCCTCTGGCTGCGGCGCTCCCCGCTGCCGTGTCGGATCTCAGCCGGCTGTGGCTTCGCACCAAATAAGGCCAGGAAGTGACAGCGCCAGCGCTGGAGAGATGCTGATATACTGCTCTGGGCTGAGATGAGATGTGTTTGCATTACTATAGACCTCTCGCACTCTCCCTCCCCCTCTCCTTCCCTCCCTTCTTCCCTCCCTCCCTCCCCTCCATCAGGGCTGTAAATATGGCAGGCGCTGTCAGTTTCTCACTTTCTGTTCTGTGCAGTTTTATTACTGCCTTGCTAGCAAATTAGAAATGTTTCTCTCTTGTACACACACACACACACACACACACACTACGGAATGGGAGGGGAACCCATGCTTGTAGTCGTGTTTGCATAATTGTTTCTCGCTGCTGGGGCATCTTCTCATCCAAACCCCTCACCTGCAGGCCTACAAAGGAGGGTGTAATCTGGAGGTCTGAGGCTGGGAATAGCAGCCCTGAGCCCTGGGAGATCTGGCCTAAGCCGCTTGTCCTCTGTCTGTGGAGCTGAGCCGGTTGTGGGTCCAAGTCCAAAACCATGGGATTCTGAGGAGGACGGCTGGCACGGGACCCGTGGGCACGCGTGCGCAAGCGGGTCTGACGGGGTCAGGGGGCGCGGTCTGTGCGTACGCGGGCCTCTCCTCTCCTCGCCTGGTGAGCGGTGTCAGCCGTGAGGTCTCCATCCCGTGCGAGGGGCCAGCAGCTGCAATCCCAGCATGCCTTGAGTGTTTATTCCTCTTGTCAGGCTCCGCTGCGAGGATGAAAAGAGGAACCGCAGGAAGAGAGGTGGGGGGGTTTCGCAGGAATGAGAAAACGTCAAGTGCATGCGTCTCGGAGGGAGAGCTGCCCTTCAGCGACTCCCATGTTCAGAGTTCGAGTGCGCTCCATCACGCTCGCTGGCCCACACTGCTGCAGGCACATTGTGTTCCTATGCTTAGATTTTTCCCATTTTAGAAAAGCGCTCTCTCCCGCTCCCGCTCCCTCTCTCTCACCCTCTTTCTCTCCCACTCCCTCTCCCTTTGCTTCTTGCTCTTGGTACTGGATTTACATCTTAATCCTGGAATGGCTTGTGCCTGTTTAAAAAAAAAAACTTATCTGATTAAAGAGCACAAGCAATTCAGGAAAAGCTGTGTTGTCTTGCTGGTACTTCTGTCCACTAAACCTCTTACACAAGCAGCTCTGTTTCCTATCCTGACAGCAGCAGCTTGCTGTGACCCCGTTACAATCATGTGACTTCGGGCTCGTTCTACAACCGTAGAAATTTGTGACTACTTTCTATGGAATGTTTTGAGCGAGGGTGGTTCTTGGACATTTGTACATGAAGTTTATCATGAGTATTAACTGAAGTGTTGTACAAAAGAAGTGCTTCATGTTATTTGTAGTGTTTGTTTGTTTTGCATTGTAGTCACGTTACGTGTCCTTTAAGTAGGATTCTGTTGTGTTCTTTTGTCCTTCTCTGACCTCCTGGTGATTATATGGGTATACAATAGACTATTCTGTTGTACAGCGAGCTTTGTTCCCTTCGGAGTGGGGCAACAGGCAGAGGGGGAGGGGGGGATCTAGACCAGCACCCTCACAGTTCGTTAATTGGGCCAGGAAAATCAGCGATGACCAGTTCAATTAAGTGTACTACATGTTGCCGTGGGCAACGTCCCGTGGGTTTGGTCTCTGTGAAGAAATATGGAGCCACTGCATGTTTTCTGGGTGGATTCCACTGCGTTCAGTTCTCCCACAGACTCCACCTCAGTCTTTCACATCCTGGACAGTCGGTTTCCAAGCTGCTTGTGTGTCCTGCTGGCAGAGGCTCCTGCCAAAAAACCAGCTTGGTTTACAGTGTCTGGTGGCATGCGAGTTCAGTGGGCTTTCCCAAGGTGGCTCATGTCCTTTGTCTCGGTCTTCACTTGATCTGGGTGGTTTTTCGTGGTTGTCCTCAAAATCCTCTTGTTTTCTCAGCAGTTCTGATTTTCCTTGTTTGTCGTGGGAGTTGTTCATTGAGAAGGGAGGACACATCATTTCTGAATTACGGGAGAAATGAGAGATTTTTTCCATCTGTACTCCAGCTCTTTGCCTCTGCTGTGCTTGCAGTGGATGATATGACCCATAGACAGAAATAATTTTTTTCTTCGTTGTAACTGGGTCATTTTTAGTACCCCAGAGTGAAAAGGACCGTTTTGTCATCTGTGAAATGAGGGCACTACCATGCAGGCGGGTAGACGCAACAGTAGCGAAACATTCACGCATACATTTTCTCATTGTTTTTGTCTGCTTACTGATTGGAGTTTGTTTAGCTACATTTTGTCTTGCGTGTAGTCCTTTCCCTATAAACCCTGCAAATTCTGGAACATTTACATGTTAGGTGGGATGAAGAATGTTGTGAGATTACTGTATGATAGCATTTTATCATGCATGGTGTTATGCATACTGTTTGGGGAGAGATGTAAAGTGACCTTTTGCACTATTTTGTATCTAAACGTAGAAACTGTTGGTGTCCTTTGTGTTTGCTACTGCGCTTCTAAACAAAAACAAATGTTTCCCAGTGACTGCACATATCTCCTGTCATAAGACCGTCTGTGTTGGTCTGTCTAAATCAGATCATCTGTGCCTCAGTAGGAACAGTCATATGCCTTTCAATTATACCACATTTTTCTTATTTCTGAGGGTAGCTGATTGCTCTAGATAAAAGCTTCTGCCAAGTTATTACAATGTAAAACGTAATTATGAAGGTAAATATTTGCTTTGACACCTTTTTCTCCTGCAGAATAAAAATTTAAATATTCATGCTTTTGTTAAATCCAGATTTTCCCCCACTTTGCCTTTAAATTATCCATGCGGAGTGTGAATACATGTGGCAGGATTTAGATTTGTGTCGCCGCTGAGGAATGGGGGTCACCTGAACAGAAGGATTGTCCCTTGTTTGGTTGGGAGCCTGTTCGCTGAGCTAATTGTTCAGTGAAATTAACAATTCCCCCCTGAACACGCCCACCCCTAAACTGAGTAGCTCTGCAGTCCCTCATGTTGAAGGGGGGGGTGTCCCTGGAGATCTGGACGACGAAACGCACGTTCGCTCTGGACTCCAGACTTTAAATTGGGTACAGTTCTCCATAAATCAGCTGTGCCAGCTCTGTAATGCGCTCCTTCGCTAACCCTTTGCCAGATTGGAATTGATCAGCTCTCTGCAGAACCGCCTGCAATAAATTTCTCCCGCCGAGCTCCGGCAGACCAGCAGTAGTAACTCACGGAGACGGTCCTTCTCCGCAACGGGGCTGCCTGTTCTCACCCCTCCTCCAACGCAGCGCTGAGCTTCCCCTTCTGCATACAGGAAGTCAAACATCGCTCATTTCATCGTTTATCTCGTGACCATTTCCCATGCCTGTCAACAGAACCAACATTCAGCATGGCTAAATCCCATGTTCTACTGTATGTTTCCCAAATGATAACTGATTAATTCCCTGTGTCTTCCTCCCCCCCTGTCTGTCTCTCTGCTGGTCTGCCACACCCTGTTTGTGATAATTCTGCAATGTCTTCATCCTCACAGTTAAGATGAGCAGTAGTTGGGCTGTAATTCATGAAGACTTCCTGCATGCGCTGCATCTCTGTCCACACTGTAGCGAAGTGGTTTGTACACATTCACTTGAATGGCTCGGTTGATGCTCTTGATTTGACTTGCATGATTGCAGCTAATCTGTTCAGCACTATTTAACGAGAGCTTATAGCACTTCTACAGTGTCTAGCCCATCCTCGTCTGCTGGAGTCCCACTAAGAATGAGGGAGATCCTGGGGTGAATTTCATTTTGGAGTGCTCCCTGATAACCTTGTGAATTATTTAGCCATTTTTCCAGGGCAGCACTTTGGTGTTAATCAATGGCTTTAATTGCTAAGAATTAGACATATCCAATGTCACTGCTGGGCCCTGCTGAGCTCAAGAAAACCCAACTCCTGGGCTGCAGGGTTCCTCTGTGCCTGCCTGATTTCTAGAATCCCTGTGCTTGAGACCCAGCCCACAGTAGAAGACAAGCTGGCAGGGAGCTCCTCCAGAGAGGGGGGTACTGGACAGGGTGCCAGATTTGGAACATGGAGGTCAGGTGTGACATTATTGACAATGTAGTGCTCTTCTTCAGAGGTGTACAGGAGTGTCAGTGCTATCTCTGTATCACCCAAGAACGCCCATCATGACTGTGGGACAGCGTATGAGTGACAGCTGTCGGAGCCCCAGGGCCTTCCCGAGGGCTGCAGCCACAGGCACAGTATCACTGGCTCAGGAAATAGCTCAGCAGTACTGCAGGGTGCGGGCATAGTCCTACTTAGTGCAACAAAGGACCCTGTCCATGCATTTAGACTGTAGGCAAAACAAATGGCGAGTCGATGTGGGAAATGCTATTTCATTATTTACTTTTATTATCCCCTCATTGGGCTGACACGGTTATTCCGAGTAACTTACACGGCCAGCGTGGCGTGATAAAGGAGGGGAAATGCAGGCGATCGATGCGTGAGGACGTGCGCTACGGGCGTGTCCGTGCAGGCCGGTACATGCTGACGCGGCTCTTCTGGGACTGCGGATGTGGCTGGTGTTTTATCTGCCCGTCGCCGTGGACACAGAGTCCGCAGCCCGAGCCCCATCCTGCCCGGAGGGCGTGGCGCTCCTGAGGAAGACTGCACTCTGACCGGCGCGCTCCGCGCCGCAGCGCTGGCGGTGAGACACGCGGAGAAGAATGTCAGAGGACGGTGGGATTCTGTTAGAGAGGCGAGAGAGAGAGAGAGAGAGAGGGAGGGAGGGAGGGTGTGGACGGGAAGCTGCACAGGTCACAGACATGAGGATAGAGTTCCCTCATATTCCCTTACTACCATGCAGTGCTTTCTTCCACTGTTCTTTTACTGCTGTACATGAATCCTCAAAGTCACGCTCAGCAGGACATTATACAAATCCGTCAAACTTCCGATGCAAGTCTTGTGCCGGAGGACTGGATTGCTGAAGCACCCGCTGCAGCTGGTGCTGGTGCCCAGTCAACCTGCCCAGTGAGGCAGGGAGAATGCCCTCTTAGTCAAAACCTTTTCTCCTTATCTCCCTGGGCTAAGCTTTGACCAGTTAGCTATTGTTTTGTGGGGCTGCTGGGCCGTGGTTAGCAACTGGTGCAAAATGAGGGTTTTCTTTAAGACCAGTAACCTGTTTTTCTCGCTGTCTTAATTAAGAATCTGTGGCAAAAGAAACCACAGGGACAATACTCTTCCCCAAACACATAAAGAATGCAGAGCTTACCTAGTGACATTGAGACAAATACTATAAACCTCACTGATGGCATTGTTTGCAGCCTTTGGCAGTGTTTTGAATCGATTTAAAACAAGGAAGGCGCAGAAGCATTTTAAAAGAAACGTCCAGGTTAATTTCAGGTGTGACCTTGGTATATTCATATTTACTCAGATAAGCTGATAAGACCCAAATCTACAGACTGTGTTTGATTAACCTGCTCCAGGTTTTCAGAAGGACAGAGAGGCAAGCCCTAAAACACCCCCCCCCCCCCTCCCCCCCCCATCCTCCCATCTAATGCCCTGGCTGTTTAAAATACAACAGAATGGACTGGTGAAGAGAGATGGGGAGGATTAAGGAAATGACACAGCAGTGGTGACAGCCTGGCCAAGGTTATGGCGCTCGGTCCAGTCATTAAAACGCGTCCTCTCGGCCTCTCTCTCTCCACCGCGGACGCAATCTCGCCGCGAGCGGATAAGATTGGGAGCAGCGTTTTTCTGCGAACCGTCCTGTCACAGTCCGTCCTGTGTGCTTCTCAGGGTTAAAGCCCGCGCTTTGTTCAGTCCAGACGTCACGGGTGGCCGGTCAGCTGAGCGCGGAGGCTTTCTTATCGGCTCGGAGAATGTCACATTTGTACCGCGCCCCCGGCAGCCTGCCCGTGCGTCGTACGGCATGCGTGGGCCTCTAGAGCACCGACTCACAGGCTACATCACGGACAAACTCACCTTCACTCAGGTGTAAATCCACCATAAGACTGGGCTCACAGCTGAGCTATGTGTGTTATAGCAGTCTGCCATTCAATGTTATTATCTGAGTCATTTTTGCTGCGCGCAAGGTATTCCATGCTATTTATGTTATAATGTAGTTGTTCTGTGAAGGTGACGCTGGTTGCATATTCTCGTGTTTTGAGTGGTGCAAGGTGTAAGTGATAACATAACAAATGGAGATATCATATTGATATCAGTTGGCACTATTGAAATATCCCTGCAATTTACGGTCCGGTATCACATGCAGGTGCAAAGTTGCAGTTTTAAAACAACTTGCACGTTACCAACTGTTTGTATGAAATGCTATCATTTGTGATGTTAATTAAATATTCAAGTGAGTATTTGTGGCACTCAGAAAATGAATGATGTGCTCTATGACTTTGTGTCTGGACCACACTGGTTTCTGCCTGTGGTTTTTTGGTTGGAAGTAGGGCACAATCAGTAGGGTTTCCCTTTTTCATGTCTTTATAGCACAGCAAGAAGGTCCTGGGTTCGAATCCGATCTGGGCCTTTCTGGGTTGCACGTGTCCGTGTGGGTACTCCGGTTTCCTCCCACAGTCCAAAGACATGCAGCTAGGCTAAATTGCCTGTGTGTGTGAGAGTGAATGGTGTGTGCCCTGTGATAGTTTGGCAGCCTGTCCAAGGTGTAGTCCTGCCCCTTGCCCAATGCATGCTAGGACCTACTGAATGACACTTATTATGATAACTGTATGACTAAATATTGCTAACGTTCTGGTTATTGCAGGATGGGGAAAATGAGAAAGCAGAGACCAGTAATTACTCCGGTTGGTCAGGGTCTACTTGTCCAGGCTACATCGGTTTGTCTTCTCTCTCTGTCTTATAACACAGTTTTCACCATGTTGTAGATAAACGCTGTGTAAACCTGATCGACAGCAAAGACTGGATGACTCCATAAAAGCACTATCAGCTTGTGATTGGCTGACGGTGATGTCATTGTGTTGCGAATATAGGACCCCGTGAGCTGAGTGTGAATTGTAAAAGAAGATAAGGCCATATCTAACGTATGCCGCACATGGTGTTTGCTCCTGTTCTGCACGAACACCACCAGACTAGATGCTGACGTGCAGGCTCATTTCCTTGCTCTGTGCTGAAGTGTTGCAGCGCCCCTTCATTACTGAATGTAAATGGCACACGGAGGCTTTGCCCTGTCTTTGGGTATGTGTTCTGTGGTAAGGGACTGTGGGATAACTTTTCCCCTATACATCTTAGTTTGTATCCAGGGCCAGTTGGGGCATTTACATCCTCTGAACCCTCTCTGCAAGGACTGGTGAAATTGTCATTGATTGGGAGCACCTGCCTACCAAGACTCATTTTCCAGGGCTGTGCATGACCTTGAACCTCGTTCCCTCACACCGCCAACGCTTGCTGTCACTATAACCAGTCATGCATGGGCCAAGGTAGCCAATCACAAAGCTTGCATTTGTATCTGAGCTGGGTTTGGCAGTGGAGCCTTGTCGACCCCTAGCCTGAGGTTAGATTTGGAGGAGACCTCAGTGAAAGCAGCAGAGGCACTCCCTGTTGCACCTGACACAAAGGCGCGGGGCACGCGTCCAAGGTGGTCACGTGGTTGTTTGCTGAAGATTCGGTCGAGTGGCTCTGGACTTTCGCCTTTACCTGTGCAGCCCCTCCCTTCCCGTGGCTTTTCTGAGGAAGTTTCACCCTCAGGTGATGGCCTGTTTCCAACTCATACAGTGTGTATACATGGTGAGAAGGATGGTCGCACCTTCTTGAGGAAGAAAAATATCAAAATTATTTTTTAGAAGGTCTTGCGGTTCTGAATGTTGAGAGACACTGTGTTCTCCTAGGTTGCAAAACAGGTAGGTTAGCTTAAATTTAAAATGCTGTTTCGGGAAAATGCCCTCTGTAATCCGGCTAGTACAAAGACGTGTGGAGTGACAGGGAACAGGGCGCATTGGGCACGAGCTCCTTGTGATAAACAGCGGAGTGCCCTTCAGTCCTGAGAGCCCACCAGTCCTCAAGTGTAAAACAGAGTGTGCCTCCATTGTTCAGACTGAGGCAGGTTTCGTCGAAGATGAAAGGGCTGATTCTTCGTAAGTGAACACGGGGCCGGCCTCTTGTAGATTGCACTATGATTAGCTGCCCCCTCAAGGCAGAAATGTGGAACTATAGTACCCAACGCATTCCTGTTCCGGTCTGCTTCTACGCTCTGAGGTTCAGCCATAAACAACGCCCTGTTCTTCACTGGGCTTGGGGGATGGGGGATGGGGGATGGGGGATGGGGGGGTGGGGGGGTTGCGTGGCAAGGCCGTCTGGTTTTATGGCGATGAGAGTGGCTGTTTGCGGATGTTTGAAGCCCAGATTGATGGCGGCCAAGAGAAGCGTAAACAAAATGTCCTATGTCATAACAAATCTCATTCCTCATTCTGGGGAATACAGGCCTTGAGAGAAAAAGGCACAAGCCAGGCGTGAGAGGGTTGCATTCTCACAGTGCTGATAGTCGCAGCTGAATTAAATGGTGGAAGTCACCATGTAAAATAATTTGTCCCCCCCGCTTCCCCACCCATGCGCACCACCAGCTCCTGAGTTACAGTCCTAGTTTATGCGGTTTTGTCCTTTTTGGTTCCCGAGGTCAGTCACATTTCAGCTTGGCCACAGTTCATTCTACAAGAACTTCCATTATCTCTCTCCTTTCCTTGTCACCAAGAGCAGTGTAAAGTAGGAATTGTTTGCCTTAACCCCTATAGGGCATAGCAAGGTGCTGGCAAGTACATGAATTTCCGAATGATAACTGATAAGATGAAGAATGCGGACGTAGATGAGGGTGAGTCATGTGGGTGGAGAAATCTGCCTCATACAAGGGCTTCAAGCATTCGCTCAGTAACTTCCCCCAGACTGAGCCACGTCCAGCGGACAACAGGACACAGAGCTTCCCCTCAGTCCCAAGCAGAAAAATCAAAATGAATCATAGCTGCGGGCTTGGCGCTTCATGGATGGATCAGAGTACAAGTTTTCCATTCTAACAGCAAGGTCATGGGTCATTAATGTATCAGGCAAACAGAAAGTTTCAAGGAATTCTGTGGCTGTTTCACGCTTGAAATCTTTGAACAGCTGAGCCAAAGGGAACAACCGAAAGGAAAAGTTTACATCATTAAAGTTCACTTTGTTTACGAGCTGCAGCATCGTGAGATTTAATCTTTCAAAAAATGCGGCTTCCTGCCAGTCCACACACACACCGTGATTCGGTGAGAGATGGCTGTCCCTCTCGGTAGCTCCGCCGCATAAAAATGGCCACCCATCCCTTGTGCAAGGAAACTGACCCCGTGACAGTCGCCTTGCCTTGAGAACTATAAGTGTTTTTCTCACGCTCATAAGTTCAGCGAGGAGGAATTTCATCATGCCTGTGGAGGGCGTCTGCGATGACCACATCCAGTAATCACACTTCATCTGCTTATGCAATCCCTTGAGAGGGGGAAAATGGCCGGTCGCAGAGCAGAGCAGGGGTCTGCCGCTCTCGGACCTGAAACCTGCTCTGTGGTGTATGCACGCATTCCTCAGCTCCCTGTCCTCTGCGTGACCGCGGCCTCTGACTGCAGTTCTGGAGTACTGTGTGCAGGGGGTCTCCCCTGAGGGCCAGGGCTCCAGCGGCCTGCCAGCCCGGGCTATTGTGCCCCTTCAGGCTTCCGGTTACTTGCCATTCTGGTTCCCATTCAGCTCTATGCCTGTTACCATAGAGACCGCGCTATGCCACAATACGCCTGGGCTCATTTAGGATTCTTCTGAAAATGATTCAGAAGCCTTTGCTCCTTGTGCTACGTGCTTGTATGGGCATACGGGTGCATGCATGTATTCATGAGTGTGTGTGTGCCAGGGCGATGAGAGACCAGGAACAGGGCTTTACTGCAGAAGGTCTTGTATTGTTTTGCACAGTCATTAAGGAGCGTAAAGCTTCACATGTATGTTAGTCACATTCTCCATATACTGTCGCTCATGGCTCTTCATTGTGAAATAATTAGCATTTATTATAGAAGATAGCAGTGAATACCATCCCAGGGTAATACAGTCTATCAATATTAGAGGAGTCCTGTTTCCACCGCTGCCCTACTTCTTCCTAAGGATTCTGGATGGAACTGAACTTCTAATTAGGATAACACAATGGACCAAACCAGCCATGAAAAGCCCATGCTGAAGCAGGGGACACACCCTTTGTGCCCAGTGAATGAGCCCTGTGTCAGTTATAGCTTTTTCATCCAGCATAGTACAATATGTACAGTGAGGGAGTCTGTCAGGTGCAGACACAAAGAGCTGCCAAGGCGATTGAGGGGGGGGGGGGGGTGGTTGGGATTCGGGGGCGTGGTAAATCCTGAATAGGGGGAGATGATGGAGGATCGAGGCGCTTTTTTTCTTTATTAATAAAACCTTTCACTCACAGACTCAGTGTATTCGGTGATAGCAGCCCACAAATGCAGTTCCCCCTGCTACAGTATACTCTGCAGCATGTCTCTTTGTCTGCCTTTGTCTGGCGGGGGGGTGGTGGGATTAGGGGTAAGGGTGTGGTATCACACTATGACTGAGTCTTGCATCTCGCCATTACCATATTGCCCCTCCCTGTCAGTTTTTTTTTTTAGCGCCATTGCCCATCTGCGCAGTTCCATAGTCAGTCTGCTTTGTCATGTTCCAACTGTGCCCCCTCTGGCCAAGCTCTGTGGCAGCCATTATAAACCAGTTTCAGTTTATGTCATGCAGCCAGACTCCTTATTTCCTGGTCTCTTCTGCGATACAATTCGATTAGATGACTTTTATTTTCATTGATGACTGTGTGTGAGGAAACAAGAGTATCAAACAGAGCTTATATTCAATATTCAGCTGTGTGTTTACAGCACTTTGGCATTCAATTTAAGGGTGTCTCAGTCAATCTCTCGTACCTCAAGAGTGAGCTAAGAATGAAGGTGTTGCTAAAAACAGAATAAACGGTCCCCTCACTCATTCCTATAAACAATTTATTATTATTATTTTAAATGTAACCTTTATTTAGCCATGGTAGTCACATTGAGATAAACATCAATTTTGCAAGTGAGGCCTGGAGCCGGGAAACACAGGGAAAACATACAAACTACGCAGAGGAGATCCGGCTGATTGAGACTCAAACCTGGAATTAGATTATTCCTCTCACAAACAAGGCTGAATGCCGAGTGAGGTCATCGAGGAAGCATGAAATAGTAAGTTGGGACAGGGCCATAGACAGCCCAATAAAAGGTCTGTAGGGGTTTTGGTAATACAGTATCTGTAGTAGCAAACTTTCCCAGTCAGAGCCAGCATCTAAGAGCTGTTCCCCATTAAAAGCGTAAGATATAAAATTTCCACTGCCTTTTTGTGTGACTCATTTCTGTAGCTGTCCAGACAACTCGTGAGGGCCAGTGTGGGGAAAATGTGTTCTGCAGCTGTGCCTCGTGGTTATGTGTTATTTGGCTGGGGGTGCGTGTGGAATTAACCTACGTGTTGATATACTGGCCTCACTCTTCTCCCAGAGTGAGAGAGAGGGGTCATAGAATTCTAAATTTTCAACCAATCCCAAACAGGCATTTGTGGAAAAAGCTTATCAACATTTTAGTAAAGAGAGGGTCCGGGAAAGAGCTGGCTTGGATGAGTTTGTCGACTGTCCACGTCATTAAAAATTCCTTTCTTCAGCCCTCTAGTGGTTTCTCTGAGTATTTTGTTGTGTTCACAATGTGCATTTTATTTCCTCCCTCTGCTCCACCGCACTCAGCCCGCCCCTCCTTGTAGAATCCCAGCAGGCAGCAGTGGACACTGAATCATGGTGGTTCCCAACCTTGTTCCTGGAGATCTACCATCTCGTAGGTTTTCACTCCAAACCTAACAAAGCACACCTCATTCAACAGCTAGAGGTCTTGTTGAGCTGCTAATTAGTAGAATCAGGTGTGCCAAATTAGAGTTGAAATCAAAGCCTACAGGATGGGTCGATTTCCCAGAACAGGTGCGGGAACCACCGCTTGATCAGTTCTCACTCAGTTCAGATCTGGACTGTGTTATCCTTTCGGCCTTCAGCCATTGGCTGAGATGACTGTCAATCATCCTGGCGCAGGGGGCGGTGTGTTGGAATGTCATGTCAGGGAAATGGGGTTCCATGGGTAATGGCATGGTGGGCAGAGGAAGGTGGCTGGGAAGCAGTCATAGCCTGGCGCAGAGTAGCCTGATGTGTGCAGCTGGTAGACAGTCGTTCGCACGCTAGCACAGATGAGCGTTCCTGCCAGAAGCCCCATTGGCAGGGAGCGGTTATGTAAAATGGCTCGCCTCTTTCATCCATCAAGCTGGCTGAGTCTCAGGGCAGCAAGCTTCACATCAGCCAATGTATGTTTGTTATGGGGGGGGGGGTTGGTACCATATTATTTGCAGTTGGTGAGTGGCACAAACCCTATTAATATTTGCCCTGACAGCCAATGGGCAGCTCATTCTGAGGGATATTTTTACATTATTTTCTATCAATCTATTTTTTTCCCTCTTTTATAATAATAATTGCAGTTTCAGTTCATATATTCAGTTGTGTAAAGCCTATTTGCATGCTGTTGGGGGGAAAAGCCAAATGAAAATACAGTGTTATTTTTCATACAGTGGCAGCTCTTGCAGTCATGTGAACATTTAGAGGCTTGTGAGTGCTGCTCGTAAGCCGGAGTAATGGTGCAGAAGTGAATGCAGTTACATAACATGCATTTATACTGCCCAGCACGTGTGCTGCTCTTTAAACAGCCAGGCTAGGGTTGGGGGTGGGTGTGGGGTGGAGATCAATCAGTCTCTCCTTCTAACTGGGGATGTGCATGCTTGGAAAGGGATGGGGTCGGGGGGGCAAAAACTGGGACAGCTGACCCATGTGATGGTTGCCATGGAGACAGCAGCAGGCAGAACACAGAAAACCGAAACGGAGCTCTTGACGGTTAGCGGCATGTTTTCTATGTGCAATGTCACATGGTTCTGACATGTTCCTTTGTATTGAAGCCCGATGGAAGGCTTGAGAGGAGAGATGTGGGAGTGCTGTTGCAGCACGCTACAAGCAGTACAGCAAAACACCGTGACAGAATGCAGTTCAATACACCAAAGCATGCAATGATGCTATGTACAAAAACTCTGGGCACTGTTGTTGTACCCTTGAACAAGGTGCTTAACATGCATTGCTTCAGTATAGATCCTGCTGTATAAATGGATGCGATGTAAATGCTGTGTGCAAAAAAGTTGTGTAAGTCGCTCTGGTTAAGAATGCCTGTAATGTAATTTAATGGCTTTGAACAACATACTCAGACACACACTCATAGGACCTACGCCCTTTGCAGAGCAGCCCTGATGACTCAGAACATTGTACCTCAATTATATCTGTATATTTTCAGTTGAATTGCTGGATCAATACCCTCCCTCTCAAAATATTTTGATCAATAGCTCTTATCTGCTCCATCCACCTGCCCTCCCAGTACGTCAATAGGCACACTAAAGCCATGACCTCTCTAAGAGCACTTCTCAGAGAGGGGGAGTGCTGTCCACGTGAATGAGCTTGATGGGAATGGGGTGTGGCCTAGTTTCACAAAACTCCTCACTACCAGAAGCACCAGACTCCGTGGGGTCAGCGCTGGGGCCACCCAGAACTTTGCTCAGAGCACAAAGGACGCACTGTAGCCCACTGTGGCTTCTGCCCTCTCATTGGCTGCGCTTTCGAGTACTTCTCACACGCATCACCTCACACAGCAGCTCCTCTCCATTCAGAAATGCCCCCCCTTTTTGGATCAAACCAGATATAGTACTATTTCGGGTGTATGTACAATACGCTGCTGTGGCTAGTTGCAGCCCCATTTTGTACAACGGCTGCTGCTGTATGCTAGTCTTTACATCTAGTGCCATCTGTTGGCAGCTTGGAGTAATTGTTCCATCACTGATGCAGTCCAGGGTGTGTCTGTGTTTCATTGTTGCCAACATTTTTGCCATTTGATGTAATATAATATTTAGGGCAAAATATAGCACATAAGTGACAATTATATATGGAAAATACCACATATCTGTTTTTATCGACAATGTTACTAGTAAACTAGATACCGTTTATGTGTTTATTGGTTCCAAAGCACACTTTGAAATGTAGGAAATAAGGAAGATTGTTCTCTCCATTTAGCCCCACCCTAACCCCTGTTAGCAAAAAGGAACATTTGGAGGACAATAGGGGGAGTTGCTACATTGAAATTTTGGTCGCTTTCATGTTTTGAAGAATCTGATATGTTTCAGCCATTTTCCATTGTCTTGCATCTGTACGTATCTCAGATAATTATAACCTTATGTCAAGATTTTAAAAGTTTGCAGATGATATTCACAGTTTTTACAAATAATAAAGTGCAAAATCCATGATTGTAAAACATCTGTGTGCAGAGTTTTACCATTTAGCATTGGAGTTTAGGATATTCCAAAAGACAAAGGACTCCACTGAGTTTTTTTTTTAAATGAGAGGATCCACTAGAGCTATATAGGCAGATATAATGACTGGGTCTGAATGGAACTAAAATGCATATTTCTTTTAACAAAGAGGCTGCTGCTTGAGTCGTCCGTAGTTGGCTTGCTATACTAACAACCTGACAGACTGTTTGTCTTGGTGATAGATGGAGAACCTGATGCTGCAGTCTTGAGCTCAGTAACTTGTACTGAGTGAGAAACTGTACTTACCCAGGGATGGAATTGTCTTTCCCCGAGCTCCAATGCCAAGATGCCTTAAGCCTGAGCTCCCGCCATGGGCACGACACTGCTGTGTTATTAAGGGGCTCTGCCATGCACAAAAAAAGAAGACATCCCCGACAGATAGACTACTCTGTTATCAGCGTCACCCCAACATCAGACACTCCTCTGCACTCCAGGCTGTTGTCTGTTTTTAAAGGATTCCATGCAGACACATGAAACAGTGGAGGGTGATATTGAACACCTTTTGTCCTTTCATTAGCATTAGCTTATCACAGGGGGGAGAAAACGTGTTTGTTGCCATGGAAACAAACCTGGCCATTGGATTTAGTGCTTGATGGATCCCCATCTCCATGAGGGACTTCTCTCTTTCCTGACCCGCCCCCCCCCCCCCCCCCCCCCCCCCCCCCCCGCACTCTCTTCTTCATGGCATTGTCGGGCTGGGCATTTGGGGGCGGGGCTCAGCTACAGTCAGGTCTTGATGTCTGAGTATGACTGTGCAGAAGGCCAATACAGCTGTGGAGAAGGATAACGCTTGTATGGAGTGAAAATGACACATCTGAGGCCACTGAACATATGCGGACTGAAACGGGAACGTTTTTGGCAGGAGTGGGGCAGTCTGTAGCAGGGAGTATGGGGGAACAATGGCTCTCTTTCAGCTTTGACTCAGTCCCGCAAACCTCCCTGAACTCTCACCACTGACTGAGGCACACATAGCTCTCATCAAACAGCCGGGAACAAAGGACGCTGTCACCTTCCATTAAGGTCTGGCTTAACCTCCCCATCCCACCTGCAGCTAAAAACACACAACAGAAAGGCCCAGCTCCATGGAAGAGGACCATGAGATAACTAAAGACAGAACTCAGCAAACTGGCCTGCCTTCTCAGTTTACAGGGGTGTGGCCAGTCTGTGTCGTTGAGAGATGAACACGTAAACAAATATCTTAGTTGGAGATTGAAGCCCTGCCACACACAGATGTGATTAGGAGGTTACAGAGGTTACTCTGAAGTGTTAAGTACCATGAGGATTTGGTGGAATTGCAGAGATTAGGGTCTAGGGTCACCTCCTCTTTTCCAGTGGTCAGTGGACCCAGGATTAAAGGGTTAAAAAGTCCACTGCTGGATGTGCTGGTGTCACCCTTGACCTAAACTGTAAAAGGAAAATCAACTAGTCTTTCAGTTGTGTCTAGTCTGTGAATATGAAAGTACAGTTAGATGACAGAGATTAGGAGTTATGTGTAACACATTTGATTTCACAAGCTGCAGCTGCATCTATACTGCAGCCTTTCATACTGTATCAGAAATCACTGTCTACTGAAGGGTATGTAATGTGTGCCTATGCTTCATGTCCAAGTTTACAGTATTCACAGAAGAGTTTCTTGGTGCTGTTAACATTTATCAGTCTTACATCTTGCTGTCAAGTCACCAAGCAAGGCTGAAGAATGCTTTTCTTTTTTTAGCTATACCGCCCCCTTGTGGTACTTCTGGAGTTATCCTCAAGGATATTGCTGCAGCTGCATTTGAATTGCTTGCTAATCCCCATTTCTGTGCAGACGACATGAACACTGAAATATCTTGGGAAAATAAACGTCTCCACACAAAACCATCAAGATAGAGACTCATTTATTTGGCTGGACTGGAAAATAAAACATAGAGGAAACAGACCTTTTACTGAAGCATTCACACAGTTACAACCTCAATGCTTTTGTACAAGCATCTCCCGTTTGACTCACAAACACAATAAGCCTATCACAATCATCTTTTTTTTTAATGGTGACACTTTCTTTTCTTAATACCTTGATAAATATTTATCACTTCATAATATTTACAACTTTTAAACAAAATATCACCATGAAAAGCAGCCAAACACAGAAATGAACAATGTGTAAACGCGAGACGTTCTGGCCCAAATCATGCCCTGGAACACCCAACTGATGAAAACCAAGAGCGCCATCAGGCCTCTTTATAAACCCTTACTGCTGGCTCCTTACGATTACAAAATATTTTTTTTCTTTATAAATGATGGAAAAAAAGAATGCAAAAATAGCTTTGGTACTTGGAGACACTACTATGACATTCCTCAATTGCTACATTCTAGTTGTGGTATTTTCTCACTTTCCCATGATAGACGGAAGGTTTCAGCTCGGCGAGGGGCTAAAGCTTTGCTGGAGTTGAGCTGTGAAGCATTTCTGTGTCAGCAGCTACTCCAGTGTGGCATTCCTGTCCGGCCTGGTCTGGTTCTCCTCTCCCATCCTCGACACACACGATTGCATGCCCTTTAATGGGAGCACCTTAACAGACATGTTACATCTCTAGAGTGCCACTGAAGCTGTGTCAGAACGCTGTTCTTAAATTCAGATTCTGAATTTTCTTTCCCTCTCATCTTTACTTTTGAAGTAAAATTGGCTAAGTAAAATGCAGTCTTTTTTTTTTCCTCGAACAGCCCTGGTCTTGAGAAGCTGGAGATATGAAAAGACACACAGGGCTGAAGCCTGACACTAACAGAAGAACACTGCATCGTATTTTAAAGAGATGCTTCCCTGCTGTACCTCTCCAGTTGACTGGCGAGAGAAAAGCCCTCGTCGTTCAGGGGTTAACCCCGTGTGAGCTGAACATGTAGCGGTTCGCCTGGTCTCGTCTCATCGAGTTACTCCAAGGTCAGAACACCCTTTGAGCAGGGGTGTCAAATTTCTTTCCCAGAGAGTATCGGTGCATGCTGCTTTTCGTTGCGACCTCATCTTAATAAGTTAAGTCACCTCGTTACTAGCAATTGCGAGTTCTTCTCTAATAAATGATTATTAAAATTTTTTAAATGTGCCCTTAACCTTAAAAGTTACTCCACTGAAAAAATCATTGTTTTCAATATCTTTAAAATACATTTTCTAGTAGAAAACTTGGTTATATGCAATCTGTTTCAGCCGTGAGTAGCCATGAAAAAATGCATGTTGACTGTTTGAGACGATTTATTAAATCGTTTGTCAGAAGAGTGCCCTGGAAAGGAGATATATATTTGCAATTATTGCAATACTGCTTGACACCCCTGCTCTAAAAGCACACTTTGCTTTCTACTCATTACAAACATACCTTTGGAAAATAAATAGACAAAACAAAAACTGGATATTTGACCTATTACTAACTGACAGTTGGTGACAGAAAGATAACATCTCCTATTCTTGGAGAACATAGCTACCCACTCTCAAAAGGAAAAACAACTTCCTTTCTCTTTAAAAGGAACTGGTTCCCACAAATCAAGAGCACATTCATAAAGTATAACAGAACGGTTGGGAGAATGCTGTTGTTGTAATACTGTCTGTAGTTCCTATACATTGTCCATTGTACAGTGCGGTATCTGATTGGCTGACATCTTGCTGCAACCAGGACGCTGCAGTTGTTGCAGTGGATTATGCCGACGAGCTGCTCTGCGGATGGTCGTTGCTGTGGCAGATGTGCCGTACGATGGCTGTCCGGTCTAATCCGCTGCCTGGGCACTCCTAAGTCATTACGGCCAAGAGGGCAGAACTGCTAGCCTCAAAGCGCTGGACACCGTGCAGACGGGAGAGAGCACGGGGCACAGGAAATGAGCGACTGGCTGAGGGCGGATGGACACGGGGGTCCACTGAGGGGTGGTGGGGTACCACTGAGGGGTGGGGTGGGGTTACAACCGCACAAGCTGTAAGTGCAAATGTGAGCCGGCAGCCTGTGCTCGCTCCAGTACGGAGCACCGCGGACACGCCGCGCCGTGCCACAGAGCGTTTCCCCCGGCTCGAGCCAGTCCTCGCGGAACTGTTCCGAGCTCCCGGCTTTGGAAGGGACCGACCGCCCGGCTTTGTGCTTGGAATGAATAATTCAGCAGGGGAAGGAGAGACCTCCCCTCTCCCTCGGTACACAGGCAAGGCACATGGCCCGGATGAAATGGCTGCCCCCCCCCCCCCCCCCCCCCCGCGCGCGCGACTCGGAGCAGAGATCCACCCTGTCCGCTCTGATCACCGTCCGCGCTTCAAACGCGACACCCCTGGCCTCTGGCTTACCCAGCCAAGGCTCTTTCCTTTACGCGGTTAAAAATAAGAGCGAGCGAGCGAGCGAGCGAGCAGCCGGGCTCTTCACCACCGCGCGTTCACAAGTCCAGGCAGACTCCGACAGACAAAGGCAGGCCCTTCGGTTGCTTGTTTGATGGCGCTTCTGATAGGCTGGTCTCTCAGCTCATTCCACAGGGGAAGCTTTTTCATGCTCCTAGCTGGATTTCATGCAATTCCCCCTCCACGTTACTGTATAAGGATACAGCGCAGGAGGTGGTTTTTAACCTCTGCGTGATATGGTGGTGACAGCGTGGTAGGGTGGAGATCTTGCACTGCAGCTGCTTGAAAGCGTATCTGGAGCTGAATTTATAACAGACAAATAAAACACATTCTATAAATAAAGTGCATAATTTCTGGCAATAGATATTTTGGGCCGTTTTTCTGATAGACTAAATCTTGTGCGGATAAAAGGAATTGCAGAGCCATCGTTTTTAAAAAAAAAATGCAAGGTTGGTCCCTTGTCACTGAGGGAATTGCTCTCCGGCCGAGCAGAAAGCAGACCCAGCAGGCTTCTGGTCCAGCTTCCAGCACCGCACCGACAAGGACGATCAAAAATCACAAGCAGGCGTTCAGGGATGCTGCAGATACTTCAAGCACACAATGGAAGAGTAATATGCGGTTTCCTCTCCAACAAATGAATCACTATTCGGTTTTCCACGGATCAGACGGGGAGATGGCAAAATGGGGGCCACCACTGCAGTGCACTCTAGCGCTCCGTTAATATTTACACACTCCCAATACATAGATTACCTTCATATGTTATATGTACACACACAGCCATCATACAGGAGGCCATTTCCAGTCTACAGATCAGTGGGTGATATGACATCATGCCATCTGCGTTTGGGAGCGGACACACGGGGTGGGGGGTGGTCCCGGTGGGAGGGGTCAATACTCCCACTCGTCAGTCTTCATGTCCAGGTAGCTGAGGATGTTCTGGGCCAGTTTGACGGCCTGCTTGCGGGCGGCTTTGGTCATCTGGTCGCCCTGCGGGTCCACGGCGTCCAGGGCCAGCAGCTGCTTGGTCAGGAGCTCCTCCAGCACCATGTAGCTCTTGTCGGCGCGCTTGCCGTCGAAGCCCAGGACCTGGGCCTGCAGGTCCGACAGGCTGGCCAGGACCTGCCACACGGCCCGGTGCGAGGGGTGCTCCTCGGGGCCCGGCTGCCGCCTCTCCAGCGCCTCCCGCAGGTCCAGGAAGGTGATGACGGCCTGCAGCTCCAGCACGGCTCGGCGGCGGGCCTCGCGGATGCAGGGGTTGCGGGCGGTGTCCACCTGGTCCAGGTGCGTCAGGAGGCTCTGCAGCTCCGCCTTGGGCTTGAAGCTGAACTCGCCGGCCCCGCCCTGACGCAGCACCTCGCCCTGGAGCTGGGCCACCCGCCCGCGCACCGCCTCGATCTGCCGGATGGAATCGTTCTGGGCCAGATCGTATCTGCAAGCACACGTCACACAGGTGAGGGCCTGCCTTCTCTTCATTTACATTAAAGGACCGAACACAAGAGAAAAGCTCAGAGATTAGCTTAAAAAAAACACATAAAAATTCAGCTTAGCACACAAACTGACAACTGCTAGAGGACTTGTGCTGTTTTGGCATGCAGCAGGAGGGAACACCTGTGGCTGAGGGTTATGGAATACGTTAATGTCAGCTTATAAACATGACAAGGAGGCCTTTTAAATTTACTGGCTCTGTACACACATGTCCGACTCAGCTTCGAGTGCTGAGAGTTCACCATTCAACAGCTTCGACATTTCAGACACGAGCCATATATTACCCATTTAAGCCCACGGGCAACTAAAGGTGCTGAAGTCTCTACTGCTCTTTTTCCATCTGTGAATATTTTTTGGATGACTACAGATGCTTATGTAAGAAATCTCTGGGAAAAATCTGGGCATTAATGGGTTAAGAGTTGAAAAAGGTCAACTCCAGTGTCCTGTTCTCAGTGAAACCGAGCTGGAGATGGTGCGTCTAGCTGGCACAGTCGAGCGCCATGTCCTACCTGCACGTGTCGTCTCCCTCGCCCTCCAGGTCCAGGTGCTTGAGCAGGCCGTTGATCTCCTCCACCACGCGCTTGCGGTAGTTTCTGACGGACGCGTTGCCGGACACGTCCAGGGCGTCCAGCTCCACCAGCAGCTCAGTGAGGACGCGGGAGAGGTGGGCGCAGCTGTCCCGCCCGCTCAGGCCCATCAGCAGCGCCACCAGCTGGCTGCGTGCGCCGCTCACCTGCACCATCACCTGGTTGATGCGCTGCACGGCGGCGTGCGTGCCCTCGGACAGCGGCAGCGGCAGCGTCTGCTGGCGGGCGCGGCCCTCGATGACGTCCTGCACGGCGCACACGCGCGTCAGCGCCCGGTAGCGGGCCTTGCGCAGGGGCACGCGCCCGCCCGTCTTCACCTGCGTCAGCCGCAGCACCAGCTCCTGGATGGCGTCCACCAGCTCGTCGCCGATCTCGGCCGCGCCCGCCCGCTGCGGCTCCACCACGCCCTGCTCCACCAGCCGCTGCGCCTCCTGGCTCAGCTCCTCGATGGCCAGGCGGGACGGGTGCGTGGCGTTCTCCTCCAGGTAGCGCAGGAGCCCCTCCAGCTCCTGGGCCGCCCGCTTGCGGGCCTGCTGCAGCTCGGCCTTGCCCTCCGTCTCCACCTGGTCCACCTCCATCTGCAGCCGGCTCAGCTCGCGCTCCAGCCGCCGGTACTCGCGGTCGCTCTGCAGCCCGCTGAAGGTGCACACCTGCTGGCCCAGCCGGGCCACCTCCTGCTGGATCTCCTGCAGGCGCAACATGGAGGGGTGCTGGCTGCCATTATCCATCCTCTTCCCACCATCAAAGGGCTTCCCGAACAGGCTGTGAAACAGGAGCACAGACCCCAGCGCATTAGTGCACAGCAGAGCAGCACACATTCACACAGCCATAGGGAGGAGGGAGGGGGGCTCCAACCTGCACTTTCAGGGGACAGACTCAGTTATAGCCTTTTCTACTTCACTTCTGCAATCTTACAAATGCATGCAGCGTACACGGGGGGTTCCTTATTCCAAATCACGTGGGTACCTGTAGGAGAAAAACACGGTCACTGATTAACAGTCACATGGGCCAGTCACATGCATCAGTGTCGGGAGATGAACAGTAGGTGCCCTTAACCTGACACCACCTGAAATGCAAACACCTGAACATTATATTGACAATTATAACTGTTGCAACATGACCGTTGTTTTACAGGCAATACAAAACTTACAGTTATACTCAAACTGCGTCACCTACTTCAATAGTTTGTAGCCCAATTCAGTTCATGGCAAAAAATATAATTAGTAGTTACATGCATAGTTATTTTAAAAAGACATTTATTTTTGTTTTATCTTATAGTTTTATATAATGTTGATTCAATTTTTTTTTAAATGTATTATTGTTAAACATAGTTATTCATCGTTCAAATTAGTTGTAGTGTCAAAATAGAAGAAAATGGTTTTATTTAGCCATTTCAGTTCTCTAAGCATATTTCTGCCAGGTATTCTGCTGATATTTTCATACATTATAAAGCAATGGCATGTCCTATTGACATGGCACTATGATGTGGTTACTCCTGCTCTTGTAATGTATGATGATATACCTGAACTGACACTTTTGATTTTGGAGATACACTCAGGTGAACACACTTTTTTTTAGTACGCGAAAATGATTGAGGTTGGGTCTACCAACTAATCAATATTATATCCGGCTTCATAGGGACAAGTCTTGTGAACACAATAAGGGGTTATCTATTGGATAAACCCGTTTCATCTGTAAAAAAAACTGAGGACAGTGGAAAAACAACTAAATCACCTGAGGGTTCAAAGAGTTAACCTTACTTCATGCCATTGTGTGTCAAAGCACGTGCTAACACATTTCATCACAATGAGGCTAATTAAATCTGTGAATGTATTAATAGCATGAGATTTTTACATCCCAAAGTTGACAGTTCAAATTTCCTTTTGTCACACTTAATAAATAAGCATTAATTAGTTCCACTGGAGCCGAATAGAATAGAGCATAGTCTAATTAGATGCAAAACGATTTAAAAAAATACATGCAATTGTCGCTGCCACTAGTACTTTTAAAATCCCAAGTATAAGTTAACCAAGTCAATATTAACGAATTGCCACATATTCATTCCTGTTTTTGCAGTGGTAATAATAGAGCAGAAACATTTCTTTTTTGATCAGCAGAATAAACTGCATGAACGGAGAAAGATAAGGTGGTCTTAAATAAAATGCTGTAACAATGTATTCAACAGCATTGCTTACAAATACAGTGCAGCAAGGACCTGCCCAATGTCTGTTTTTACAGTGTTCATGTAACAATAAGGATATTTATATCCTGAATAGAAAGAATTATACTACATAAAGACAGATAAACTAGCTGGCACAAAAGGGAATGCTGCAGAAATGCATCAAGCGCAATGTTACTTACAATTACAGCTGAGAAAGGTGCCATTGAATGAGCTCATGAGCTGCTAGTTCCGAAATACACCAATAAGTTATGCGCCACTGGCATTCAGTCACTGAAGATACTGAAGAATGTTTTATCGGTAGGAAACACTGCAACTATTTCACAGTGACGTCACCACAGATTTGGCCCACAGCTTGTACTAGATCTTAAAGCGACAGCATCATATCCCACCGGGATTTCAAAACATTAGCTTACTTCAGGTATGTACACGATGGTACAAATTTGGCAGCATAAACAGATTTCCAGTGAAAGCCACTCATTCATCAAAAGGTTTACCTCTAAATTCTGTTCCAGTTCTGTGTCAGTCTTCACAAAAAATAAATAAAAAGATCCCTATTTAATTATAGTAGTAATACCTAAAGAATGTGATAATGAACTATTAATTCCTAGAATGCTAAACGTTATGTGCAACTACAGCAGCCACCCCTGAACATCAGTGAAAGAGTGATCTGACAGCAATGGAACAGGCCTCCAGGGACATGAACGAGTCTGAAGATTCCTTGTCTTTCGTTTTTATATAACAGGTTACACATAAGTCTGAATTTGTGCTGATTCTGTCTCGACAGGCTCTCAAAAAATTTACAACTGGAGAGAGCACAAGACTCCAGATTTTAGAGTAGAAACAAATGATTTTTAAAATATACGGAGTATACAATAAATGCTTTCCACTATTCTAACTGTGCAATTTAGATACCTGTACTTCAGAAACTAGTGTGATCACTAAAGATCATCATGCAATAACATGCAAATTGTCACTATGTTCATGGGCTCTAGAACTCCAGAATAAGCACAAACATTAGACCACTAAAAGACTGCTCTCAGTAGAAAAGTCTGCATAGGTGCTGACATATTTAAAATGTAATTTTTTTCCACAGATGAAAAAGAGGACATTTAAAAAATGGTGTAAGCTAAAGGAAGACTAGGAACTGATTCTGCCTTATAATAAAGCATTCACCTACAAATGGCGGAGAAAACAACTACATGAGTCATAGCCTTTTTTTTACACTGTATGCTACAATTAGCCTACAAGAGAGAAAATACATATATTGACTGACTGGGTCAGTACAGGATGAGTCATTATGCCCAGAAACACCACAGCTGCTGTCTCTCCTGATGTTTACACTCTCACTCAGCAACAAGATCATGTGGCTGTGCAGGTCCAAATTCTCAGGGGGCAGGAGATGCCAATGCCGGAGATGCTTTCTCTGAGAAAACCAACAGCTGGCAAAGTCCGAGTTTGCTGGTTCACCACAAGACTCCTCTGGAAGCCCTGGGAATTGGCCATGTGATGCTTTCTGCATTTGAACGTTAGCCCTATGTCCATTCTTGTAAGAAAAAATTCTTACTGCAATATAGTGAATGTCACTACGCTCAGTGATTCAATCTCAAACGACTCTGTACTAGCGGTGTGTGTATTGGCCTTTCTGACATGATTCAAAACCAAAACTGACATTGCTCCAAAAAGATGCGACTGTATATGATAACTTGTCCCTCACCCCTGAGCAAAGATTCACACAAGTGAAATGCTCCATATATAGTTATTTCCTAATTGAATGCGGCTGTTGACCAATTTTGGTTACCTCTGGTTGGCACACCCATCATAAAACACGAACTAACACGTACATACAACACAGTGTCTCCGATACACTGTCTCATATATAATTAATTAAACATAGGATTAATATATACGGCAAAAATGAACACAAGCAATCTAGCTATCTCTAATATTCACCTGTCAATAAATATATAGCTTTTCTTTGCCATAAAACACTTGCTCTTTATTCATAGCCATAAAGCATATTTCCATACCGCTTATTCCTCGCCATTGCTCCCGATTGCAGTCCCGCTTCTGATATGTATTTTGTGTGATTTTGTCAGCTACCAGGAGACATTTTCAACCTCTGGCAGACGAATGAGCTGTTCTTAGCAAGCAAGCTAGCTAGCCAGCTATCTGACAAGTGCTATGTCTCACCACCTTCAGAGATACGCAAGAAATGTCTCACCTTTTCAAAGCGCCAAAGACATTCGCGCACATTGCTAAAGATGTCAGTTTCCATCAGCTAAAACATCGGCGTGCGGTGGCATTCAAATACTTGAGTGTCAAATAATTTGTAACATCAGCTTTTCTGGTTCCTTACAGCAAAATTAACCTCGCGTTGGGCATCGCTGCATTGTCGCCCCCTCCCACGCACAAATGGAGAAAGTGGGAGTACCAAAATGTGCTCAGCAGAAGGGGGATCCGGAGCTGTCGCAACGTAAGCTAACGAGGACAAACCACGGTCTGTGGGACAAACGCAGACCACATCACAGCAAAGAGCAGATGAGTTAATCTCTGATCCTGTGCATTTTATTTCTGCTAGGGCCCATCCGAAACAATAATCCCCGCTACATGATAATGACAGCGCAAAGAAACTGGGCCTATACAAAGTTCCCCTTAAAGGTGGTTTAATCTTTTATTGACAAAACAGACATAGCTAGTTTAGCTAGCATATAGGATCACTGTCGTGATTTGAAACTGTTTCAGAAGTACTAGTGCCACAGAATTGTAAGATAATAGACTAGTCTAAATGAGAGTTAGATGACAACAAAGATCGCACTGCGGTCCATATCTAATTCCACCACTTACACAAACTAGCTAACTACCTAAATCAATTATCTAACGCTGACAATAGATGGAAACACGTTAGCTAGGTAGTTGGCTAACGTTACATCGTCCAAGGTGAAATTAGCTAACTCTACAAACATCCAATTATTTGGCAAGTTAGCTAGCTCGACAAAGTTAAACATTCATTATGTACCATTCACCAAACTGCTTTCAAGGCAGTGGCTCACTAAATTACTCAGCATGGCAACGTTGGGTACATGGTCTAGCTAGCTAGACCTGATTGTCTAGTGATAGGGAGAGGCATCTCAACTCCCATCGTCCACGTCGTAAGCACAGCAACATTAAGCAAATATTTCTGAATTGTGTTAGCTAGTAGCAAGCTAGCTAAGTTACTTCATGAACGGCGCATCAATTTAGCTACACCGAAGCTACAACAACTGTATGATCTCAACTTGTAAATTTACCTGCATAGCCATCGAACAGCCATCGGAGCAGTGTGGAATGAGAGATAAATAAGCAATCCACATCACACGCAGAACAGGGAGGGATGCAGAGTGAAGCTGGCCAAGCGAGATAACACCAAAGGCTCCCGGCTCCAAATAGGTTAGTCCAGCTACCGCTAGCCCAGCTAGCAAGCTAGCAACATGAACCTGAGTGCCTTTAGACTACGTCACTCTCGGTTGGAACCAGTGGCCGTAGCAACAGGAACACTATTCATGAGTTGGTAATACTCGTTTATCTCAAAACATATTTAAATAATCATTAGACATTGTTTGGCCTCCATTTCCATAAGTCACGCAGCTAGGCACCCAAGTTATTGTGCGTTAATGTCACATGTGGTTAATTATGTTGCTAGTCTAGCTAACGTTAGCTAGTATGTGCTATTTAGCCAGAATAAAGCGCCATTCGTCTATGAAACACTAGCTAGCAATTATAGCTGACACGTCTAAACAATACTTGAAGTGTATTTTGGGAATGACAGAAATTGTTAATTTATTGTTCAAGTAAATAAGTACCTAGCCAGTGTGCCCTGTGACTGCAGAACACCGAGCAATCCCGTGAAGGTTTTGGTCGCCCAACGTGTGTCGTTGCTTGTCATGCTCACTAGCATACTTGGCGATGTTCTGGTCGATTTCGTTGTTATTGAGTGAGACGATTTTCAAGAAAATCTAATAAATCTAGTAAAATGAATGTTAAAACAATATGCTGTCAGTTATGGAGATCATCCCTCCACCACAGCCTTCCTAGACTCCGGCCGATCAGGAACGTGTGTGTCAGTCGTCGAACACACCGCACGCACGAGCCAAACAACGGTCAGAACCAGAAGACAGCCAAGGTGTGTGGGTTTACAGTAAAGTTATGTACTGATTTCTAACTTTTTAAGCAATGCTCTATCAACCAGCTAGCTATATGTATGGATGTTGTTTCTAGCTAAATGTGTGTATTTTATTTACGGACAGACTACGAGCAATGTATCATTGTATTCAAGGAAGACAAGCTAACTGTTCCAGTTCGATTGTTTTTACAGCGTGGCCCATGCTTTTCTTTGTGCATTTTGTTGCTAAATGGATTCCTATTGTCCTTCCCTATTCGTTAGCACCAGCAAGGTAACTGCAACAACTGAATAATAGTTGGCTATATGCTAAGCTAGTGCACTAGCTAGCTCTTCTGCCAACCCGCGGTGGCATGTGATTAAACGTTACTTCAATTTTTAGCTGTATTGTCTGCCATGTTATCAGCGGGCTATCGTTATATAACGAGTAATTTTAAGTGTTCCGTAGGCGAGTCCACAACCCTTCTCTGCTCCAAGCTAGTGGCATTGGAAGCACAGTACGCCCACTTTTGTCTGTAAATGTATGATAACTGCAGAAAATGCGGGGGGTGGACGATTCTAGATGGCAGCTAAATAATTCATGTTACTTTAAACTCACATCCCATTGCATTGCATTCATCCAGAACGATTTACAGCAGGGCTGCCCAACCCTGTTCCTGGAGATCTAGCTACTAGGTTTTCGTTTCAACTCTAATTTCGGAGATCTCTTTGTACTAATTAGCAGCTCAACGAGACATCTAACTCTTGAATGAGGTGTATTAGGGTTGGAATGGAACCCTACAGGACGGTAGATCAAACAATAATAATAATAATAATAATAATAATAATAATAATAATAAATTAATTTTATATAGCGCTTTTCATAGTCTCAAAGACGCTTTACAACACAGGGAAGAAACAATCAACAAAAGAAACCAAGGTACAAGCATACCCCAGGGTTGGGCAGCCCTGATTTACAGTGGAGAAGAAGCACTGAGGAAATACTAAAGCCTAAATACTAAATACTACCTGCCTGTAACCTCAAAAAGTGAAAATGAGGTGAATTATACAGTACTTTCATTTCAGTTTGTTTCCATTCAGATAGCCAGGAGATTCATTGCTTGAGGCTACATGATGTTTCCTACACCGATATATATACTTGTTTTTCTTTCCTTCTGATCTTTGATGTAGTCTGAACAAAGAAAAGGGTTCATTTTTATGTAATAATTATAAAAAAGGCTGGAGATGCCATGTAATTTGCATGATATAAATATACCAGTCTGTACTGTGTTTAATGTATATTTACACTAGTTAATATTTGAAAGTTTCTGAAGTAGTACTGTCAATTTTCATTGAATATCTTTTCATTCTCGAAGTGTGTACAATGTACTCCATGGCACATTGTATGAACATGTCTTTGGGGAGCTTGATCCACTTTTGCCAACTCACCATCTTATAGGTGGGCTGCTGTTGTCCAAGAATTTTGAATGTCACTACACTTCACAATGCGTGTCCCCTGTCTTCTCAGAGGTCCAGTTTTGCACCTGTTGCTAGCTCCAAGCATGACTGGATTGGCCCCCCAGACAGGCTGTCAAATCTCCGGCCAATCATATACCATATCCCTGAAAATGAGAGTTCACTTGAGAGACGTTTAAGGCACCTCAGACAAGAGACCGAGGACTGGAACCATCAATTCTGGTCAAGTCAGAATGTCACTTTCAGCAAGGTTAGCTCATTTATAAGCTTGTAATTTTATAAATAAAAATTTTCAACATTAATTCAATGAACATAGATGCTCCTGCATTTTTGTGTTTTACCAGAAGAGGGCAATCTTTAACTTTTTATGAATTGTTCATATGCCTTTAACCTTTTTTATGGGAACTTGTCTGTTCTGTGCATTTTATTGATACATGTTTCTCACATATATATATATATATATATATATATATATATATATATATATATACATACAATACTTCACGCTTATTTTTCAGATATAATCTCGACGTATGAGATGTATAAGTTTGAGAAGTAAATGCATTTTTTCCTCATTTTCTCCCCAATCAGGAAAAAGATGAGTTTATTCATAGGTTCCTGAAGGCAAACGGCCTAAGTCGTAGAGATGAGAACGGTGAGCAATTCCAGTACTACTTCTTGGGTCGTCTATTTTCCACCTCAGTTTTCAGCTAGGTTTGTACGTGTTATGGCTTAACCAGGGATGGTGTGCAATACATGTTAGTAACAATAATGTCACATAGTGGCAGCATTAAAATGTGTCCTCTTCTTGCTCCTACACTAAACTGATCTTCTATTTGATTGATTAATTTAGCTTCTTTCCTTATTCTTTCACATGTTGGTGTGAAGAAACATGCAATGAAAACCATTATATACGTATACTTAATGTCACATTTGATGCTAGAATTACCCAGCTGTCTAATGACACATGCTGGTTAGCACAATATAAAGATATTCAACAAAAAAATGAGGTAAATATATTGTTATTGTTACATGGGACTAGCAATGTTATGGTATGATTTGTATATTGCTGCCCCCTATATTGCAATTTTGAGAGATGCTTACATACCTATGGTTTTCAGGGAGGAAGAGAATGCTGAGCACTGAAGACATGGCAGTTTTTTACAAAGACTTCTTGGAAAAGAACTGCACCAAACACTCCAATTATAACAAGTGAGTTTTGCCTGAAATAATCTGAATTTTACAAGCCTGTCATTTGTAAGCATTAGAAGAAATAAAATAGTTCTGCGACAGAAATGAGAGCAAATATTCCATTAAGCACAGCTAGGATGGAGACAACGGAAACCAATTACAAATCAAGCGTAAATCTTTCAGCAAGGCGGCAGCAACAAAGGCTTATATTTCTCTCTTGTCCAGACTATTCAGCAGACAGCCCTCCCCATACATTCCTTCACAGAGCTCCCTGCTTAATAATTCAGCTAAATCAAGTCCTGTAAGGAGCTGCCTGTAACTGGACCCTGCAGAGGAAGGGATCTGAACTGGCAGCGTGTTGCTTAAGTGATGTTAGCTTGTTCCAAATGGTGTGTTAGCTATGGCATGACATTCAGTAGGTAGCGCGGAGCTGTTTTCCGCATAGTGCAGTTTTCTCAAGGCATGCTCTTGCCTTCACAGGGAATGGTATAAACGCAACTTCACCATCACCCTTCTCATGGGGAGAGTGGTCCTTCACAGGGCCTGGCGGAGACTGAAGGGGAGATGGAGTGGCCCCTCGCTGACATAATTCTCAATAAAGTTGGTGCCTGCACACTTACTGCCTGCTTGGATTGTGTCTGATGAGGAGTTTGATGACTTCAAGAGGACAGCATGGGTATTTTCACAACAAAGGACAAAATTTTGTGTGAATGCATATAGATTAAATGTCTCTTAAAACTTTTTGTGAATTTGTGAGCACAGTCTTTGTTTCACGATCTTGTGTCTCATCACAAATTGTTCACATGTGGTCATGGCACATTCTGGTTTTCAGCCTGCTTGCTCATGTAGGCAAGTTTTCATGGTGCACAAACAGCTAAACTCATTTTGAATCCGATAGCAAATCCGCCATCCAGGTGGGTGGATCTAAAACTCCCAAGTTTGTTCTACAGAAGTGTTATTCATGCTCTTTATAATTTCATTAAATTTGGAAGATGTGAATGGGCTTAGTGATTTAGAATTTCATTTAATTAATCAGTTATCATTGTACTTGCTTTCCTTTACAGACATACAGATTGTATTAGTTCATAGCACCGTCCTGACAATGATGCCAGAAGCACATAAGATCGCATTTTCAAATTGAAACAAAATGGTCTATGCTGTTTTAACCCTGGATCGTAAGTGTATTACCTTTTGGCAATTGTTAACTGGTTTATTAGTGCTAGCTATTTAAAAAGGGAAGTTTAGTGTTATGGATAAACAAAGGTGCTTTAGCAGTAACAGCGAAAATGACTTTACGTTTCATGCTATTGCGGTTTAGTAATACCCTTACAACTTTCTTACTAACGCCAAGCATTAACTGGGGAAAATATGACACGAGTCATTAGTATGCATGAAAGGCCGGAGACTCCGACAAAGATGCTCTGTGACAAAATGTAAATAGCCTGAATGTCTGTAAATACCTAAATGTACATAAATGTATTGGGAATTTGCCCTTTAATGAAGAAACTATCTATTTGAAGAAATAAATAACGCTGAACAAAATTTGTGTACATCTTATTTGCAAGTTAAATAATTTTTGGGGAAACACGCTTTTTAACTGCCTGTATTATTCTTACTTCCGGTTTACGGCTGAAAAAGATGACATCATGATTAAGGAAGGAGAGAATTATGGGGCGCAAGGCAACGCCATTTTCGTAGAGGGACTGGAGCTGTCAGGAGATGCCCTGTAGACTATTGTTGAAATTATTATAGAAAACCAAATACCTTTGAGGTTCTCAACGAGCAGACGAACATGTAACCTGTCAGAGTAGTCTGTGTTTGTTTTAAATCTGCCCTTTGCCCGGAGCGTCGAGAAGTGGTAACTTGGCTAGCTAGCAATTTGCTAGCCAGTGCTTATTAGCGATCTAGCTACCACATAATTATCAATACAAACAACGCTGGACTGAGTCGAGCCACTTGGAACTTGGAAATACGGGTGGCAGGGACTGCTGGTTTTAGCCAGGTCGGTCTTCTCAGCTCAGTTTAAATAACTTAAGAAGGAAGTAAAATAATACGTTCGAATTACATAGCCCACGGTGTGCAACCATACGACTGGAGCAAAGCCGGGTATCAAACACAGCCCTGTCAGACATCGCCAGGCAACTGGATGTTCGGAAGAACGGTAAGAATTGTTTACTAACGTTACCAAGCTATCTAATTGGGTAAGCTGGCTAACGTGGTTAGATCGATCGCTAGTGAACTGACTACGATGATGGCTAATTATTATTTATTAAGATGTGTGTTTGTAGGTATTACCTGTCGTATGAACTTGTGGATTGTAACATCGTTGACGATTCGTTATACTTATCGATATATGGCTAACGTTAGCCGGTTACCTGTCATTTTAGTAGCAATGTCCGTCACTGTATAATAATCGCTATTAGGAAAATGCATGCTCGTAGTTCAACGTTTTTCGTTTTTATAAATGTTATCCAGCCAGGCAGTTATTGCGATTTTAGCTTGACCTTTTGCTTTGTGAATTTGGAACCTGTGTGTTTGCTTCAGTCCCACGCAGCATAGTGAATTAGAATTATTAACGTTACTATACTAATTAATGTTGATTGAATTGGGCAAATAAAGCCCTTTTATACCTACATTCAGTTGTTATGTGTGACATATTGTAGCGCAGTCACATTCATTGATTTATTGTGGTGTGATAGCCATCGTTAACTGCTGCGCACCGCTTTTGTATTTTCAGTATACGTTCAGCTGAGTCTGCTTTGTAATGCTGTAACAAAGTTCACTTATTTAATGGGAATATAGGTTTCATTTAGGAGGGTCCTCGTTTTACAGTTCAGACTGTGCCAACATCAAAACGATTGTGCTCCCGATGCATGTGAATTGTGCGTTTCTATGAGATTGAAAGCGGGGGTTTAAGTTTTCCATTAATATTCTGGGTGCGTATATTTGGCAGGACACTTGCGGCCCTAAAAGCGTGTCTGTGTGGGTCAGGATGTTGGCTCCGTAGCCGTGCTTACTGAGAGCCCACTGTTTCACTGACAGGTGGATCTGGTGGGCTGCCACTACTGCAGCGAACTGCAAGCTCTAGCGAGTTAATGTTTTCTTTTTTTTAATTCTCAACAACTTGCTGCAAGGCACGCACATGCAGATCAGTATCATTATGGAATTATATAGGCTTACGAGCAACGGGGTGCTAATGGTTCCCCATCCCGCTTGTAATTACAAATTCAAACAATGGCCCTTCACAGGGCTCCGTGTCAGAGTCTAATTTCTATACTCCTGTTTTCTTGAATGTTCTCTTTCCAACTCTTGCACTGGAAATCCAATTCCTGGCTGAGGTTACCTTCTTTGATATTTTGTGACCGTTGGAATAATAACAGAACTTCACCGTCTTAGTGCTTTGTGCTGCTCTCCTCATTGCTGCATTTCAAGACTCCATGTCTAAGACTGTGTTAAAGTGGCCCCTACTGCTCTGTGTGGCGGCAATTAGGATGATCAGTCAGACTATCAGAGTGAGCGAGCAGTGGTGTTGGCAGGGCTCGTTAATGCGCCTGAGTGGCAGCTCTGTACCCTCAGTGCTGTGGCAGACAGTGAGAATCTTTAGGCAAAACAAGGACATCAAGGACCAGTGCATCTAAGCACACCACTGAGGGAAATTCAAACGAAAAGGGCCGGTGTGGTGCTTTCCAGTTGGCTTGTTTTTGTGCCTTGCTGTGTGCTTCATTTTATTCCATCTTAGGGATTGTGGGGCCGGTCGAGGACCTGCGGTTTATGAAGAGAGGAATTTAATGCAGCTGTAGGGGAAATGGTACCTACTAGAATGTGCAGAAGAGTGTGTGTGGCTGTGGGAGTAATGGGGGTTGGGGCGGTGGGGGTGGGGCATGGATGCCTGCTGTGCCATACAGCACCTTTTAGGGTCGCCGGGTGTGGTGTAGCGAGCTGGAGCTTGCCGGAAACCACCCTGGCTGAGGCTGACAACCTGGGCAGTGAGGCGTTCTTCTCCCACTCCCACTTTGGGCCGGGGAGTTTGTGTTTCCCAGCCTTTACACAGAACTTGCGGAATTAAAGCCTTGAGTGGTTCAGATCAAGGCAAATGTAATTTTATGGTTCCTGCGCTGCATTTTGCATTTTTATCCCTGTCATTTTTATTCCTGTCATTCAGTGACATTTTCGTCAGATTCTTCTGAAACTGTCTCTGCAACATCAGACGTGCTCCCCTCAACATCCTCCCTCTGTGCTCACTAGACTGCTTTTTCAGCTCTTTGGAGCTGCTGTACCCTCAGCTGAGAAAATGAATCGCCCAGCCCGTTTGTCTTGGTAACCAGTTCCATACAGCCCTGTGGGTTGTGAAGCAAGAAGAGAATGAAGTGCTGAGCGTGGGTTTCCTGCTCCTACGCAGGCCGGGCGAAGCTGCTTCCACCTGCATTGACTTCCTCCATTATTCCCCTGGTAAAAGCTCCTTAGGAGCACGCCCCTCTGGGCAGAAAATGCAGCCTCACCTGAATCCACGCCCATGGTTGTGCTAACTGCCCTGAGCCCACATTTGGTCCCGGTATTGATTGAAGCCTTGTATTGATTGAAGCCTTACAGCCTTCTAAAGGAGGACAAGATTCGTCAGTGTGCAGAATCCCTCCCTGGTGTTTTCTACACCCCGCTCCTCTCCTTCCTGAAACATGGCCTGCTTTGTGAGCTCTGGATTTATTGATCTCTTGAGGCCTTTCTTCTGGGCACTTCCTGGCTCTCGAGCAGTTTGTCCCGTTGAGTCTCCAGGCAGAGGAAACCAATCAACTTCCTCTTTACCGCGAGGGATGAAGCTAGTTTATAATCCTCTTGCGGTTCTAGCTGAAACATGTAGCCATGTATTTCCAGCAGTCATCACTACGGCAGCAGGCCTGGTTGACATGTCACTGTCGAGGGAAGATGGAGCTGTAAGAGTGGACTGATGTGAATGAGGCATAGTGAAGTCATTAGCCAATGGGTGAATAAGCAATGGGCTCTGGGGCTGATGCAACAGGTAATGTTTTTTTTGATATCTTGATTCTCTTGCTTTTCCTTTCTCACTTTGATAAAGGTGGATACCTGGAAACCAGAAGGGATGGGCATGTTTTAGTCTGAAATTGGTGCAAGAAAATCATTTCTCCATTCTATAGCTGTTGGCCAGAGGCACTATGATGACGCTTTTGCTGCCAGAGCTCCATGCATCATTCTTACCTCAGTCCTGTTGCCGATGCTCAAAGTCGCCCTTCCCGGATTCTTGCTGGAGGCACAGTCAGTCAGAGCCTGAAATAGTCACTCAGAGTGCCAGTTGTTTTGTGCTGTCGTCTCATTATCCTGCCTTCTTCCAGGAAGGACAAGCTGAATGACACGTCCCTACCAGTCATTCGCTTCCCATAATTCCCCTTTCTTTCCCCCTGCTGCTCAGCGCACGAGTTGGGCTGCGAGCGTTGCCGTCGCTCCAGATAACGACCCTCATGTGACCCCGCCCCCATACTTCCTGTTGCTCCAAGGCACGGTGCGGAGGATGTGGCCCGCAGGGGGGTCCGGAGGGTCCTGGGCAGCTTCACCTTTCTCTCCGAGGCCTGTAGAGAGGCCAGGGAGGGGGGAACGCTCAGAGGATTCCCAGTCACAAATAAACTCCCCCTCCTCATTCACTTCCCCGAATGACTGCCTCGGTTTTATTCGGCACAGTCTCTTTGTGTGTGAACACAGGGATTACAGTCGGGGGTTCATTGCACTGCGTGACTGAGAGGCAGTTTGTATGGAGGAGTGCATTCATAAGACTTTGCTCCCTCAAGAAAATTCTCTTGCTGAAAAGCTGATGACTCAAACTTAGCAACCGCGAGCTTCAAGGATGAGAGATCTGAGGATAAGAGGATTGAATCTCGGGTAGAGCGGGGTGATAGATGCATGGAGGTGTAGCCGGGCTCTCTGCATGACTCCCATGGGTTTTCTCTATGAGAGACTCTTCAAGATCAGTAACATAACTCCGACTTTCCTGTTTCTGCCTGGAGAAACAGAAAGTGCTCTTGATCAGATAAATAAAATGGTGGATATTCCTACTGGTGCCTTGATCAAGATGAATACCAAACAGTGTGAATGAGGAAGAGTATGAAAGGCAGGGCTTAGGCCTCTTCTCTTGCTTGGAGTTCATTATTTGAGTGGCCGAGCAGCATTTGAATCTCATATGCAAACGGAAGACCCAAATGGACTGCACCCACTCTGGGCTCTGGCTCATGTGGAAATCCCAGCTGAGCTGGTTAGTCAGGCCGCAGCGCTGGAGTAACCGACCCCAGTCCCTCCGCAGCTATCGCTGTTCGTCCGATGGACATGCCTCTGTGCTGTGACTTCCTGTTCCCTCTTGTGTGCCGAAAGGAGTGACACGTTTTTTGAAAGAGGTGTGTGATTGTCAGAGACACCGAGTGTGTGGGCGGAAGCCTGAAATGCAGCCCCGTCCCCGTCCTGGCATTGAAGCTTCCTCCCTGGACTGCATTTGTATTAATTTATCTTAGAAAGCACTCCTTCCCCAGGCCCCACTTGAAAACACTGTATTTATATTTTCAACTATGACATCATAATGCTTCCAGCTCCTGCTGTTTGAGACTCCTCCTAAAAAAATAATATAAAATAATACAGCAGTACGGATGAGTGAGGAGCCCCTTCATTTATTGTGTGTGAGTGAGAGAGAGAGAGAGAGAGAGAGAGAGATGCAGGGTTCATCCCCCAGCTCACATCATGTCCGTCTTTCCTGTCTTGTCACATGCCAGACCACTGGCTGCTCACAGTCACATGACCCTGGAGAAAGTACTATATGCATGAGTTTCACTTCCACTTCCTCCAGATTCGTTGTTGTTGGAATCGCATAGCTGAGCTTAGCTCTCTCGCTCACTGTCACAGCTGCACTGCTTGAAACAAGGACCAACTGGACCAGGGTCATATGTGAGTCTCTTTCAGAACAAGGACCGACTGGGCCAGATTCATGTGTGGTTCTCTTTCAGAACAGTGGCCAGCTGGACCCGGTTCACATGTGAGTCTCTTTCATAAGTCTTTCAGGAAAACCTTGTGTCTGACTTTATGACTGGATTCTCCACAGCAAGCGTAGCACACACTGTGTCCAGAAAGCAGGCATTTCTTACTATAGGCCATGTGACAGGGACAGAAGTGTTGCCGAGTATTTAGTACATGAAATGCATCACTGTCACTGTTGCTCTTGGCATAATTTAACGACAGGGGTGGGGATCTGAAACAATGCAACAGTTAAATACTCAGCCTCTAACTCACAAACCACAAATCCTCATTGCTCACAGGCAGGAAGAGCCGGAGCAGAGGAAGTCCTGTGGAAAATATGGATCTGCGTTCTTCCACATAAATATGCCATACTTTATCAAATGAAGGTTACCATGATCCTGCACTGTATCTGTACCATACAGCTGGAGCTTTTCTAGGGCTGACGCGTGTTTCTCTTTGGGGCGGTTGGACCCACCTTTGGTCAACACTGGATGGGTTTTTGGAATGAGCTTGTGCTCTCTCATTGTGCAGCTTGCCTTCTCACATCTTGCAAACAGTCACACCCCACCGAGGCAGAAGGGGGTGACTCCCCAGGTATCTTAGTAACCGTGGTCATGGTGATGGCTTGGCCCTCTGACTCGTAAGCAAGCAACATTAAGGACAGCGATAACGTCGGTAGAACACTCTAATAGTGCATGCAATGTTCCACAGAATTTGATATACTTTGATTAGACATAGACTTTGTGGCCTTTTGGTTCCAAAATGTGACCCCATTTGCATAGTGACAGTATTTTTAACTGATACCATATGACCATTATGGAACTATTCATATGTTATATATTAAAAGCATTTGTTATAGTTTCATTATGAATCATTTTAGTTTCACAATGAAATGGGAATGCTTCACAATGAAACTAAGAAAACTTTTCATTGTGAAGAATTTTAGTTGCTCAACTCAACTAATTAATGGTACGATGGAACTGTATGAAATATTACAAAAGATTGTCTGCTTTTTAAAAAAAAAGTGGCGTTACTGAGTCTGATGTAACTGGGGTGAAGACAGAAGTGGAAGTAACAAATCATGTTAATTGTATAGCAATGTTGAGTATGTTATTTTGTCTCGCTTGTGATTGAGATTAGTTGTCTTTCAAAAAACAAAACCTCTTAGGAGGCCAAAGTGTGCAGTCATGGCTGATCCGAACCACAAGACAGAAATATGGGATCAGAGGGGATTCTAGCAGCCATACAAGCAAAGCGGAACGAGAGAAAACAAATGAGAATTAAAAAGCAAACCAGTGAATTGGAGTCTTTCTTAGGCGAGAGCAGCCCGTACGGGTTTGCCATTTATACCGTCAGAAAACAGGAAGGCTCATTATCTGAACATTGTCCATGCTCAGAAGATTTACTCCGTGTCTGCTGTATCCTCTGGTCCTCCTAATCCTCTTACATGTGTGTAATGCTTCCCATGGACAGTAAAGCAGTCTCATGACAGTGGTGGACAGGCACCACTATCATAAGGCTGGAGGAGGGAGAGGCAGCTATAAGTAGATGGACAGGAATTATATTGTTCAGTTCATAGTGTGAAAGGAAATTGTCTCAGGCTGCAGTGTACACAAAGCATGATTTCCCCACTGTCTGTGATTTATTGCCTGTGTGTTGTTCAGTACCATCACTGAACTGAATCGCACACTTCGGCTTTAGAAAGGTAGAATTGTTTCGGTATTAAGGCCAGAATTGGAATGTCAGTTTGCAGATTACTTGCGGTTCTGAACCTCTTGACTCCTAATGACCCGCATCATGTGGGGAAAATATGGCATTTGTGTGGCGTTTACATGTTTTCATCACGTGCAAAGCTTTCTTTATCCACCATTAACAGACCATTAATCCTGCTCAGCAGTAGTTGGAAGTTTGTCAATTGTCACCCAGTCAACCAGAGAGCCGGGCTTTAAATGAAATTTTGTTCATTTGGTCTACAAGCAAAGATCCTTCTGTACTTTACGCTTTGCCATTTTAGTTGTTAAAAGGTTATTTTTATGTGAACAGTTAACCCTGTCACATACATAGTACTTGGACTATATTGAGTGATTTGGATGGTAATCTAAAGTAAGTATTGCTTCGACAGGCAGAAGTGTCAGTTTTAAGTCTCTGTAAATCTCTTTTATGATATCATCTCAGGATTTCCCAATGACTGACCAGTCCAGTCGGGTTGCATCAAGTCTGTTTGGTATGTATCTTCCCTGACAGCTAAGCTGTTTAACCACGGCTGTCAGCCGTTCACTTTGCTGCTTATCTGCACAGACGCACATCTTCAAATGGCATGCAGTTTAAACAGCTCCTGAAAGCGGCCCCTGTGCTGTGTATAAACAGAGAGACCGCTTTAAGGGAAAGCCCTGTGGTTCAGATGTGGTCATAGCACACAGCCAGGTACTGCCCTGTGTCTGAATGTAGCCCCGCACTGGCTACCTGCTTCTGTTGATAAGGCAGCTGTTCCAGACTGGAACCTCCAGACACTGGCATTCAGATCAGCAGACACACACACACACATGCACACACGGGCACACACGCACGCGCACACACACACACACACACACACAGCTGCTGTCTCCGAGGCAGAAAGATGTGCAGTAGGAGTGAATCCACAGTGGAATGAAAAGCAGGTGAAGCGCAGATCTCCGGGGGAAAGGCTAAGGAGGGTAGAGGGAGGAGGCAGATGCAGAGAGGACTGCCCGTGGAGATCAGAAGCAAAACTGTCCAGGCAGAAGCCAGCGCTGAAGCTGAGGGGGATACAAGGTGAGGAGAGAGGAAATGAGGATGTGCAGCTCAGGGTAGAGGATGTGTATCTCAGAGTAGTGGATGTGTAGCACAGAGTGAAAGATGTGTTGCTCAGAGTTGAGGCTGCGTGGATGTGCAGCTCAGAGTAGAGGAGCAGGTGAGGCTTTATCTGTGTGGGGTGATGCAAGTCAGTGACGAATATTGCAGTGCTGTTTTTACACTACATTTAGGTTTGTCAGCAGTAATTATTTTTATTTAGTTTTGCAGCTTTTAGACAACCCTGATCTATGTGCTAGCCAAAGACTTTCCTGTCCTGCAATGCAGTCATGCTCTCTGGAGATTGCATTTTAGTGCTGACAGATTGAGTTGATTTTAATACATTTGAATATAGGCCATTTAATTTTCTCATTAGCTGTAGGACCTGTCTTGAGCAGGTTATGTAAGTACTGTCACACCTTGGTCTGGCTTTGTTGACCAGTGACGCTTGAGAAGAAGAGAACCACAGATCTCTGCTGTTGTGGAACAACGTCAGTCCCCCTCTCACAGCTACGGCCTCCTCCTCCATGCTAACGAGCCCTGGGTCCTGAATCAAATCTGCTCCAAAATGATTGGAATGGGGCATTGTGGTCTTCAAAGGTCTCATCTAAGGCTCTCCTCTCACTTACACTGTGACAGAACAGGAAGGTAATCTGGGTGGCGCTAGGCTGCTTTCACATTAACCAGTAAAGCCTGCTTTCACAACCTCTTCCCATAATTACAGCTGCACTGGACTGAAGAAAGAGGAAGTTGTTGTTTCCCTGCCAGCCCTTTTAGCCCTTTTAGTGTGAGACACCACCTGCTGTGCTCAGTGAAGGTGTGATTGACCTGACATTATGTATGGGGGGGGGGGGGGGGGGGGGCAGGAGGTGGTGGGGCGGGGGTAACCAGGACGATAAGCAGCTTCCACTAAGGTCATGTGTCACTTCCAATTTCAACAACATCAACAGCAAATAGCTGCTGACCTGCAACCTTCTAGACTGCAACAGCTCAATAGACTGTGGGACCATTACTCATTGACATTTATGTAGTGGAAGAAAGGTCTTGTTGTAAAGGACATGCATTGATGGTAGGGAAGATTCCATGGGGGATTCTAGAACTGTAAGGCAGTGCATGATGGTTTTGTTTCTTATTTGTTTATGATGTTACTCGAAGTTTCTCAAGCTCACTAATTTATGAAAGGCTGCTTTCAGCTTTAGAATGGTATTGATGTCTTGCAGACTTGAACATATTTCCACATGGCTTATATTCTCTCATTAGGAAGGTTCCTCTGGGTAATTTAGTTTAGTTAAATTACATAACATTTGAAAACCCTGAAAAGATAATATGGACACATTCGTTTTGCAAGTTTTATGATGCCTACTACCATGGTAGCTCATTCTTCTCGCCTCTTTGCTTTTTCTACCTTCTCTGTTAGCTTGTACATTTTTTATTACCTCAGTCTGGGCATTTTATCCTTGTTCATTTGTAGTCCAGTGCAGGCAGATGCATAGATCACACGAGTGTAGTAGTCAGTCATCACAGTTCCAAAGAGGACTCAAATGGATCAGAGTGCTTGAACATGAATATCAACAAAACCCAAACACACTGACACAAGACAATCAGGTTAGAGTCAAGTGAAATTGGGGTATGTGAGGGCACCATTTTGAATGAAATGGGCCCAGGTTCGCAAAACAATGCCCCTGGCATAGGTGGGTACCCTGTTTGAAGTGTATAGGGAGTTGCAAACCCCTAGGTCAATGTTTCATTTTACCCCCATACCCCTGTACACAGTGTGGCTTTGTGGGGCAGTCTTCTTTAAAGTTCAGAGATGAATCCGCTTTTACCTTGCTCACAGAATTTCTAGAATAATCTCACGGCGCAGATGTTCCCCTGTAGCAGAAAACACACTGAAGAAATCAGACAGCAGGCAGACAGACTGCTCTGAACAGTCATTCTACCTTTTGCTCAGCATCATGGCAAAACATTCATTTGAACCCTGCGCATGGTCCGAGATTTACCTAGCCGAAGGGAATGGGGAGCGAGGAGGGGCTGGAGTTTCAGTATCTCATGGCCTACTGATATAGAGGGAAAATATTAGCCTTTAGCTTCAGACAGATTGTAGGCGCATTAGCTGAAATAAAGGGTATGGCTGCATTAAAGAAACTACATCATGAAGATTTGTTTCCCAGCTTCCCCATTTCTCATGAATACATCTATCAGATCAGGTGCAGTAGTGTAAGCTTTATGTCTTGGTAATTTCCACAAACAGAATGCTAATAAATTGAATCTTGTCGAACTGTGATGAATTATTCAGGAATGAGCCTGCAACTTGTTTAGCCTCATTGCTATTCGTTTTCAGGTTTTAAAATGCAGACCATATAGCGATAAGGAGTGTAATTTCCACTACAGAAATTCATTCCTGTTTATAAAATCGGTGGCACGGATGGAGGCATTTCCTACATTAAATGCAGACCCCAGCTCCCTTTCTGGAGTTGTTCTCGAACATATTTTAAGGCAGTCTGTGAAAGGCAGGCCAGATAAGGGAAGCATGGAAATAATGAGTCGTGCTCTTAGGCGATGCAGCTCGGCTGGTGTTTTGCGCCAGTAGGGCGGGTGCGATGAAATCTCCGCCGCTCTTCCCCTGTGCTCTTGGTACATCAGTAACCCGGTCTCACTCCCTCCCCTGTCCAGGATGTATGAGAACATGTCCACGATGGTGTGCGTGAAGGAGGACCCGGGCGAGAAGCTGTCCCAGGATGAGATCATCTCCAAGACCAAGCAGGTGATCCAGGGCCTGGAGGCCCTGAAGCACGAGCACCACTCCATCCTGGACGGCCTGCTGCAGACACTCAACTGCCTGAAGCAGGATGAGGAGACCAGCCTGGTGGAGGAGAAGTCCCACATGATCCGCAAGTCCCTGGAGATGCTGGAGCTGGGGCTGAGCGAGGCACAGGTCTGTCGCTGCCCATGGGGCGGGGCCGGGCTTGTGTCTTAGGGGTGATGACCTCAGTAGTGTCAGGGATAATGGTTGGTCATAACCTGCAGAGTAAGGCTTTGGGGTGTGGGTTTATCAGCTTGTTTGAGAAAGCTAACCATTCAGTTAGTCAAACGTTCCTGGTTTTATAATGGCAGAAAGCATTTTGAGTGTGATGGTGACAGGTCCCGAACGTCATTGCAGTGGAAAGAGCAATAAGGAATTTGTTAGCCAGAGATTTCTGTAATTTATCATACCCTGGACTATCTGTAATCTCTTCTCTCCTAAATTTATTCTATTCCTCTCTCCTTGTTGTTATCTGCCCCACTTTCCATTTCTACACGTGTCCCTCTCTCACCCTCTCCATTTTCACCTACATCTTCTCATGTCTCTCTCCCTCCTCTCCGCCTCTCCTTTCTCCCCATCTCTCTCTTTCTCCCATGTTTCCTTCCCTTATCCAATCTCTCTGCTTCTCTTCTCCTTCATCACTCTCTTTCCCCTTCTCGCTCTCCCAGGTGATGATGGCTCTGTCGGGCCACCTGAGCTCGGTGGAGTCGGAGAAGCAGAAGCTGCGGGCGCAGGTGCGGCGGCTGTGCCAGGAGAACCAGTGGCTGCGGGACGAGCTGGCCAACACCCAGCAGAAGCTGCAGAAGAGCGAGCAGAGCGTGGCCCAGCTGGAGGAGGAGAAGAAGCACCTGGAGTTCATGAACCAGCTCAAGAAGTACGACGAGGACCTCTCCCCTTCTGTGAGTCCCTCCGCCCCCTTGTCAAACACTGTCGGCTTAAGTCCTCATTGGAGCGTGGTTCGTCTTTCACTAAAGCACTTCTCCCTCAATTGTTTCTGTAAGAATCCAGCTTGGTTAGTATGTAGTTATTGTGACCAATCCTAATGTCGCTATCTTTGGGTGTCTGATAAATATCTTTCTAATCTTTTTATGATAAAGATTACACTTTTTTTGAAAGAAGTAGTGGAACAGGTTCCAACCTGTGGGACACTAATACTGTATACTAGGGCCCGGTACGTTGGTCTGAATGGGTGTGGAAGCAAAAATGCAGCACTGTTTGAACGTGGCAATTTATTACAGTCATTCTAAAACTGTAAGAACTCTTAGGGAGAAGAAAATGCTTTCTTAGGCTTAGCACTATGGACACTAAACACAGCAGGGCACTAGCCAGAAGGAACTGAATTGAAATGGTCCTTTTATATGCGATAAATTAGCTGGCAGAAATTCAGAGTGAAAGCAGATATCCACGTTATTCCCCAGAGGTGTGTCTGTAATTGCAGTGTGAAGAAAGCTTTGGCCAATGTAAAGACCTTAGGGTGGGGTTCCTTCAGTGGAATGTTTTCCTTGCTGCAAATGGCGAAACCTTGCAAAGAGCACTTGGGTTCAATGTACAGTAAACCAAGTTGGTCCTGTTTCTTGCCCTAAACAAATCGTTAAAACTTTATTTGGCATTACTGGATCTAATTGAAAAAGCAGCCATGCTATGCTGCATTGCGCTCGGCTGCTGTAATCTGTGAGAGACTTCAGACCGCAGTATCAGATGGTGTTCATGCATGCATGTGGAGTCTGATTGTGAGTTGCTGTCTTAGGGAATGCCTTTTGAAAATCCCAGAATGCTGGAATGCATGCAGGTTCTCGTAAGTGACCCTCCCTTCTTGTGGAATAGGAAGAGAAAGACTCGGACTCCAGCAAGGAGACGCTGGACGACCTCTTCCCCAACGATGAAGACGACCAGGGTCCAGGCAGTAAGTCTCTTTTCTCACCTCCTTGCCTGGGTAGGGGAGTGGAAGAGAAGGTTCCTTCAAAAATGGCTTCTATCTCCATGTTTATCTAACCTAACTTTATCCTTCCAACCTCTAAATGCCCACACCTTAAAGACTAAACTGGGGTTTGCTGAGAGGGGGGGCGGCCGACCTTGCAGATGTTGGAACAGTACATGGTGCAGGCTGCTTGCTTGGCTAAGGTAGAGGCAGGGTTTCAACGAAGTACCCTATGATTACAGACTAGCCGTATGAGATTGCTGACCCATCGTGCGACATTTAGGGCCAAGATGAGACACAGATACGAGAGAGGCCTGGGCTCCCGTATTCCTTTGTTTGCTCAGGTGGTTATTCTGGGAACTTTCCTATTAATTATGTGGCACAGAGGAGGAGGGCATGAAAGGGAGCGTAAGGGGCGGCAGGAAGAGCCACGGCGTGGGCGGAATGGATAATCAAAGGCGCTCTGCAGGACGTCGCGATATCACTGGCTTGTCTTGATGAGCCCGTTATGCAGAAAGGCCAATCGGATATTCCCTACTGCTCTCAACAGCTATCTGTCATCCTTACTCTCACTCCTACACTGGGCTGTTCGACTGGGCCCTAATGTTTTACACTCTGAAGGCGTGGCAATGAATTAATGTCGGCTTCTTGTTCAGTTAATTACTTGGACTGAGATTAGACCAATACACAGTGTCGGAGCTAATTTTCTTTGCTGGTCCATCTGTTCCAATGATTCAGCAGCGGCTTCTTGTGTCACATTAGTCTAAAGACCGGTGCTGCAGTAGGATCAGGTGCATAAAAATAATAGGCTGCTGTGGAAGGAAAGCAGAAATATGGGCGAGGATAAACACTGGGGATCACTTTCTCAGTGTCCTCACCATGATGAAATTGTTACAGTCAATTCCCACTCCTCGCCCTTGCCCAGTTTATAGACATGGAACTGGTCTTGATGAATTCCCATCACTCACTGTGTACAGGGGCAGACATTTATATTGACACTCACCAAGAAAAAAAAAAAAGATTTATTTTTTTTCTTTCTGCCCACAAGGTCACACATTTTATTGAAGTGCTCATCAAGTCTCAAGTTTTTTCTTTCTAATCTTTTTTTTGAATGACTGCCAGTGCTTTTTAGTGTATGATCCTATACCTAGTGAAATGATACTGATGTGTTTCTGTTCACAAGTGCGTTTTTGCCACAGCGTGGACGTGTGAGCTTGTAATTCCGTTTGGTTTATTGCGGGTGTGGGATCAGTAGGTGATGCTAACCGCTAACGGCGGCTCTTTCTCTCCGTCCCCTCAGTCCAGCAGCATAACAGCAGTGCGGCGGCCGCCGCCCAGCAGGGAGGCTACGAGATCCCGGCCCGCCTGCGCACCCTGCACAACCTGGTGATCCAGTACGCCTCCCAGGGCCGGTACGAGGTGGCCGTGCCCCTCTGCAAGCAGGCCCTGGAGGACCTGGAGAAGACCTCCGGCCACGACCACCCCGACGTGGCCACCATGCTCAACATCCTGGCCCTGGTGTACAGGTGAGCTCCAGGGGGAGGGCGGGGCTCCAGGACACACCTTTCAGGTGTGTCCAGCAGGGATTACTCTGCTAAGCAGGAAGGGGGCCGTCGGGTGCCGATCACGCTCTAGAATTGAGTGCGTCTTCAGTGCTGCTGCTGCTTGTCTTGACAAGCAGACGTGCCTGTTTGTAAATTCCATGGATTTGCTGTAGAGACCCGGTATGCCAAGTAGCAGTGAGCTCATTAAGCTGTCGAGCTAGCTCTGTCCTTTGGCACAGGTGAGAGAGTCTCTGTTCACCCTGCTTCCTCACCGAGGCAAGCATCATGAAGGATGAAAGCTGAAGTAGTCGGAGTTGCCATGGAGATACAGGGTTAATGAGTCCCGCTGCTCCTCCGTTCCAGGGACCAGAACAAATACAAGGAGGCAGCCAACCTGCTTAACGACGCCCTGGCCATCCGGGAGAAGACCCTGGGCAGGGACCACCCAGCGGTGAGTGCGTAGCCCCACCCCCACCTCCCCTCCGTCCCCGCCTGCCGCCAGCTCCCCCCAGTGGCACGTTGACTGGCATAATGACTGTGTTAACCCGACAGGCTCGCCCCCGTGCCTCTCGGACCCGCGACCCCCTCGTCCCCGCGCAGAGGTCAGGCTCGGTCGCGCTCACCCTTCGCTGCCGCGCATGGGGTTCGGTTCCCGGTCCCAATCAAAGAGCGGCCCCAAACGCAGCGGGGCGTCTGCTGTCGTCTTTTGTTTTCACGTGGGGAGAATTCATTATGTTGATTCTGATCTAATTATAGGTGACAATTATTTCCCTTTCGTTCAGTTGTTTTTTCCCCCCCGTCCTCCCCTTTGTGTTGCTCTGTAATTGGTTCCCTCACTGCGTGATGCTCTCAGATCAACTGCATGTGCTGCTGCTTTTGAGTCTCCGTGAATCTCACTGCGCACAAGGGCACAGTTGATTAGCATTTTCTCTAGGGCTGGCTGCTCTCTGTCGCTGATGTGACCCTATATCCCCCCCCACCCCCTCCAGGTGGCAGCCACTCTGAACAACTTGGCGGTACTCTACGGCAAGAGGGGCAAGTACAAGGAGGCGGAGCCACTGTGCAAGCGGGCACTGGAGATCCGAGAGAAGGTGAGCGAGGGCGGGTAGGTCCCCGATTGGTGGAAGGGGGGTGTTCGGGTTGCGTGATTGGACAGAGAGGCCTCTTACAGTGGATATGAGCAGAGCCAGACTGCAGCACCCAGAGCAGATGCGGCCCCAGCTCTGAGGTGGTTCAGGCTGTGACTGCGTACTCTGCAGTGTTCTGCACCACTCGGCTTTGTCCTTTTTCCTCTCATCTCTCTCCCTCAGGACTCCCATCAACCCCTTGCACTGTAATAAAGAGAGTCTCTTGTTGTGAAAGTTCAATCTGTGCTCAGTTTATTTTTGGTCCTCTAATAATGCGGTACAGAACAAGAAGAGGGGAATGTCACAAACAGCAGTCCTGAAAATGTGGAGCACAGCTTTTTATCCCCCCCCCCCCATCCCAGCTGCAGTTCTCTCCCCTTTCCCTTTCGTCAGTGTGCTGGCTCTTCATCCCTCTGCAGAGGGGACAACGGCTCATTTCGGTGCCGTAGCCTAAGCACCGTCTTAAGCGCAGAGGAAGCAGTTTAATAACACCGGCTCTTTGCAGAACTCGCTAATGATAAGGCTCTTGTGAAAGCTTAGCGATTTGCTACGCAGCTTGAGAGCTGGCAGATACAGACAGTGAGAGTCTCCCCCCCCCCCTGCTCGTGTAAACACGGGCCCTTTCCTGAGCGCTGTGCGTCGGCCGATTTAGAGCGCAGTAGGTACAGAGCCATCACTCATATCAGGCTAACCCTCGCTCTAATGATCAGTGAGTCTCTTCAGCAGGACTTCCAGTCCCAGCTCTTTCTGTGCCTGTAATCAGTGCCATCCATTTGTCGTTTGTGTTATTTGTTTATTGTGAGCACATTAACATCCTCAGCCTCGGGAATACACACGGAATGTGTTATTCGTCTGTTTTTTTTTTGTTTGTTTGTTTGTTTCTGAAGTCCTTCCACCCACTCGTCCACCCACTATGAAACGCTTTGGGTTTTTTCTTTCATCTGTGTTTGGAGAGAGGGAGAGATGTAAACATCCTCTTGCCCACTTCCTGTACGGTGGTCCCAAACTCGACAGGACCGTGGTTCGCAGGTGGGCCGTGCTGATTACACCAGACCCCATGAGATTACCCCCCCCCCCCCCCCCTCGCCCCCAGGGGCTGCTGTACCCCGCTGTTTGGTGTTAAGTGCATTATTGGTGCTGGAGGTGTGTGTGGGCGTGCGTGCATCCTGCAGTGTTTTGTAAACAGAGCAGCGTGTTTGTGTGTCAGCAGATTCTGCCACACGTGTAAACAGGGGAGTGTCTGTGCTGTGCTGTTTACACGGATCAGCACATAGGAGTTTGTGTCCTTCAGGTGCTGGGCAAGGACCACCCGGACGTGGCCAAGCAGCTGAACAACCTGGCGCTGCTGTGCCAGAACCAGGGCAAGTACGACGAGGTGGAGTACTACTACCAGCGCGCCCTGGAGATCTACCAGACCAAGCTGGGCCCCGACGACCCCAACGTGGCCAAGACCAAGAACAACCTGGTGAGACGCCCCGCCCTCCGCCCTCAGTCACGGGCCGTGGGCTCCACGGGCCCTCCGTCCAGCCCCGCCCCTGATACCGCCCTCTCCTTCAATAAAGTTATCCCTTCAAATTTCAGTCAAATATCCTGAGCCTTCAACAGTTGCTACAAGACGGACTTGCCTTGCCTTGTCAGAGCAATTTATAAACACACAGAGGGATCCTCGGTCTCTTTTAATTCATACAGAGGGATCCTGTCTTTTAAACCTTATCCCCTGTCCCTTTGATGGACACAGCTGTTCCTGCAGTCACAAAATCCATAGCAAACAGAACGATGCTACTGGGGGCAGCTCTGAGAAATGATTGGGCGTCTCCAGGGCCAGTGTAGGAGGCTCGGCCCCGCCCATGAGCTGCTGGCCGTCGCCTGCTCATAGAGGAGGGTAATCAGCCGTAGTGTGTGAATCAATGAGGGCAGTAGCTTATCTAAGCACTCTAAGCTCAGACTCCGGCGTGGTGCCATGTGGGCGGTAGTGTCCTAAATGTACTGCCCTCACACTGTGGGTTTTATGTGCCTTCCAGTGAAAGCAGCGTAATGTTCAGTGATGGGGCGTCTGCAGCCGTGAGCGCTGTTGTTTTGCCGGCGACTGTCGTTACTCAGGGTGTCGCTACGCTGGCTGTCATTACCCAGGGTGTCGCTGCGCTGGCTGTCGTTACCCAGGGTGTCGCTACGCTGGCTGTCGTTACCCAGGGTGTCGCTACGCTGGCTGTCGTTACCCAGGGTGACGCTACGCTGGCTGTGGTTACCCAGGGTGTCGCTACGCTGGCTGTCGTTACCCAGGGTGTCGCTACGCTGGCTGTCGTTACCCAGGGTGTCGCTGCGCTGGCTGTCGTTACACCAGCTGTCGTTATGCCGCCTTTTGTTACACCGCCTGTCGTTACGCCACCTGTTAGTCACCTCGTCTGTTGTTTCTCCACTTCCAGGCGTCCTGTTACCTCAAGCAGGGGAAGTTCAAGCAGGCGGAGACGCTGTACAAAGAGATCCTCACCCGGGCGCACGAGAGGGAGTTTGGGTCGGTGGACGGTAAGCGCTCTGATCTGTATTCCTCTCCAAACCTGCTGTTATCTGCGGTAGACAGGCCTGTCTCTGCTGCTGTCTGTGTCTTTGTTGGGGGCTCGTGTCTGTGTTCCCACAGACGTTAGGGGAAATATTTATTGAGTTGGTTCACGGCTTGTGTCCACTAATCCAACCCAGCTTCCTATTAAATGTGTTTTAACAAACGAAGTATTGAAATGAGTTTCCTGATGTAATTATTTGGATGGTTGATGAGACCAGCATGCACACATGCACGCACAGTCCTAGCATCTCTCGTCTCTCAATGTGAAGGTCAGGCTGTAAGACTGCTGTCCTCGGCATTAAAATCCGGTTGGATGAGAGCGACCAGGTGACCTTTCAATGAGAGCAGTGGCGCTGGGAAGGAGACTACACATCCCACTGTGCTGCTGAATGCCTCTGACTGACAGGCTCGCCACAGCTGTTTGATTTTCTATATATCTGAGTTCCTCTTTCAGACTGTCTGTGTGTAAAGGGGGCTACACACACACACTGATTATATCTGTCCCAGATTTCCGGTCTTTTTCTGTTATCTATGTCAGACTGATATTATCTCTCTCCCCCCCTCTCTCTCTCTTTCGCTCTGTCTCCCTTTGTCTCTCCCTGTCTCTGTCTCTCTCTTTCTGTCTCACTGTCCTGTGTTTTGCAGATGAGAATAAGCCCATATGGATGCACGCGGAGGAGAGAGAGGAGCAGAGCAAGGTGAATGCAGTCATCAGTCCTTCATCCTAACTCCCCCAGGCCCGTCCTGTCAGGGCAGTCTTGGAGACGGCCTAATTGTAGGCTTGGTTATTAGAGATAATCCCTAAATGGCATTATCGCCCATTTAGCTTCCGCTGCAGCTTTTAGATTGGGAGGAAAAGTCCAAAATCAAGGAGCCTACGAGAACCTTTCCCTACTCTGTGTGCTGCAGTGTGCTTTTATGGAGACAGAACTGCAGGGAAATTGACGAGCGGTAATTTATCATTCCTGTGAATACCAAATTCCATAAAAATAAAAGTTTAAGTGGCTGCGGTACAGATATGTCAAAATAAGGGTCATTCCATTGTCAGACCTGATCTATAAAACTATAAAAAATGTTCAGGGCTTATTTTGTACTGATATGTAATTTATGAGGAATCTTAACCTCCAGCTCTGTTTGGATCTGTATTGCCCCTCTTGTTGAGATCCAGAACCCTCTTGAGATCCAGGTCAAGCTGTGGTTCACTTCGATACTGTTCATCTACAACATGAAGTGAAGTTCTTCTTTTAATGGTGACTGCAGTCAGTTTGAATGTGTTGTCCATGGGGTCAATCTCATCAGATTGAGTTAATTTCATAAAGCCCTTCTTAAACTTATTCCTGTACGCCTGATAAGCCCTCCTTAAAACGCTCATTAACCGCTTGTGGTTTAAATGTTGATATCATTATTAGCCGTAGACATAGTGGCATTTGCAGAGCCCTGTGCCTGGGGACCACCTCTGTTATGAACGCAAGTGTGTAATATACGGTATGTGACGTGATGTCCTTTTGACTGGAGTTCCGCTCGGCCTCACAGCTGGAGGAAGTTGAGATTATTCCTGTAGTTCTCTGTGTGAGGGCTTGCCAGATGAGCAGTGCATGATGGGATGCCGTTGTGTTTCCCAGGGGAAGCAGAAAGACGGCTCGCCCTTCGGGGAGTACGGCGGGTGGTACAAGGCCTGCAAGGTGGACAGGTCAGTGCTCGGTGACATTCTGGGTGACCGGATCTGGGGCTCCAGTACCGCCTAGCCTCTTTCCCCACACATCAGAATGAACACGTCACTGACTGTGATTACAGTCTTAGTGCTGTTTCCCTGTGGGAAATGATGAGCGAGGAACTCATTTCACTGATATTTATGTACAATTGTCTTTATTAGCCTTTTTGTATATATACAAAAAAGGAAAGGGGGAAAAAAGGTAATGCTGCATGACATTGGGTACCTCATTTTCTGTATGTGATCCAAATTGAAATCAAGAGCAACACTTAATTTCACGGATAACCTATCCGTTTCATTTACAGGTTTTTTAAATTAAGAGGATATGGGAAAATTATTCACATTTCTCCTGTTTAATTGAGCTAGAATTATGGCATTTCCCATTTCTGTATTCACAAATGAGACCAATTAACTACAAACTATAAACTACAGAGACTGCATTAGCATACAGAATAATAAAGAGAAACCCTCCCTAAGTAGATCTGCAATAAAACCATTCAGGTGTGCTCTCTTTTAAAGGCATACTGTGCAGGATTTTTTAGCCTGTGTTTACAGTCAAAAAAAGTCTCCTCCTTCTGCAACCCCACTCACTCACTCTAAGTTACCCCACCTAACGAAGCTAGCTGGAGAGCTAGAGGTAACGTTAGTACCGTGTAATGAGCGATCGTGAGCGACAGTAAGAAGGCTGATTCGGTTATAGCTCAATTAATTCCATTATTTTGAACGTAGTAGTGGTTTTATCGTTGGAACTTTTAAATTTGAAAATTTCAGCCCCTTGCAAAAGTCCTTATTGTCACCAGCTTGACACTGCCAGCCACGCTACATACAGGTCCAACAGAAAACATGCCAACAGAAAAGAGCGCCACACCAAGAAAAGACTTGAACACATTTTAGGCAACGGACAATTTAAAATAGCAAATACAGGTAAAGGTGCACATATTTGGCGAACTCGCGTAGACAGAGATTGCCAGTGTATCATTGATATGCCTTAGCATGCTTATTGTATGATATTTTAATGGTTAGAGTCCTGCGTAGTATGCCTTTAAGGTTGGCTGGCCCAATCGGCAAATGACCGGCGAGTTGTTGTTAATGAGCAGTGAACCTGCCTGTCCCCCAGCCCCACAGTGACCACCACGCTGAAGAACCTGGGCGCCCTCTACAGGCGGCAGGGCAAGTTCGAGGCCGCCGAGACCCTGGAGGAGGCCGCCATGCGCTCCCGAAAACAGGTGGGGCTTTTATACCTTCATCGGTCCGAAGGCCGCTTTTGACTCTTTGTTCATTTTGTCTGACGTTGGCCTCGTCCGTTTTAGTGTGTCCGTTTTAGTTCGTATGCTGCTGTATCGTAAAATGCAGTAAACATAGCATGATGTGGTTATTTTGATTTGCAAGGTTTCTTTTTTTTTTTGCAATAAATCTTTCACAGATATGTGTGATTTACATGCGAGTCTGTACTGCACTCTTGTGGCAAGTGTGGCAGGAGCAGTGTTGTACTAATGGGAATACGTCGGGTCGAATTGCATGCTTCAGCAGTGGGGCAACTCCCCCTGCTGGGGGTTAGGGGAACTTGCATTTGTGTTTTTTTCCATTCTTGTTTCCTCATAAAAGAATTCCTGTGGGACCTGTTTTGCTTGTTGCTTGAGTCCTCTTGTTGCTAAATAAAGTAGATGGTAGACCTGTTCTATCAGTTGCACAAGATAAGGTGTGATGGTGTCTGATCACATTCATACTGTGGCTGTTGATGGGAATTAGAGATAATTTAAAGAGACTGTGTTCCTTTATTGCTCAGTAAATAAAGTATGAGGACTATAACCGAGGTTAAACAAAGGCTGCATGCTTAACATTGAGTGGAAATGATATTCTAAATATTTCTAAATATCAATCAAAAGTGTCAATGAGAATCCCTTTTGTCCATCTGCATAAACATAAATGTATGTGTGTATGTGCATGTGTCTTTTTCATTGTAAGTCGCTCCAGATAAGAGGAATTTTTGTGAACCAGTGACTTTTTTTTTTAAATCTCACGTCTTGCTTTTTGGGGGGTTCGCCCTGTTTCTTTTTTCCAGTTTTCATTATGTTACTCTGTTTGTGACAGTTCTCTGGGAAAAGCACTAGGCCTATACAAGTCTAATTGAATTGATTTATGTGTGTGCGTGTGTGCGCATGTGCTTCCGTGTGTATGTGTGTGTGAAGGGTCTGGACACGGTGCACAAGCAGCGTGTGGCGGAGGTGCTGAACGACCCTGAGTCGCGGGAGAAGCAGCGCAGCCGCGAGAGCCTGACCTCCGACGTGGTGAAGTATGAGAGCGGCCCGGATGGGGGCGAGGAAGTGAGTATGAGCGTGGAGTGGAATGGGGTGAGTACAGTACACAGCCCAGCGCACACACACATACACACACGCACACACACACGCATATGCACACACCTTCTTTAGTACAAAGACACAGTTCTGATGCTGAAAGTGATGTTCTGATTTCAGTTACTCATCCTCTCCAGCCTGTTATTTTGTCTGGGTTTCACCTAAACATTGAGCCCTCATCCCCTTTTTGTTAAAGTAACTACCCCGTTCATAATTTAGCGTCAGGCTAACAAAACACACCGCTATGATGTGTGATTGACCCTCATGAATGGTGGCTCCTGTTCAGGGAGTTCATTGGCAAAGCAGTGATGGCAAGGGCATTCCCTGACTTGTCATTTAACCGGGACTATAAACTGTTTGTAAAATTGGTTGGTCATGGCAAGGGAGCTTGTCCGTTGTGTCTAATGACAGCTATAGCCGCCATCATGGCCGCAGTGTCATTCACAAGCTGTCAGTCAGCTTATAGTGTTGTGCCTTAATGCTGATTGACTGTCCTGGGCCTGGTTCCCCATGTGTGTGTGAATAGTTCCCTTGTGAGTCTCACTAACTTTCATAGCCCTCATTTAAACAGTCCATTACTCCCCTACTGTACGTTCCACAGCTGCACATTCTGGCATAGTGACCACTGGCTGCTGTTCTCCCTGTGGGAGTATGACTTGAACTTAAGATGTACTGACTGTCTGAAATTGGAAGTGTTGGTTGGGGGCAGAACTGAAGCAGCGACTCTTAATTACATTTGACTACAGTGTCAAACTATGAGCTATGACCTCTTAGGCAATTATATGAGGAAATGAAATCCGTCAGTTATATGGTGGAATTTCCACGAGTTAAGTGTGTAATCGACGCAAATTACTCTTTATCCACAAGCTTATCAAAGCTGTTTTTTGAGAGAAATCCTGTTTACTTTTGGTACATTCTCAAGCTGGTGCAGTCTTATTTTCTCTGAGGAAGATTTTGGCATTGCTTGGGTCACCTCCTTTTTACCCACTTAATAATTTAGCAGTCGTAAAGCAAGAGTGGGTTTGCTGTGCATTGTTGTTTTCTCATGTCTTTCATTTTCTATTAATTACTTGAAACTTTGTGACTTCAAAGCAGCAGCCTAACAAACTGAAATGTCCCCTCCACGAAAGTGGGCGGTAGAAATGCAGTAAAAAATGGATCTCAGTAGGTTCAGTCCCTAAATAGAGCCTTTTCTTGTGTATTCTTACAGTATGTAGAGGACTGTTAAGTTCATCATGTGGAAGGGCTTATTACTAATGTAGTCTCTGTAGTTCGTAGTTTTAGTCTGCAACCCTGTTATTTCTGTGTGAATAGGCTGCTTCTGGTCCTTGTGTCAGTCCTTGGACAATCTCCTTCTCTATTGTTCATGACTGTTCCCGTAGCAACAGTAAATTCTGTGCCACGACAACCAATCAGCATCTCCCAAGCAAGCTCTGCTCTCAGGCCTGTCTGTCTGGGACTCGATACACCGATACCCGCGTGGGCACTGTGTACTGTACACCTTTCTCCGCTGTGTTCCTTTGAGCATGCTCTGAGTGACTAACCTGTTTCTCTCCTCTTGCTGTCCTTTTGAAAAGTGTGCTGTGGTGCATTGCTGTGTCTTACCTGTGAAAATGGCAAAAAAAAGTGTTACTCAGAAACAGTATTTCTTTCGCATTTTCATGTTTGTGCATGATCCTCCTCTCCATTCCCTTTTTCTTCCATCTTTGTTTTGCCCCTTATTTTTCATGTACCCCAAGATTCTGCCATTTTAACCAGTTTAAGGGTGCTGGGTTTAGAGTAAATATAGCAAATATAGTACAGCTGGGCTAATCAAAAATACACATTTATTTGAAGAGAGTAATATAATTTTAGCCTTAACACAGTCAAATCATATCAGAATGTGACATGAACAATGTTGCATAAATACATTGATCATTTAAACCACTTATTTTGTTTTTAGACAGTAGGCAGTAGATGTCCTGAAGCCAGAGGACTTGTATAAGGAGTAATAACCCAGTTTGCCAGTCTTCTATGGTACCATGGAAAGTGTCTTCAGGCGGTCCTCCAGGGCTAGAGATGCCTAAGCTCTTATGAACAGGCTGATAGCCTCGGGATGCCCTTCTGCGCTGGCCTCCAAGCATTGTTAACTTCCATCGTCGGAATGGGGTCTCTGTCTTCTCAACCACCATCTGGATCCCCTGTGCCAGCAGTACCATCGATGGGCTGTAGGCACCTTTGGATCTTGCTGCAAAAGCGGCAGATGGCTTTTCACAATCACTATTTCTAGAGGAAGTTTTGATGTGTCAGTGGCAAAATGGCAGGGTAGAAGGGGGTCAGTAGTTCATGGAATGGCTGTCACTTCATTAACAGAGTTTTTGCTTGTGCATTGTAGTTTTTCACAAATTCAAGTTGAGTACTTGCCTGACCTCTGCTTCTATAGCTGCATTTGTGTCTCTCTTGTTTGCCTGGTATGTAGGCCTTAGCCTGTGCTGTTGACTCATGCCCGTTTTGTTGCTTTCTTGATACTTTTTTCCAGCATTAACATCTGTATTAGTAATGATTCAGTGAAAGGCCACACATTGAGAGTTGGTTTGCTGTTCTACAGCAGCAGTGCTGTAGTTCTACATTAGATGCCAAGAAAGTCCAGCTCAAATGAGCTGGGCTCGCTATTGCAGAGGGACACTGTGTCAGGGAGACAAATCGCTACATTTTCCCTTGAGCGCTTTTAAGTCCTGCTGCTCTCATTCATCCATAATGGTCACAGTCCACATTAATTCACCTGGTCATTTATTTGCTTTCGTATCGCTTTTACTGTCCACTTCCTTTGCTGTTTTACATCCTTTCCTGAGAGAGTTACCGTGCAGTAAAGCGACCAACCCCCCGCCAACGACCCCCCCACCCCCACCACCTCCTTCCTGGAGAAATACTGTTTCTGTCAGGAGTAAACTGTTGTCTGGCCCAACAGTTTAACCTGCTTTTCTCTTTCTCTCTCCCCCCCCCCTCTCTCTTCTGCCTCTCTCTGGCTGGCAGGCCTAGATCGAGATGCCTTTTGTGATTCTAAAACATGTCTTCTGCATGACGGACGTGCGCCATCTTCCAGCTTTACACTTCTGTCTGTCCGGCTCTGGCCTCTTATCTGTGGGCCCCCCTGCATCTCTACGGGGCCCGTCCTCCACGCTCCCTCACCCCCCTCCGCCCCTCACAGTGCCCTCTCCCAGGAGAGAACCCCCCCCCCCCCCCCCCCCCCAGCCTCCGCGTTACAGTGTTCCATTAGGGGAGGGGCCTCTCTCCCTCAGTCCTGGTGTGGCATCTAGTTAGCATCTATTACTCTTATTAGCGTACACTATTAAGTGGCATGATCGTTAGCTTATACAGAGAACCGTTGTTTATTAGGATATGTACTCTGTGTCAAGTGTCTGACTCTGTACCCTTTTTATAAATTGATGTCAACTAACATTGCTGTGATGTTAATGTCACATGACCGTGGTGAACTCCAGTACTGCTCCCAAATACAGGGGAAGTGATGGGGGAGGGGGACACACCATGGGCAGGATAGTGAGGAACAGGACAGGTCTCTTACTCTTGTTTGCTCCTACTAATCTCTTGTGTGTCCCGTGGTGTTGGTGTACCTGTGTCTTTCTTAACTTCTAATAAAACTCACTCTTTACTCACCCGCGTGTGTGCCTCTTTCCTCTCTGTGCTCTTTTTCCCGTGTAAATCTTTGTGCCCCGGGGGGCGGGGGGGGGGGGGGGTGGTAAAGATTTAGCCTGCTGCTACGGCAACGCCGCCTCCCTCCTTCTCCTCTTTCCATCTCTCTCTGCTGTATCGAACAGATTGGCGACAAGCTGGTTTAGATGCATTACCCTGGACTTCTGCTTACAGTGTGAATGAGAGAGAGGGAGGGAGTCACTGACTGTCTGAGAAGCATATATTGTATGTGCGAGAAGTTTGCACATATTAGCTAAATCCATTAAAACATCATGGATCGTAAGACAATTGCCATTCATATAATCATACATCTTATGCATACAACGTACACATGTATGGTCAAGTCTGATGCATTTAATTTCTTAGTGGATTTCTTTGCTTTCCCTGACAAAACATTGGCCTGTTTAAGACTGTTCTTAAAGCTCCTCTTTAATATTAAAATAATGTATTTAAAAGGGATGAATACAAAGAACATTAACAGTTGAAAAGGCGGTGTCCAGTGCATTACACATGTTTATAGCAAAAGCTAATTTCCAACATTAGTCCCTTGGTTGGAATTATGTAATTGAAAATGTGTGAAGTCAAACTGATCAGAGTGATGCTAACTCTGATAGATTCAATGGAACCTGAACAGACCCAGTGCTCCAAACCAGCTTTTATTTTGAATCAAAATGAAAATATTTGAGACATTTGCACTTTTGATTTGACATTGTACAGTCACTCTATACAGTATGTGCAGGGGGATTTGCAGACTAGATGATTTGTTTATCAATTAATTGAATGCTCTTTGGTTTATTATTGCTACGGTAGCTATGTTCATGGTCACTCCCAGTGATTAGTGGGGCCCGAACCATCCAGGCAGTTCAACTGTCCTCGGATTACCCAGGTTTATTCATTTCCGGTCCCTGTGGCACAGGTTAAATCTTCCTTCTCTAAGCCTTCTGCATTAAATGCATCTGCAGTTTCTGCAAAGGCAAAAGAGTTGCTCAGTATTCCAGTGTTCAAACAGTCAGCGCAGATGGATGGAAAGTGAGCTCAGCAGTAAAGTGCCACCTTTCCTCCTCTGACCGTGCCCCCCTCCCCCGCTGTCCTGGGTTAAGAGTCCACTCAGAGACAGGCCCGCTCTTCCCTCCTTATCTCCGAGCCTTTGAGAGCTCTGACTGATTGCCCTGTCTGAAAGAGGGAGATATTTATATCGTTTATACCCGGCTTTGCAGAAGATTTATGGCGGAGAGTCTGCTTTTGATGCGAGCTTGAACTTTTATGAATGGCATCTTGCTGAAGCCATTTAACTGATATGCGCATACTTGCTTGTGTGCATTCTGGAGCCTGGCTTTACGAGTTCTCACGAGTAAGCAAACATGAAAAGCTCTTTGAGTTCTAAAGTGGAAAAACAGGAACTGGATGCTTTACATCATTATAAAAGAAATTGCATCACATTCATATATTGTATACAGCATAGAGTAGGTATTGTTCATTGCTACCCAGTTCTTGATTGCTATCTTAAACTAGAACAATCACAATCCAGCCAGCAGGTGGACCCTGGGAAACCAAATGTGACACTAGATTTTTTTAATTCCAACCGTGAACATTAAATGACTCAATAGCCCATGTAAAGCCAAAGAGTGATGCACTCAAAAGCCTGATGGATGTGAAGCTTGCCTGTTAGTTCAGAGTTGTGTGTGTGTGTGTGTGTGCATGCATGCTTACACAGGTGTGTGTAAGTGTCCGTGTGCATGTATGTGTGCTTGCCTGCTGTGCATTCGTGTGTGTATGTGCGTACATGTGTGTGTGTTCATGAGTGATTGTGCGTGTATGTATACGCTTATGAGGGCGGGCGTGTGTGTGTGCGCGTGTGTATGCAAATGCACGTGTGCATGTGTATGTGCTTGTATGCATGTATCTCTGCGTGCGTTCGTGTGTACCTGCCTGTATCTGTAATGTGTGCATGTGTCTGCGTGCCTGTGTATGTGTATCTGTAATGTGTGCATGTGCCTGCGTGTGTGTGTATATGTATCTGTAATGTGTGTATATTTATGCATGCGCCCGTGTGCATGCAGGCGCATGTCTAACCTGCTCTGCCCTCTCTCTGCAGGACGGCTCGGGCTCTCTGAAGCGCAGCGGCTCCTTCAGCAAGCTGCGCGCCTCCATCCGCCGCAGCAGCGAGAAGCTCGTCCGCAAGCTGAAGGGCGGCGGCTCTCGAGACAGCGAGCCCAAGAACCCTGGGTAACTATCCCCCCCCACCCTCCCCTCCCACCCCCCACCCCCCCGCTCCGGAGCCTGGGTGTGCGGTGCCTCCCTCTCCTCCGCTGGGCCGGGGTGCTTCGCCTTCAACTGTAAAAAAAAACCCCCCTGCTGTTCCTGGAGAAACCCCCCTCGGCTGGCCGCAAAGGCACTGGTCTGGCCTTAGGACTTACTGTAGAGACAGGACTCCTCACCGGGGTGAAAAGGAGCAGCACTGGTGTGGAGCACAGGGGGAACTCCTCCAACAGCAGCAGGGGTTTGGAGACTCAAACGCAGCTCTGTCGACGCCCTTAGAGCGTGCATTTCCACTGGTCTGCCCCTACAAGTCAGGAGGGTTCAGACGATGCCAAACCCTTCTCTCCAGTGAATTGTATGGAGGCCCAACTGTGTCTTTGTCAAAACGTTCCAAAGCCACATCTCAATTCTCTGTGTGCCCGAATGTTTCATAAGGCAGTGCCTGTGGCACGTAAGTACAGCTCACTGTTCTCATGGCCATTGTTAATAAAACAGTTAAAATATAAATGCAGAGATTGAATAGTACTCTAGATAGGAGGGGAGTTGGGGTTAGATGGTGTTCATGTTCCCAGTGAAGGTAGTGCTGTGACCATACCCACAGTACAGCCCTTCTATATGGATACCTGAGAAAGAGGACCATGGATTCCTGGTGTCCACTGAACGCACTGACCTCCCATACATTCCCCAATACATTACCTCAGTCTGGGATGGTTTCCATTCTAGCAGCTGATGGTGCCAAAGATAATCCAAGACCTCTGTTTCCACGACTGCTTCCAAGATGCGTGTGGGATTTCAGTATGCTGAGTCTTACAAGACCATCCTTGAAAACGAGTCACTTTGCAGACCAAGCAAGGTGGTCAGATTGTAATGAAATAATACAAGACCAGTTGGCATGCTGTCAAAGAAGTCTTGTGTCAAAGCACTGATCAAAAAGATACAAGCATACTCATTATAATTATGGACATCCAAAGATCAACTCCCAGTTCCTTTGTGGTGACTCGGTTAAACTTATGGTCAAGAAAAGGACAGCACTCACTGTTAATATTTGCATGGACCTACACAGTGAAGTGAACAGTGTGTCTCTTTAAAATTGACAGACAATGCTGCCATTATGGGACAGGTCTTATCTGCAAGCAATCGGCACCTTTGAAAGTATTTGTAAAGTCTTGCTTGCGTGTAGTCTGCTTGAGTCAAGCACTTTGGTCTACATAAAATGGTCAAATTAGTCATTGAGTTAATTGTTTAGCATTTTCTGATGACACTACATCATGGACCATGTTCCAAGGATGTGTTGAGTTTACTTCACAAGTAATGCTGTTACTGAACCCCTTCCACTGTATAAACTACAGTGTTTCCCTGTCCCATGATTCTGTGTTTTTTTAAATCACTGTTATAGCTGCCAGTTGTTAGCTGGTCTTGCCATCCAATTTAACACTTAAGACACATATGATAAATGACTCAAGGTAGATTGATTTATAAATCTTAGCATCAGAATCAAAGCCTCAACTGTGATATCTAATTTCCAGGCTGGTTCTAGTCACTCCTACACTATGCTTGACCATCAGTTTAGTTACTTTACATGCAGGATGTTATGGGCAGTAGCAGACCTAAGCTTTGCTTAGGAATCAGGCAGGTGTGTGCATGCTGCATTTCCAAAATGAGTCCATGTTTACATGTGCCAAAATCTGAAGGGTCACACCTTTTGAATTTATGGTGCTATGCAACAAAACCTACACTTTCATAAGACAATGCATTGACTGCATTCATTTGAAGTATTATGATATGAACAATCTGTGTCCTCTACTCCATATCAGTAGTACTGTGTATTTTTCTTGATCTGTCCACAAAGGTTTCTCTCACTAGATGACAATGAGGATTTTGCACCCTCCTGACTTCTATCCAATCCTGGATATCCAGACATCTGCAAAACCTATTTGAGTGTCATGTGGTTGCACATGATTGAGACATACTTTTTTATTATTTTGCTTTTATTTATTCCTTTTTAAGACCAAAACAGCTAATCTTCCACTGTGAGATTGGCAGTGGTCATAGTTTGTCAGAGCACTGAATAGGACCAAAATGGCGTCTCTCACTGCAGTGATGCAAAGCTCTGAGCACCTTCTGTCCTGAGTTACTCCCTCTGTCCTCTTTTAACTAGGCTGAAGGGTTTGCTCACTGAATGTCTGCTGTTACACAGATTCTCAACAAGAATGTCCAACATCTTGAGCTCTCTCATTAAACTAGACATCAGACTATGTTCTGTTTTACCCACATAACAAACATGTGGACAGTGTTCCCTCTGAAAACCTGGGGAATCTGGCCTTAAAAGGGATGGCTGCTTCTCGCATATTTTAACTGATCACATCCTGTATAAAAATGTAGGTTATCACACACAAATGGTCTCCTTTGGATTACCTCCCAGCTTCTCAGTATGCAAACCCCATACACATGCTTTTTAAATTTATTTTCATGCCTTGTTACATTTTTCTATTTCCCATTTTATTTTTGTAAGTGTACATATTTTAAGAACCCATTTCTTTTCAAGTGTGTTGCCTGTGATTATATGAATTTTATCTGCATGAGCATCATATTATTTTGATATCTCTGTGCTGTGTTGTACTTATTTAACATGAATAAATAACTTTCAAAGCAAGTGGGCGACTGCTGCATGCCTCATCCCTTTCTCTTTCGCTCTTTCTGTCTGCGTGGTGTGTCCTCTGTGGCTTTCCATCTCGCACCCTGGACCGCTCTAACATCGGCCCTTTCCAAGCGGTCCGGACCATTAACCACTGTTTAATGGCACATCGATGGCATCCGTTGTATATTAACTTACAGTTTGATTCCTTTGACTCATCTCCACACGGTTAATGTGGAAACGTGGTGTGGGTGTGAGTGTGTGTGGGGCATGGTTCACAGAACTGTGATGGGGACTGCTTGATGTCAGCTTCTAGAGTGCACAATGAAAGGTTGTTGGGATGAAGGAAGTATGTATCGGCAGATAACTGCACACTAGCTGATTATCAAACCGGTGCAAACTTCTGTCCCTCTGCCATTTTCTTCAACCACTGTTGGATTTGAACCCATGTGTTTCAGTGGTTGAAGAAGCTCAGCACACCATGAATTTGTGTTACAAGCTGAATGATTTTATTTGCCTTTGCTGGCATGAATTTGGCATGAGCAGAGCTATGTGCATGCTGGCATGTCTTGTGTCTTGCATGGTAAAGAGGATTTTATCTGCAGGGCACAAGAGATGTAGCTGTTGTGTGTATGTTGGATGTGACGTGGCCATCTGTTTGCCAGATGTGTGGCAATCGAGATAAATGTCTTGACTATGTGGCATGGAGCCAAAGAGTTTGGTATTGATTAACTTGGCCGTGTCCAGAGATGGTCCATCACAGGGCTTCTTCCAGTGGGTTATCTTTTCCTAAAACTATGGTGCACTTGCACTCACTGTCCTTATTGCTCAGATAGAGGGAGCTCAGTATAGGATACTATCCTTTTGGAGTCATTAACTCAATCTGCAACGTTGTTCGTGTTCTGGGATTTGGGGTCAGGTAACTAACCACCGCGAAAGATGCAATTAACACACGTACACTCTCCTTACCGCTGCTGTGCCTATCAGCACAGCGTCTCTGCGGCGACTGGTCCCGCCCCCTCTCACTGATTTGTCCTTGCATGTCACTGTTCTGGATGCAGCATGAAGCGTGCCAGCTCACTGGGTGTTCTAAACGTGGTGGACAAGGCTGCTGGAGAACCCTTTCAAGTAAGGAGTCCATCTTTCTTTTTCCTCTTTCCCACCCATCACACCATGGGGAGACAAACATAAGAAGTCTCACAGGCTTGATTTTCAGACAGCTCGGGAACCTACAGGCTACCTGATTAAACAACTGGTTGGATGACCAGAGAACAGGAATTAGAAGTGACTAGTTTTGTTACAACCTGTTAGGTGACCAGAGTGGAGAAATCGGAAGTGGCTAGTTTTGTTCATAACTAAAGTGGACTACGATATGAAAGTCAGTTAGGCTTACCGTGCTGCCGTTAAGCACTTTCTGCTGATGTTATGTATTTAAAACCTCTAGTAACCTACATTTTTTTTAAAAATGTTCGTTTTACCTACACTAAAGATGTAGATGGTATAGTCGTCTTTTAGCTTGTTAGTACAGTATCTAGAAGTTATTTTAAAAATGGTGTTTTTACTAAATGCGTCATTACATAATTTTTTCATCAGATCAACAACGAGTCTGACTGTCTCTGAGATCCATGTTTTGTGATTTTCACTGCTTGCTATGTGTAACAGTCCACTGCCACCAAGACTCTTTGCCAAACTCACCATTACACCTGTAGCAGATGCAGTAGCAGTTCTGGGCACTAACGGTGTGTGTAACATCAGTGTGGTTCACAGACTAACATGCTACACGTCCCATTGTGTGCACTAACCCATCTGATGGTCTTTTAACCTGGGGAATATTAATTGTACTGACTGCTGCTCTGAACCTAAGAGGAACTCTCATGGTAATGTGACAGCGAAGCTGTACCCTGCGTATGGTTTTCTATGTGACGTTCATGCTGACAGTATTGCAGCATACGTCTGCCCGTACGCTTGGATCTTACCATCTCAGGTACAATATGCTGTAATGCCTCATTTGATGCATAAGAAGATCAGTTTGTGAGTGAATTGCTGCTACAGCCTTCTGATATACATTTGTCATCTGTGCTGGCTACCCTTTGGATTTTACAAGTGTGCATTTACTACAACAAGGGGAGAGAGAAAATGTTGTGCTATAATGTGTTTGTGCTCCTGTAAACTACACGAGATGTTGCTAACTTCAGATGGTAAACATGGATGTAGTACAGTAGTGTGAGAGGGAGTCAGACTCAGGAAAGCCTGGTATGACCAGGAATGAGACTGCTGGGTAGAGAGAGCAGTCTGGGAAGCCTGACAAAATTACGTCCTTACAGATTTATCATCAAACTTGCGTGGGTGTGGGTGCCAAATGAGTAACTGGAACTGTTTAAAACTCAGTTGTAGTTCTCTTCTCGAGTTTGGTCAATGGAAGCTACTGTTGGGCTGGATTCGCAAACCACAAGTGATGATGTGGTCAGAATTAGCCTAACTTTATTTAAAAGGTTTTCACTTTTTTAAATGCAATGAATCATATCAGCTTTGTTTCAGTTTGCAATGACATCAATCTGTTTAAAACCGCAGAATGGTACACTCCTGAATGACATAAGTCAAGCCACAGAGGCCATGTTGTCTTGTGGTTTACTTTCAAAAGATATAGCTTTTTCATTCCATGATGGGACCGGTTAGGTTTGGCACATCCAAAGTTTACACAGGGTACAGTGGGCTGGCATTCTGTACCATTTTGATGGCAGCCACTAGGTTGTACCATGATTCAACCCAGTGGCTTTTCTATGCAGAGACGCTTGTAAAACCTGAATATGGAGTCCAGTTGCTCCTTCACTCATCGTCAGTGGAACCCAGAACACTGCACTGCTACACATTTGGATACCTCTCACTGACATGATTTATTGCTCCCCAGAAATACCCGGGGGAACAATAAATTATGGCCCTCCCTTCTGCTTGATGAGTTCGGGGAACTGATTTTAAATTTTTCACTGAAACTGAAGAAAAAAGGATTCAAAACATAGTGTGGACTAACAATTGTGCTGCGTAATTAAAAAAAAAATATCCTTCAGTTTTAATGTGCTGTAAGTATATTAACTATCTTTTATTCCATCTGCCACCCCCACAGGAACGAAATAATCGTCTGAAAAAAGGCCGTGACCTGAGTGCCAGCCACACGGACCTGGCGCATTGATGGTCCAATCAGGAACCTCGGGGGATAGCCAGGCGATGTGAGGAGACAGTGGACGGGAGTTTCTAGCAATTTCCTCTCCTCCTCCAGTCTGAGTCCCTCCATCATCACCTGACATCACCTTTTCCTTTCCCAACCCACAACTTACACAACCGACTCTGAACATGCTGTGTTATTAAGTCTTTGTAGGCCAAGGTTTAGCTCTTGTGATTGCACTTTGATGGCCGTCTTGTTGTTGGTCTTCTAGAAGGTTGTATTTAATTTCATTTTATTAATGTTAGCTGTGGGGCTTCCATTGTGAAGCATGTCGTAATGAAGGATACAGACTTGTAAGGGGATGCAATTCCTGTGAGTGACAGAAGGGGGCGTTATGATGCATTGCCCTGAGGGTGAATGCAGTCATAGGTGGTTGCTTTTCCTTTCTGTTTCTCTGTGAGTCAGTTATCTCCATGGAGATAATTATCCAGGACAGTCCAGCTCTCCACTGGACTGAGTGGGCAGCACTGTTCTGATGGTTCTATAGCACTAGTATCTGATGCCTACTGTAGTTTCTTGCACAACCATGCCTTGTGTCTCACTCCTCTTGCCTCCAAATTTACGGTTTTGATTGGCGAAGTGCTATATTGTATTTTATAAAGGTATCTGTTTACATTGGGTGGTGTAACTTATGAAATATTTTTTACTTATTCTTTTGAAGGGGGGTTTAACTTCTGGGGATTTTAAAGGCCTTGAAACAAGCATTTCCTCCCAGCTGCTTAAAAGCTGGGTTAGTGATAAGAAAGGCAAGATTTATTGAGTGGTTGGAATGTGGTTGCAGCACATAACTAATGAACCACTTTGCTGTCTCAAAGGAAGCAGATTTTACTTTGCAATGGCCTTTGGTGCACACTTTGCTCTGATTCATTTAAACGCACACCTCCAAGAATGGAGCTGTCGCCATCTGAAACTGGACAGAACAAAATCATTCCCTGGACTTGCATTTAACTGAAGTCAACACTATCCTAGTGCTATATATTTTTATAGTACAGACCTCCATTTACGGCATTTAGGAAAGGGGCACTTTGTGAGATTTTTCATTTATATGCCACTCAAAAAATAAACATTCAAAGTGTAACCCCCCTTTTTTTATAAATGCAATGCCTGAGTACATTACACTTTTAACTCTAAATCAGATTCAACATTGCTCAGTTTATGGACTCCGATGATCTCTAAACAATTACAGGCAAGAGTCTACTTTCAGATAAAATGGTGCTGCTGATCATGTCAGGTATGATGTAACATGAGGTGTTATGTTACTCATCATTAGGCAGTGACAATGATCAGCTGACCACAAGTGATTTGGAACTTCCATCTCCCAGGAGTGGGAGAAAGGTTATCCTTACAGCCCAGTAATACCATCAACCTACATGTGTGTGGAAGTTAAGTCAGCAGTGATTGGAATTGCACATTCTCTTAAACAGGTGTACAGAATCCCAGTAGAATACTCTAGTAGAGGTATCCTAAGCCTTAAAGATGAATTTGACTCTTAGCTCTTGCCTTTATTTGTGTCACGTGGCTTCAGGGATTTTCATAAAATGCTAACTATCGCTGCTTTCTCTGTACCTATACTGCTCGGTTGGTTCTTGGCCTAATGTGGTCGTTGCTGAGCCCAGCTTAACTTGTGAGATTGTGATCTGATGGCCTTCAGAGTGGCTGTCTGCAGAGATTCTCTGTAATGACAATGATCCCGTTTACTCAGGACGATGAAATAAAGGCAGTCCCTTAAAATCCCATAAACCCCCAAGAGTCCCATCGTGTGACTATTGACGAGTCATGCTGTAAGGCACAGAAGAGGAACGTGGAGAACGCTGCAAAGAAGTGAAGCTTCTTAAGTTCGAACATATTTTTCTCACTCAGGGGAACAGTGACATGAAGCTCTTGTTGAGGAACCTTTCACAAAAACCAACGGTAACGTAAAGATGATGGGTCACGTGTAAACGAAGGGTGGCGCATGTCCAGGAACAAAGGGAAAGACAAGTCAAGTGTGTGGATCTACAACCCATCGAGCAGCATTGCTTTCCTGTGATTGACTGGCCCAGGTCAAAGTACTCCTAGTCATCTGTATCATTTAATGCAGACGCTGAATTTTGCTTGCAGCAAATCATTTATACCCTCTCCTCAGCATTGTACAGTCTGTTACAATCTAGCAAGCATGAAACAAGTCCAGATGGCTGCAGTGTGACTATGTGCAATATTGGAACTGCTCTTTTTGAAAGCTGTTGTAGAATTTCTTTTGCATACCCCCACATTGTTGACAAAGAGATTAGATTTGCTTTGCTCTCACTAAAGCCTTAGATCCTACACTCTTTCAGGTGTCTGTAAACGACTATATAGCAAAATGCTACATTCTGCTGTACTTTTGCTGCCAGTACCTTTAGCATGTTACATTACAGCCCAGCAAACAAATGTTCTTTGTTTTTTTTACATGTTACTCGCTGCTATGTTACAGCATCGTTGAGAGACCATTGTGTTAGTTGGGAGATCAGTGAGTGTAAACTGTCTGTAAACTTCAGCTTTATTTGTCAAGTTGTCTGACTGTTGATCGGTTTGTCTTTTGATCAAAATATTTTAAATGTTTATTTTTATTTTGTAGACAAGGGTTACTGAAAAAGCACCAAAGGGACTGAATGACTTAAGAGATTTTAAGTTTGAAGGCACATATGGATTTGAAGTTAAAGTAATACAAGTCATCTTTTGATAATAATTTGTCTGTAGTCTAAGTGTTAAAAACCATGCCCCTTTTCCACATTCTCATAATACATTTCAGCATTTGTACATTTAAAGGAAAACTTTTTGAATTGAAACCATATTCAGCATAGCTAAACTAAGAGAAACACTGAGGGCATTGAACACCAATTTATCCTCTTAATTATTTCAATTTTAAAAAATGAATTCCAAAAGGGTGACGAGTGCAAAACAGCGACTGAGTCTTCAGCTCCAGTCTTGGGCCAGACCTTCATGTTAATTTGCAGTCTCAATGTAATTGGTCTCAAAAGAGCTTAGTCCTGATCTCATTAAAATGTTTACGCTATCAGACATTGCATGTGAAATATATGGCTCAGTGCTGGTCTTGGTCTCCAATTTTGCATGACCAAACGTTACATTCTTGATCTTAGTCTCTGACAGTGGTCTAGACTCCCATGACTTTTGCAACACTAATAAGACTACTGCAATAATTGATAGATCTTGTTACTAAAAAAAAAATATTAAGGCAATATTAAATATGTGGTACTTTCATTAATATGAACCATTAAAAGAAAAATGTGGCAAATGGAAAGTTCTTTTAGATTAATACAGCAACTTATGATCCTATATGCCAGATCTTACTGGGTGACTTGCATGACATAACCCTGTTTTAGCTGTTGATAATGTGCTGTTGGTTTGACATTCTTTATGTAATGTAATGTAATGTAATTCTTTAAAGTGCACTACTTGTTCCTTCCTGTGGGTGGCACTGTGGGTGGTAGGGAGGCGAGGGCTGGGCAGAGGCAGACTCAGTTCAGCGCTATGCTGCAGAGGCCACTCGTGTCCATGCTGCCTGTTGAGCTGGCTGCATCCTCTGCCTCTCCAGTGTGGTGAAACATAGCCTCTACAAATAACTGTATGGTAAATCTATACAAAAACATCAATAAAAAGGAAAATGTTCCACTGCTTCCTGTCTTGCAAGCCCCAGTTTTTATAAAACTTATCCTTCCTGATCATATGGTCAGGCTGATATGGTTTCTCTCTCACGGAGAGAGAAATTTCACACTAGCTAGCTACAGTTGCTAAAAGTTTTTAAGTTTCGGTTTTGCTTTTTGACTCCTGATTGGATGTCCAGCTGACACCTGTTGCAGCTGTAGCACAAAAAATGTGCTATTTGAGTGAGGTTGAAGACCCAGGTCCCAGGTCAGAGTGAGGGATCCCTTTCACCCCCTCCTCTGTCACGCTGCACAGACAGAATGCTTGGGGCAGGTGCGGGGCAAACACCACTTCCAGCTTTCGAGGGACTCCGCCGGAGCCCGCCGCCTCGCGCTGACTCTCCAGCCGCCGCATCATGAGCCTCACCAGCACCTGATTGGCCCACGCCATTCCCAGAGCGGGCAAGACCCGGGTATCCACCAGCCTGGGGACACAAAGGGGTTCAAACACTCATGAGCCAGGCCACTACTCCTTACATTAAAGACCACAACAGAGAGTGCTACCAGATTGACCCTTAATATCCAAAACTCCAAGCACCCATTTGGGTATAACCTCCAACAATACAGTGTACAGCTCATGCATTCTTAAACAAAACACAGTATATGTGAAGGTAAAAATAGGACTGAAAGAAAACAAATTTGGGTGTTTGAACAATAAGATGAGGAATATCCCATTTAATCAATCCATGTAATCAACATGCGTGTCAAATCCTTCACCTAAATCCTTTCTAAACTGCCATTCGGTAATTACAACTGTCCTAATTACAGTAAAATCAAAGTCAATTTCAATGTCTATGCTCCACATTTATGTGTGGGGTATAAACACGATTGTACAGGGTTAATCGATTACAACATTCAAATAATAATCACTAACAAAACTGATTAGCAATTGGAAGTGTTTAGTAAAATTAGTAATTCTATACTCACCCATAGCTACACCTGGCAGAATCAGAATCACCCACGATGTCTGTTACCTGAAAAACAACAACCAAAAACTTGAAGTTCATCACACCATAACCACACTGCCAGCAGAATACAGTTGTTATTGACTAGTGCATGGAGATTCCAACACAAACAAGGCTGTTTGCGGAAAGGACAGATTCCCACCTGGTTGATGCACAGCACGGGTGTCCAGAAGGAGTGACTGAGGCGCTGGAGGGAACTGGCGAACGCCAGGAGGTGGCGCGCTCTCTCAATGGTCTCGTCCGCCTGGAACTCGCAGCGGAACAGGGCCGCTACCGAGTCCACCACCACCAGCCGCGCCAGGCCCCTGGAGAGAAGGATGGGGAGCCGCTGAGTCACACAGGCCTGCAACGCCGCCTGGAGGAGCACACAGTGCGCTGCAGCGTCAGTAAACGCACACCGTGCTGCGAGCCTGCGCTACAATCACAGGTTTAATGCTTTATCACTCTATTCAAGTGTATGTGAATGTTACATGCCATTTCTGGTCAGATTATTGAAATAAGAAATGCCAAAGAAAACAGGCAGAAGCTAAGTCATTGCATTGTAAAAGATGTGCCGTAAAATACACAGTATGTGTATGGAATATAATCAGCATTCCCAAAGCCTGGTATATGCGAAACAAATTCAATTTAAAAAAAATCAATTAGGAAATTTATGTAAATGTTTTCTTATAAGTATACTTTTACATTTAATGCCTGATAGATAGTTATTTCAAGAAAGATTCAAAACTGGGTAGTCATTCCTTCTTCGCACAAAGTATTCTGGAAGCTCTCTCTTAGGTGAGGGAATACTGTTTAAAGCAAGGCTTCACATTGCATTGGCTGTAAGGAAAGGTGTCTCACCAGGTCAGCTGTGTGCTCGATGTAGATGTTGTCGCTGAAGCGGATGCTGCGTACCAGCTCAGCAGGGAGTTCAGGCCTGAGCCGGGACTGCTGGGATATGAGCTGACGCAGGCGCTTAATGGGGAAAGTGTCTTCGGTGCAGATGTATACAGCTCCTACGCACACACAGGCCCAGTGAGAGTTAATCCACAATGCTCCAACTCTCCCTGGAGCATTAAACGAGACATTCACACTGCAATAACAGAGAAAGGCAGCGATACGCATCCCTAACCTGAGCCCAGTCCACCGTGCTCCTGGGGATACTGCACAGACAAGCAGAGCTGCAACGCCATCTGTGTCTTCCCCACACCACTCTCCCCAGCCAGTTCTGTGATGCCACATAACGGGACACCTCCTCGCAGCAGGCTGTCCAGCACGGGGCAGCCCAGAGTCAGCCTGTGCCCTGGCTCCAATGCTGGACACTCTCCTTGGTACAACTGCAGTGCTGTGGGCGCAGAGGTCAACATGGTGCTATAACGGAACACTAAACACTTAGAACACAATCACAAACATGCAGCATCAAATAATCCTTCCTTTCACCTCAGAGAAGTGTTAGTACAAATATACTAGTTTACCACTTTAAAAACAGTCATCCTCCACCATAACCTCCACTTCTTTCTAGACTCACTAACGAGATAGCTAACTAGCTAACATCCTGCAAATTATTAATATCAGCCTGGATATCATCTGCAACATTATGCAGCATAAAACTGCAAATTATAGCTAGCTGGTAAAATAAGAGCATTAAATAAAATAAGTTATGTAGTTACTGTAAGCGGCTAACGAGTTTGGATGAATACGTTCCATTAATTAATGAATTACCCGTGGTGGGCGGTGCTTTGCGGTGAACGCCAGCTGCCGCGGTTTGCAGAATCTGCACGTCGCACAGGGAAAGGCGGGTGAGCCGCTGCAGATCTGCGCCAGAAAGACTCAGTATCTCCCGCGCCGCTTTCAGGTTAGCTGAAAAAGTTAGGACGTTTTAAATGCGTGATAACCACCACCAATATTTAAACAAGTTATGAGCTATCTTAAGTTACCCTTGGTTAGGTGTATATCAGTCATGTTCAAAGGTAGATAGTTGGCTATCTAGCTTACTGTGTTCCTATTCCTTAAAGTTAGCCATCTAACATAACATTACTTGCACTTCCTTTCACGAGAGCTTAGCTGGCTTGTCTTGCTAGTAAACTCGACGTTAGCGATGTAAATATACAGCGCGTGAGTTCCAACTTTGCTCGTTAACAGCTAGTAGCTTGTAACTGCTGTCGATCAAGTTAACTGACTTTTTTTTCAAAGAAGCAAATGTCAGTAGCTTGACGTTACCTTTCTTTACTGCCGATATTATCCTCGGGTTAACTTCCAGTTGCTCCCAGTCCATGACCTCTGTAACTTCATTCGAACGTCACATTAAAACCACGTTTTATCGCGTTAGCAACTTCCATTTCTGTACTATTGCTAAACTTTAGCACCACAAACAACGCAGAAAATGTCTTCGAACGATTCGAACCAGCGGCACTCATATGGGCACATCCACCTCGATTCAACAAGGGCTGCGGTCGAAATGTACACCAGTAAACATATCAACAAATATAATCCAGCTTCAGCCCTCAATATATTTACATTTTTTTTGTGAAATCCCTGCGCCATATCTGTGTTTTATTTATGTTTTGTGCGTTTTATAAATAACTTAGTTAAAAATACGGAATGCACCTCCCCTATTAACGAAATGATTGTGGTACGCCCTCTTTTGGACAAAATGCCGTTTGGTCATGTTATTTTTGATACTGAAGATGGGATTTTGTCGTAAACCTGTCATAGGCAGATTGATAAATCAATAAATCTTCTACATGGGTCATGTAATGTCCTTGGGCCCAATATTTAAAGCTGTGCACATTACTTACAATCAGTAGTTCCCCTTAAAGGTTACTTATTTGACAGTGTCCCAGTCCAGAATTAGTAAATGTTCACATGCTCCCCACACTGCACCCTTTGATAATGGTGCAATATTCGTTTGTTTCCAGGTGGTATGTTCACGCATTCTAATAACCCATAGCCTGTCCTGTTCTTTGAAATACTACCAAAAACCATTGCACTATATTTTTTAAAGCTACCTTCCCTATATCAGAATAAGTTTAAAGATTCAATACCTTCGGTCATAATCAGCCAAACCACATAAGCAAGACTTATGCCTGCATTGTTTAGGATTTTGGATGCTTGTGCCTCGGATGTTTTTGTGATTACTTCTATCAACCAATTTACCTGGGATTCCTGATTGTTTGGATATAACATGCCACGTGTATGACCACAGTAAATTGCTCTTTACTGGTACACATTCCATGCACACGCATCATTTATCACTTTGCACATAAAACACACCACTCTTCTCCTGCTCCTAGAATTAAATTGCTGCAGTTGCAATTAGAAAAAAAAAATAAAAATATGACAGCACATCTGTCGACCACATCTGTGCAAAAAAAAAAAAAAGAATCCAGGAGTTAGCATCCTAGGGCACAGTTTACAAATATCGTCCACAGGTTGTGGGTGGGGTTAGAATCACAAACAAAGATTTTTATTGGCCTCTGTCCTTATTTGTCATATCAGCCACTGAAACGAGCTCTACCTAGTTTGATTGGCTCAAAGACGTGTCAATCAATGGACATGTCTAAATCGCATACGGGCGGGGAGGAGGACAGCTGGATGGAAAAAATGTCCTCCGTGCCTGATGGCAAGAAATTGGTCCGTAGTCCGAGTGGACTTCGTATGGTGCCCGAGAACGGAGCATTCAACAGTCCATTTTCACTAGACGAGCCACAATGGGTCCCGGACAAAGAAGTGAGTTTGGAAAGCAAAGCATGTGTCGTTTTTGTGGACTTTTCTTTTCTAGTGAGACTCAACAGACTGGGCGTTGCGTTACGGAGTAGCTACTGCTAGCTAGCTAGTTCTGATATATAGCTAGATTCCTATAGCTAGCTAACCAGTTAACTTGGTTGTATATCATATCGTGCATATATTATCTATATATTATCGGTAAACAAGCGCTTGCAAGCTATTCATTAAAGTAGCCTAGTAAGATGGCTTCTAAATGTTTAGTTACATTTGCTATCCAGTTAAATTGTTATAGTAATGTTACAACTTTAATAAAAGAAAGCTGCTTAGTTTGCGATATTGACTGTCTTTTAGTTTTGATGGAGTCAACTTTTGCAACAACAGAAATACGAGATTGGACTTCATGACAACTGTCACGCTGACGTGACTAGTCTAGGTCTACTCTAGGTCTACGGTACACATAGACAAACAATACAATAGCTATCAGCTAGACTAGTTATGTCATGCGATCAAAAATGCCTGGCATTGTCCTACTACGAATCACGGTTTGCATGTTGGCCAACTGGCTAGAATAGCAAACAAATAAACAGTGCTTTATTTTGTCTGGTTTACAAATCGAAGTTCCAGTGTCCCTAATTGCCGTCTCTCGTTAGGTACTTAACGTTGGCTATCGCTTATCATAATTCACTGAATAGCTAGTTGTGACGTTCCGAAGGGCTAAAGCTGGCTCTAAACTGATTTCAGACATCTGCCTCGTTGTTAGTCGCTCAGCTACTTCTTGTTTGTGCCAGCTAGCGTGTACACAGTCAAATGTAGCTAACGTTAGTTAGAAATTGTAATCAGGCCCTAGCTAAATAGCTAACGTTGCAGTATTTGCAGTGACTAGCTACATAATGGGCAGTACCACAGCAAGGATAGCCAAAACGTTCTTTCAATATCTTGCTACCTAGCTATGTCGGGTAGGCTAATGTTAACTACGGTATTTTGTAACGTTAGCGAGTAGCCACCTGCGCAGTCTTAAGTGAAGTACTACTAGTTATCACAGTGGGTTGAAGGAGGCCAGAGTGGGCGAAAGCAGTGTTAACTGCCCACATTTGTACTATATAAAATGACAGAAATACGAGTTTTGCGTCAGCATTAGGCACAGACAACACAGCCTTTCTTCAACATCTGTTTATGTCGAAGTCCCCATTGCCCCGCCCCATTAATAAAGATTAGTACTGAAGTCAGGGTTGTTATTTTTTAGCGCTCTGGTGAACTAAAAGGGATTCCTGCAAAATCTGGGTATAACCATTTTCGTTCATGCCATTTCAAAGGTTGGTTCCTCTGAATCACATGTCATTTAGCAATCTGCTCTTCCGTCTCAAGCAACAACACACCACTAGTATAACGATCCAATAAATAGTTTCTTGCATCCACTGAATCTAATGCATGTGTATTGGATGTAGTTGTACTATTCTCACTTAGTTTTTTTTTTATCCAGTTCGTCTGTAATACTGAATTACAAGTCGGTGGTCTGATATGGAATTTTGAAGAAGTCACATGTGCAGTGCAAAAACTGGCACATTAGGATCAAGGCCTGTTATTATGTTATGCATCTGTGGAGACCAATAGTGTTTTTTTTGGTCATGTTAGCCTTTGGTTATAGTTATTCAGCTGAAGGGATTTTATAGTGCTTCCCTTTGCTGATGTGGACATGGGCATCTGAGGTCAAGTTCATGCAGAGGGAAGGAAGGAGCTTTAAGTGACTAGCTTGTGTAAACAATTCAAGCCTGACTGTGTTCTCAACTGTTTATTCTTGGTCTTGATGGACATCCTGTGTTTTTTTTTTTTTTTTACACCATTTGACCCATGTGTGTTGAGCTTTGCTGTTCAGGCAGAAATTATTACCTAAAATGTGCATTTTTCCTGATTGTATATCGTTGTTCAGTTGTATGATTTGGAGGAAATAATAGTTTGTTTCGTATAATGTTACCTGAATGTTTCCTTTTTGTTTTTTAAAGGGGTTCCAGAGAGCATTTGTTTAACCTTGAACTATAACCAGTGTGTTCTTGTTTTTGTTTTCCGTAAATCTTATTTCAGTGGGAGCAATTGCAGATGGGAAACACTAACTTTGTAATTTTCTCACAAGGTTTGAAAAGTCTGTTCATCTCCTGAGGTTTTTGATGAGTTTGAACACATATACAAATCGCACTTCACTGTGAATGCCGGTCACTGTCGGTAACAAACCTTGAAGTTTTCCGCTGCGTTGATGAGATTGTACAGCTTGTAAAGTCGGAGGTGGAAAGTCCAGGGGGTCAGAAAGTAAAAGTCCTGCCATGTGTTTCTTCCACCCCTGAATTCAGTCAGCTGATTTAGTTCTACCTCCTGGCTGAAGAATAGTGCTAAAAATGAGCAAGTCCATGTGATTGGACCGAAATACTGGGGAGGACTTTTACTTTGTGAAGTCTGATCCTGGATATCCCACCACCGTGTTCAGTTGGAAAGATGGATTTGATATGGTTCCAGGGTCACATCTGGAGGTTCAGTGTTCTTGCGCACTTGTTTATGTGCAGTGGTTAGGCAGAGCCAGGCTTGGCAGTATTCCCAGGACAGCCTTGTTTTTGTGGCTAATGCAGCTCCTGTTGTAAGGCGGTGCTGTGCTATGACAAGAATTCAGGACTGCCTGCTTCAGATGGCACAGAGGGAGGGGCTTGAGGAGTGGTTGCATGGCACACAGAGCTCCATCTGGCTCTGTGTGCGTATGTATGTAGGTGATTGTGTGCCTGTGTGTGTCGTGCCTGGCACTAAAAGTGGCCCTTCAGGCTTCCCCTTCCTGTCCAGACAGCAGGAGACAGGATGAGTTGGGCGGTGCTGTCCACAGAGAGACATCATGTGATCACTGCGGCTCATGGTGGACATATTGCACTAATTCTGTGCAACAGTTGTGGCCTTCCTCTTTGATTGTACTTTTAGCAAATGTGTGTCCTTCCATCATCTATTCACCCTGTTCATTTTCTTTAAAAAATGTTTGATCAATTTGGAAGGTACAGCTCTTTTTGTATGAATGTGCCATCACTGCAATCTCCACCGTCAGTTGGAACCCTAGCATACAAGTCCTCCAGCACACGTGCAGCTAGCCGCTGCTACTGTTCGCTCTGCAGTCCACTCTGTGAGCTGTGCAGTCACTGTGCAGGTGGACTGCACCGCTGACGCAGCTGCCTCAGGAAGCTTTGCAGGTGTCAGATCAAACAAAAGAGGAGGGGTAAACACCCAGCCAACTTGCACTCTTTCCCTGCTAAATGCTGTTCCCAGCCTTATGTTTTTAATGCTCTTCTTTGTCATGCCAGGATGAACAGAATCAAGAATTATCACTGAATGCAACATGGTGTTGTTCTGAATTTGCTAGGTTTCTGCGGAATATTATCTGATTCAGGGGTTCTGATTAAACCCGACGGCTGTAAATTAGGCTTTGGTGCCTTGGTTCTGGATTTTTAAGGAATATGTTTATGCTGATGTATCCATTTTGTGTAGGGGAAGTGACGTGTTGTTGTTCCTGACATTGTTAGTTACAAGGCTTTCAGGAACTCCTCATAATTAGAGTGGACATTCTGGGAGAGACATAAGCATTACAGTAGACTCAACCCTGTTATTATTTAGGCTAGATGTGTAAAATGAGTTAACATGATGCTGTATATCATAAACATGGAGTATTAGTCAATCACTTGTACTTAAATTGAACATTGCCTTAGTTTGACAACATTTCGAATATTCTTTACAATTTTTTAACAGAATATTTTAATTATATATATATATACATACAGCAAAGGCAACTAGACTCGAGTAAGATCTTAAATTGATAAATTAACAGTGAAAATCAGTGTGTTTAGTTTTTAAATAATCAGGTTCAGGGAAGATGACATTGAAGTACTTAGAATTTTGAAAGAAATTATGGTAGATGACAGAAGCAGTTTCAAGTCAATTGCAGTTCACTGAGCCAGAGCTGAAAATGAAGCTAAAGTCACACTGTAACCCTTTTTACACAGTTATTCTTGCCAGGATTTGTAGCGTCAGAAAGCCTTGGATCCTTCATTAACCAAATTCAAAGTAAAGGATTCAGTCAACATTTTTGGCAAAATGGGGAGCTAAAATGAACTGAATTGTTTGTTTTCTTATATAATTGTGTATTTTCTTGAATGGCCACTTGCATTGAACTGACATGAACTGCAGTCAATCATTGTGTAATTCTTTGTTCGCCTTTCAGTGTCCAAGATGCATGCAGTGCGATTCAAAATTTGACTTCATCACCAGAAAGGTAAGAATTATGTTATAATCCAGTAGTTCCCAAGCCTGTTCCTGGGGATCTGCCATCCTGTAGGTTTTCATTTCAACCCTAATTTGGCATATCTGATTCTAATAATCAGCAGCTCAACAAAACATTTAACCATTGAATGAGGGGTGCTTTGTAAGGGTTGGAGTGAAAACTTACGGGACAGATCTCTAGGAACAAGGATGGGAACCACTGTTATAATCCCTGAATTACAATAAGTCACTGTCAATTAGTTCAGTGACCTGGGTCTCTGCTCAGTCAGTGGGTTGAAGCTTACATGCTGTTCATATTGGCTGCTGTAGTATATGCAGTTCAGTCTTCCTCAGTCAATATGTTGTGTAGTTGCCTCCCTAATTACATGTCAGCATTTAGCCAAAGATCCTTTCCAGAGTAAATGGCACAGATTACATTTTTACATACAATCCATTTATACAGCTGGATATTTTTAATGAAGAAATTCAGGTTGAGTACCTTGCTCTAGGGTACAATGACAGCGCCCCAGCTGGGAATCGAACCCACAACCTTTCAGTTACAAGGCCTCTGAGTTCTCATAACCGCAAGAATGTCCCTGCTTTTCCCCCTCTGCTTTGGGCGCAGCACCACTGCCGGCGCTGTGGGAAGTGCTTCTGCGATAAGTGCTGCAGTAAGAAGGTGGCGCTCCCACGCATGTGCTTCGTGGACCCGGTGCGGCAGTGCGCAGAGTGCGGCCTGGTCTCCCAGAAGGAGATGGAGTTCTACGACAAGCAGCTCAAAGTGCTTATGGCTGGTGAGCACGCTCCCGTATTGCACGTCATGGTATAGGAGTATGTCTGCTTTTTTCAACTGTTGAACAAAACATCAGACATCGACTTCACACTCGAAAACATAACAAAGGTAAATACACTCATCTTGCAAATAGGTGTCAGTCAAAAGTTGCTTATATGAAAAATTGTGATGCTCAGCTTTATGATTCATACTGATAGAATCACTACAGCACTATAGCATCTCCATCGTTGGTGGCATAGTTCACATTGGTGCTGATAGCTTTGAAATCATAGAAAATATCCATATTTGAGGAAGCTTTAAAAATGTAGTGATTATACATTTTATAGTAAATATTCGGAGTCTACCCACCCCTGTCCTCAGTGTGGTGGTCCTCCCTGGGGAGGGCGGGGGGGTTATAAATGGGTCGTGCCCCTGGGGTCTTCCACCCCACAGCACCCCAGCGTTAATGAAAAATCCATTAGCGCGCTGGGCTGCCTGGCTTGCCTGGCCTGGACAGACGGGGCTCAGCACGGGCACCCTTGTGCTGAGTGCTCGGATTAAGACCCCTAAAAGCCTTCAATCTGCAGCTGTCTCTGAGCTCACGTGGGATTGGTGCTTCGTTAACTCTCCAAGTGCTGGAGTGGGCTGAGGCACTGCCCTTATGGTTTTTCCCCTTTCTGCATCTCCATTCCCTCTCCTCTCAGTTCAGCTGTGCGCTGTTGCAGAGTGAGTGCATGCACTGCCTGCTGCAGCAAAACCAGGGTGCTACACTGAATCTGTGAGCACCCAGGCATAGAGACGTTAACATTTACATAGTAAACATTTTAGTTTACTGACACGATAATTGCTTTCCGATGTTGAAATAACTTTTAAACCAGGAGTGCTGGTGGATTGGTTTTCATTCCAAGAACTTATTCTGGCTTTCATTTCTAAGCTGCTGTAGACTCCAATGTTGGTACGCTTCTTTATTGGACCACAAGTGTTTTTTCCAATAAGGATACATGTGCTGTCTGTAGATATGGCTTGTTCCTTCATGTCAGAGCAGATGGCATATTTAATAATTAAGAGCATAAATTGCCATGAAATCCCAAATTAGATATACCCTTATTATTAAGTCCAGCTTTAAACTTTGATTTCCCTGAAATGTACCTGCAGGACATTGTAATTGCTCTAGTCTCTTCTGAGTCATTGCATTTGGTGCCTCTGATTGACTGTCTGTCTGCATCAATTGGACAATTGTATTTTGTCCTGAGAGGTCAAATTGGTATCAAATGGTAGTAGAAGTCTATTATCTCTGATTACATTTGTCACATTTGATTTGTGATACAGTAGCTTCCTTATTTCTGAATAGGCGGTACGTTCCTGGTCACCTTGGGTACGTCAGAGAAGTCGGAGACCATGGTGTGTCGTCTCTCAAATAACCACAGGTACTATGGTTTCCTGGAAAGTTTTACAGACTGAAGGTACTAAAATATTCATTTCAGAGATTCTGCTGTAAGATAAATTGTGGTACGAAGATACAACTTTCTCTTCTTAAAGTCTGCAGGCTGAAAAATTGAGGTGGGAGGTATGTAGTATATTTTTCTTCTCTCTGCTTAAAGGGCAGGGATTTTGTTTTGCGGCCTAAAGGTCTGTCTTTGCTCAGGTATCTCTTCCTGGATGGGGAAAGCCACTTTGAGGTGGAGCTGTCTCGGATCACAAGCATGCAGGTCCTGACTGAGGGCGTCACCCCAGGAGGTAAGGCGCGCCCCTGGACCCCAGTGCCGTGTCCTTCGTCCCCGAGAGCGTCGTAAAAGGCGCCGGGCCTGGGTGTCTCCTGAGGGAAGCTGTCACCCAGAGGAGTCCTGCTTCCTGTGGCCAACCTTCAGCTCTTCTGTGGTGCAGCATCTCATTCAGTCTATCATTTAGGCAGTGTTGAGCACTGCGTTTGTAATACTGGGAATGTTAATGAACCGTAAGTCCTGTGTGCTTGATCAGCGGTGGAGGGTGGGTATATTTTGTGTACCGGACGGGAACGGTGCGCATCTGGGCTTTGGTGTTCTGAATAACCCTTCTTTCTCACTGTCTCTGGGCTGCCTGTCTTCTCTTCTGGGCTCAGAGAATGACATTCACACTTACACCAGTCTGCTGGAGAGTCAGTATATATCAGAAGGTCAGCACTCTTTCTCTGTCTCTCTCCCTCCGAGACTCGTCGATGTTCATCCTGTTCATCGAGTCCTAGTCCCTCTCATGCTGCTGCTTTTAAAGAGGTGTGCCGTCCTATGGGGAAACTGAAAATGATCATTTTTAGCTGAGCCAAATTCTCTTTTGGTCTCCACTACTGCACTGCGCTCGCAACTCTATATAAGGACAGTGACAGTGTTCACTTCCCTGACAGGGAAACAATGATTTTGTATTTGAACTTCACCTCTCTTCTTTGTAGTAATTTGAAAGCACAACATGAACTTGCTCTTTTATTCTATGACTTATGAATCAAAATTGATATGTATTTGGTTTGGTCTGCTTTCAACTGCCATATCAACCCAGTTCAGAAGATCCCACACAAACCTCTATTGGCGATTGTGGTCTTCTTGACATGTGTCAATATACAGATTTTCTTTTCCTACTCTGGAATAACAGGTGAAAACTAGCTTTAGGCTAAATCTGACAATCTTTCATAAACCCCTCTGCAGAACTGGTGTCTCATTTTCACTGTCCCTGTCAAATAGATGTAGTAAATGTAGTAAAATACAAGTCCCTCAAAGGCTATCTCTTTAAAAGTGCCTCCTGCATGTTTCTTGGCTGTTACCATGTGTGGCATACAACTTGAGGTGCTCGGTGGCCTGTGTGACATGCAGTTCAGTATTTGTATATCCCATGATGAATGCAGTATACAAATTGTATTAATATACGTGTGTATCATGGGTCTTGCAGAAGGCCCTGTGGCATTCTGGATCGTACTGCTACAACTGAATTATATTCACAGATAAAATCGTACGTGATGTGCTAGACAGTGCTTGAAATTGTGTCATCTCATTTGTGGTTTTTTTTTACTGAATATTTTAGAACAGTCATCGAAAAAATACGCAGCACTGAATACTTCCCTAATTTTAAGTCTTGCATATTTGAAGAAATGTTTGTTCACTATTTTGCTCTATATAAGGCACTTTTCTTATGGTATCCTTGTTTGTGTACCCACAGACCTACTATTAATTTGCACTGTCTGTACTGGGGTAGTTGGTAGCATTGTAAGGACAGTTGTTACTGTGTGTGTGTACAGGTGGAAACCCCAGAGCCAGTGGCATGCTGCTCCACTATAAGATGGTGGGCTCTCTGGACCTGCAGCAGTTGCGCATGGAGGCTGCTGATGACAAGAAGGTTGCATCCGCCTGGCTGGCTGCCATGCACAAGGTAACACACCCACTAGACTGCTGTGACGGTGCACTCCGCTTACTGTCTGCAGTTCGCTCCCTCTCTGGGTCTTACATCTCCATTTCAATTACTTCTCCTATATTTGGAACACATTATAGTTTACCTCAAGCGTTCTTGATTCCCTCATTTAGAAAGCACAGTTTCATTTAAAAGGCCAGCCCATCGCTGTAGTGTGCTCTGTAAATTTGGGAGGTGCTGGCTGCGGCAGACCTCCTTCAGAGAGCTGGTGCTGCTTTTCACTCTGCACTAAACCTGCCGAGCTGCAGAGAGAGTGGGGCACCTCCTTTTCAGACTCAAGGTCAGGGTTCGATTCATGGTCAAGACCACAGGCCTATGAAAAGTATATGTTGTACAGCATGTCATTTTCTAGCATTTGTTACGCATTTTCTCACATGACCCACCTCAGCCCCTTATCACGGTTCACAGTTTGAGAACCGCTGGTCTAGAGCACATCATTTTACAAACGGACAGTTCAGTGTTAGATATTGGAAAATGGTGCGGCTGTGATGTGCATCACGTATTATTTTCCCAATGGGACGTCCCAGTTAGCTTTCGCCATAAATACTACATGTACTGACCTCTGTCTGTGTTCCCCATCCCACCAGGCCGCCAAGCTGCTGTATGAATCGCGGGATCAGTGACCTGGTGATGAGGCGGAAGGGGAGAGCACAGACCCAAGTGTATCCTGCTGCTCAGTCTCGCGCGTATTCTGACATGCCTACAGTCTGTTTACTCTGCTTTCTGTTCCCACTTCAGGCAGAATGGATCTCTAGTTGTCAGTGCTGTTGAGGTCCACAGGTATTTACTGACTCTAGTGCAATATATACGTTTAATAAATGCTTTAAATGTAGTCTCACTTATTGGATTTTGTAAAAACTATTTTGTTAAATATTCCTATTTTAACACAATGAAGACGCAGTGTACGTACTTTTTACTGCTAAAGCATTTACTATAGTTTTTTCTAGCATTCATGTATGTTGGTTTTTCCTACACTAAGGGGGTGAATTTAATATTTGCTTTCATGGAATGAGTGGGTATTGTCCCAAGCAAACAAGGTTGTGATTTTATTTTTTATTTTTTAAAGAAGTGCGCTGCTAAACCCCTTCACTACACTAAAATCTAAAACCTGTGCACAGCTCTCTGAAAGAATGATGTGAAGATATAATGCTATACAAATGCATAGGTTTGTGTGCATTTAACCAAGTCAGTATTCCTCAACCTCACACCAAATACCAACAAACACTGCTTTTCTTAAATGTCTATGATTGAGCTTGATCGATTTGAATGACTTTTTATCATCTCAGCAAGGTTGGATTGAAAAATAAAGCCATGGCATAAAACGTTCCCTTGATAACCAAGATTGTCATATAAATATTTTTAACAAGTTGTTTTATTAATTAGGAAACTTCATCAAATAAAATTTCCTACTCTTGCAGCTGTCCACACCAAACGTGTTGTGATTCTAAACTAGTAACACATTTTTTTGATAAGAGGCATGTTTAAAGTTGTTTGCTAGATGTGGATAATGTGGCATTATGTGTTGCAGTGCACCAGTATGTGTGTTTTATGTCAGATTGTGAGGTTAATTGTCTTCACTGAATTTGCCAGGCTTTTCTTTAGAGATTGATATATTATTTGATACGACCAGGTGTCCTTTTCCTGAAAAAAAAAAAAATATATATACAACTTTTTTTGTATTTAGTCAGGGACTTTGTTCTTGAAGCTTCCATTTAAATCTAATGCATTATCAGTTAGGTGTCATGAAGTTGTTCTCCTCACATGAGATTCTCCGAGGTCCAAGTATGCATTTTGACGTGGATGAACTAGAGGCCATTGAAACCCCAGTTAGAAAGTACGTGCATTCAGATTAGTATTCAGTTGCAGAATAAGGGTTTAAAAAATTAACTACAGTTTAAACGGCAGTCATGGTGTTACATGAATACATTCAGAAATAGTTTTGTAACACTTTCCTATCTCTGATTTCCAGATTTTTTTTTTTACAGTACTTGTCTTACAGTAATTTTATTATAGTTTACAAATGTATGTGCATACAATGTTCAATTTTGTTATATTATCCTAACTCAAATTAAAGACAGTTATTTGTATCCATATGTTTTTGTGTTTGTTTTTCCATTAATGCACACACACACATACAGTTCAATCATATTTCCTTTAGGCAGAGCTGGCCCAACCCAGTAAGCGACTGCATGGGGCCTGGAAACTGCCAGGGGCCCTGCTACATCTGTCTCCCTTTAAATGTCTATATAATACTATTGTGTGTCACTGATTCTGGAGAACTGCAGGGTCTGCTTGTCAATCGCCAAAGCAATTCAAACTAGGGCTGGGCTATATGTACAAAATCAAATATTATGATCTTTTTGACCAAATACCTCGATATCAATATTGTGATGATATTGTGGGGATTACTATTGGTACTTTCACAAAATTACACAATGAGATTTTTGATAAATAATCATCAGTAATGCCTATGTAATAACTAAGTGGGTAAAGGCAAATAATAGAACAGCTAGAACAGTCAGGTAAGTTCAGAAAATTACATCACTTTACTGTAATGCTGCCTTTAAAACCAGGAAAAGACAACACTTAGCCATATCACGATATTACGATATACAAAATCCCAGACGATGTGTAGTCTCATATCACGATATCGATATAATATCGATATATTGCCCAGCCCTAATTCAGACCCAAAAAACCAGGGGAGGTATAACTTAACTGCTTTAATTGATCAACGATATGCCGAAAAGCAAAAAACAAAAAAACAACGAAAAAAACCCATAACTCCAGAAGCAGGGTTGTAGACCCCTGCTCAAGTACAAGTCATTCAGTTAAAAGCAGTAATCTGTTGGATTGCACAACAATTACTATGATAGTCTCTAAAATGAACTATAAATTTGGATTAGTCGATAAAGTACCTAGTTGCACCGCCCATTTTTGTTTTATGAAACATCACTCTCCCGTCACTACCCATGACATTTTGACGAGCGAATGCGTACCGCTAGCCCTGAACCGATGCTCGTGAATTGGATATTGCATACCACGTTTCAAGGCACGTCATCTAATGACTCAGCCCGCAAGAACTTGACACAAGGGGATACTAGCATGGTCGTATTAAGAATTATTTTAAGCCCTTGACATGTTAAGCAATGTTATTATCCTAATAAGTATTATTTACGTCCATAATGTGACAGTTTTCTTAAATTAGCTACCATCAAAGACAATACCCGTATTCACATAAACACAATTTATTATTCTCCCCCTCTGGTTAATATTATTTGGAACGTTCCACTTCAGAACGCAGAGCGACACATGTCTGTAAAGCTCAGGAATACCTATTTCTGAATGGATAGTTGTGACTGAAAATGCTATTTGTTCTGTTAAGAGCGAAAACACATAATACACACCCAGCGTTGTTTAAAACATAACTACGTAGCATAAAAGTGTATACTCCCTTTTTGCTACACAAGGCTGGGTGCCTGCCTAAACCACGCGAGCATATCTGCCGGTTTATATTTGCAGGAGTGAATTTGCGCATTCTGCACCGGTACGTATTTAACATTTTTTGAAAACAATTAACAACATCATGGTAGTTAACATATGTAAGCATTTGTCTCGTTAACTTCGGCTAAGTAAGAACTGTGATACATCGGATTGACGTTGTTTCTTCGAAGTAGCAAGTTGGTTGGTTGGCTATATAGCTAGCCGCGTTATAAACAGCAAACTGGTGGCGTGAAAATTTACTTTTATTTCTTTTTCAGCACAGCTAACTGCATTAACCTGACATTGATTGCTGACAAGAAGTGATTTAGCTAGCTATCCAATCACATCACAGTGTATTTCACAAGCTAACCTGCTCACTACCCAAGTACCTACCTAGCTAATGGTAGCCTAGTAGTCAGCACAAGAATGTACACGTTGATGCCTTGTTAACATTACGTTACATAGCTCGCTACACTGTCGCAATTTCAGAAGCCAGACGTGAATAAAGAATGATAATCTAGCTAGCGAATGCTTTGACTACTCACTGGATGGTACGTGAAAGATGTAACAAAAACGTCTAAAACCTTTAGGCACCTGGAACTTGATTTACAGTCAAACAGCAACCACGTGACGAGGGTAGAAAGTTGCTATTTCCAGTCTGAGACTAGTACCACCACGTTGTAATGTGGCATGGGATTTGTTTAGATAGCACGAAACAGTCTGAAAGCGAGCGTGGCATGAAAGTTGGCCACACCGTGGGTAGATGTCTTGTATAGATATATCGTTAATATATTCTCACCCGTTTTTGTCCTGCTTTGCAAACAGGTTTCTTGTATGCTGAGAACATAAACGTGTCACCATGAGCTCCCGTCAGTGCAAGAATTGCGGCTGCACGGACATTGACATTGACCAGGCCCGAGGCGATGCCGTCTGTATGGGCTGTGGCTCAGTGCTGGAGGACAATATCATCGTTTCGGAGGTGACATTTGTGGAGAACAGCGGTGGGGGTTCGTCGGCCGTCGGTCAGTTCGTCTCATCAGATGGTAAGTTCTCTGGATGTTTGCTTGGCCAGGTTCATACAGCTTTCCATCTGGAGAGGGCAAAAGTGATGCTATCCTGGTCAAGGGACCTGGCTTCTAACTAGAAGGCAGCTAGATCAGTTTGTTGGTGTATGCTGTTTGTAGGCTTGGTACATTATCCAGATCTCTCCTCTAAATGTTTAGATCTATTGAGAAGTTATGTCTCTAGACAATTTTTCACTTCTGGTAAATAAAGGAGCAAACCGGAAATGGCAAAGGCTTATGAATATGGGTTCCCAACTTTGGTATAAGTTTAAAGAAATATTTTGTCTAAGAATGGTGGTGGTGTATGTAAATTTAGTTATTAATTGCTTCTGTGAAATAATAATTTTGAGCAATGCAATTGCCTACAATCAAACTATTTTGGCCCACCTCACATAAACCCAGATAAACTTGATACAAACCCTCAAACTACCAAGTTCAGATGATAATGCTCCACAGATGGGCCACTGATTGGGATGCATGGGTCCTAAACACTGAGGGGACACAGTCCTGTCCGGCTATGACAGAGGAAATGGGGGGTCGGGGGGTACCAGAACTCAGTGTGCTCACTGCTTCCCCCAAATCTACTCCTCTGGCACATAGGCTGACGAGCACCAGTCCAGCAGGGTCATTTGAGGACTGGCCCTCTCGCCTGATCTTTTAGCTGACTGTGCATGTTGGGAAAAGGGCTGCTATGGTGGTGTTTTGTAATGGCAAATCTCTTCTTTAAACATGATGCACAGAGCAATAGGAGTCCTGTCAGTCACAGTGGCCCTGTCAGGACAACTGAACTATAGAGCTGTCATTAATAAGAATCTCCTTTTTGGCATTTATTTATTCAGTTCTTTCATTTTCGGCCTGTGGGGAGGGGGATGAGTGACATAATGAGAAAATCATAATCATTTTTATTCAGTTGAATTCAATAAACTTTGTATTCCATAGGGGCAATTATGAAATTTTCAAATTAAGTAGGATTTGATTATAGGTGTCAATTCACTGTGTTTAATTTTAAGTGAGATTATTTATAAATCCTGCTGAAGTAAATTTCTGTGTGTTTGCAATAAAGAGAAACAGGTGCAGCACAGCTCTGTGTATGAAACTGGAGGAGTGAACTAATGTATACTGTATATACAAACATGTTGAAAATAAGAGTAATAAGATAGATAGACATGGACCAGAAGTGATGTCTTCAGACTGTCCCCCTGTAATACAGCTGTGCTGTGAAAAGTTCACTTCAAATTGTGATGCTCTATTTTTAATATTTCACTTTTTTGTTGTCACCTCTTATTAGCTTTGATTAATGGCACCAGTTCCATCGTATATGAATGCCACTGACTGCAATTTATCAAAGTGAAACTTCGTCCATGGTGAAGTGGGCACCCATGCTTTAAATAAATCATAAGGATGGATGGCTGGCTGGCGTATCAGAAAGTACCCATTTTTCCTGCAGTTACTGCATTTCAGAATTTTCACCCAAGCCGAAAGGAAGCAATTTGTGAAAATGTTAGTTAAGGTGAAAATCAGTGACTGTATGACTCAAAATGATTTGTTTAATGTGTATTGTGCATCCAGAGTAGGTGCTTATTTAAAGGCTCTTAATCTGGTTTATTAAGTTATCCTTTGACTGCCAATGGCAGCCAGTGCTGCAGATGGACGGTAGAGATGCTTTGGTTTTACTACGGAGGCCAGGCAGTGCTTGCAAGCTTCATATGTGATGTAATGAAAATGGCACAGTTCTATTATAATGAATGCAGTTCTAAAGCATGTTGATCATTGCCTGTTTGTACAGTGTGGGTCAGTGTTATTAGGTGTACAAATAAGGCAGATTACTTCTGCTTGTTAATAATAGGGCCATTAGGCAAATTGTTTTAAAAGTACAATATGTAGTTCTACAGTGTGATAACACTTTACTGCAGCAGTTGCCATGTAAGAAACCCCTCAGATACACCAAACAGCATCAATGTCACCAAATCTAAGAAAGCAGAACTTATAATGACGAGGTCGCCAACTCTAAGAAACCCCTGTGACGCAACCAGCAGCGGGAGTATCTGAGTGGTGAAGGAACGTGTGTAATCTCACCCAGTTCTACCGGAACAGGATTCATTTAATGATATCTTGATTATCTGACTCCAAAATAATGTTTTAACCTTTCGTCTGTACTAACAGTTGTACATAGATGGAGGAGACTGCTTTCCGCCAGTAGTGTGGCTCTATATGGATCGCTGTCTATCTTGGTAGATGTGGGTGTGTCTCTGGCTTGTGTAACCTGCATAAATACAATTGTGTATCCTGCTACAACGCTGGTGTATAGGCAGGTGACTACGGGGTGCAGGTATCCTGAGTTCTGTTTGTATGTTAGGACCATAAAAATGCTGGGTGTGCAGTGGTAAGAGTCAAAGTGGAATGTCAGGTTAAAGTGAATGCAGTTTATAGTACCGTTTGTTAACAATGGCTGGATAGTGGATACAATGGTGCAATATGTGTGCGTAGTGAGATGGCTATATACATATGCATATGCACAGGAGACCATGTTGATGAGTCTCCCTGAACCCATTGTATGGTTCCCCTTATATACTCAAAAGATAAAAGCAAAATACCAAGTTGTCAGATAAAAACGGTTGACACGGTAGTGCACTGCCTCACAGCAAGGTTTGAACCTCAGCCTGGGGCTTTCTGTGTGGAGTTTGCATGTTCTCCCCGTGTCCGCGTGAGTTTCCTCCAGATACTCTGGTTTCCTTCCATAGTCCAAAGACTTGCAGGTCGGCTAACTGGAGATTCTATATTGCCCCTAGGAAATTAATGTGAGTGGTATGTGTGCCCTGCGATGGATTGGCGACCTGTCCAGGGTGTACAGGCTCCAATACCCCCCGCTGCCCTGACCAGGAAAAAGCGGGTATAGATAATGGATGGATGGATCAAATAAAGACACAATCATGACAAAACGGTACAGATCAATGATCCTGCAATGATCTCAGTGAGCATGTCGCACTGGGTTAACCTTGGTTTCTGGCTGGGCACATCCTTAATAGTCAACAACTTGCTCCCCATGACACTGACTTTCCAACTACACAAACATGATTAAATTGTATTTTGGAGAACCTCATAATGTTGGTCCAGTAGGAGGTTTTGCAACCGAGCACACTGTCTTTATCATACTTGCTGACTCCCTGTCAGAGCAGTAAACAGAGTCTGTATTCCTTTGGGGGTCTGATAAGAGGCAGACTGCTGTGAACTGCCCTAAATACAAAACTGCATAAACAGGATTCACATTATTTCCCTCCTCATTTGACTGAATGTATACATTAAATGTAAGATGGCCAAATTCTCATTTTCCCGACAGTCACACCTCCAAAACATTCAAACTTGATATTTATATCTTGAAATACTGCTTTTAAAGTATCTGTAAGTACAATACAAGAATGTATATGCAGTATTTACAATGTACCTACATCTGCAGTCACACTGATACTAGGTTCACTTCATATAAAGGGTGTAACAGTCTCAATTTATGTAGTCAGCTTTCAGTCTCAGGGGAGAGCGTTTTTTCCTTTTTCCTTTCCTATAATCTACCAGCAGAGGGCAGTGTTTTACTATTTAGTGGTTAACATCAGAGCACAGAACTAAATGCACTCTGTTTTAATATAGTCGTTCTTTGAATGCTCATTTTAATCACACATAAACCACCTGTTTATATGCCTGAGTGCATCTGTGTTTAATGTATATGTATGTGTGTATTATACACAAACAATATATACTTATATTAATTTTCAGTATTATTCCATATAGTTTTTAGTGTGTGATATGCGTTTGTGTACACAAAAAAGTTTGTTTGCTTAAATTATTTAAATTTGTCAGGCCTCCCTGAAGCTATAGAATACATTTCTTTGAAATTGAGGTTTATGTAAGGAAACTGGGCTGGACAGTATGAGTGCAGCGTTCTGTTTTTCCTGATTTCTTTGCCTGAAACACATTAGACTGGAGACGTGGTCAGGGCTGCTGTATGCAGAGTTGACTGTTTTTTTCAGGATTGCTCATCAATTTCAGGATTCTTAGTGCAGCAACGTTCTGTTGAGCTGATCTTTAAGTCATGGCACTTTACCATTCTTCTGGATAAAGTCATTTAGGCCTGCAAATCACATTTCTAAGGAGCCTAGGTGCCTGAATGCTTAAAATCTCCAGCCTGTAGTACTTGCTTGTATCCCCACTGAATGTTGTGAAGGTATTGCCAAATGCATTTGTATAGATCAAACTGAATCATATAAAGTGCTTTTAAAATTAGATTGTGGTGAAAGGGAAGCGTTGAAAATCCGAGCTGGCTTTTATATTACATTAGATATGTAGGCTTGCACATTCAGATGAACTTTGATAGTAGGTTCAGATATTAGTTTTACATTTCTGTTCAGCTTTAAACACCATTCGTATTAACCGTATTCGTATTAATAAACAGCGCACAATCACTGTTAAGCTGTACCTGTTGTTGCAGATCCAAAATTTTCCATTTTGAACACAGACCGAAACATTTCCCAACTCCTGTACAAGCATGTTTACTGAAACACAGGGGGCCCACAGGACTGTCTTACCTCCTCTAGTTTTCACACTGTACACTGGTCATCTGACACCGCAAGCAACAATTGTGAAATATGGGGAGGACACCTTGGTTATAGGTCCTATGTCAAAGCTATATTTGAAATAGAGTGTGTGTGTGTGTGTGTGTGTGTGTGTGTGTGTGTGTGTGTGTGTGTGTGTGTGTGTGTGTGTGTGTGTGTGTGTGTGTGTGTGTGTGTGTGTGTGTGTGTGTGTGTGTGTGTGTGTGTGTGTGTGTGTGTGTGTGTGTGTGTGTGTGTGTGTGTGTGTGTGTGTGTGTGTGTGTGTGTGTGTGTAGTCACCAGGAGAATGACTGTAATGTTCTTTTCAACTTTCAGCCAATAAATCAATTCTTATGTCAAGGAAATTGTATATACTGCCTATGGGTAGTATATACAGTAATTGCACTCATTCACTGGTGTCAGTCATTACAATACAACAGTGATTAATCACAACTGACTGCCATATGTTGAGTAGAGAGCGTCTTTGTTGCATGGATGTTTTTGTTCTTATGTCACTGTGTATTTATGATGTGACCGTTAGACTTTTTACAGTTGGGGTTGTCTGAGCATTTCTCGAGCCCTTAGTCAGGGCGTAGTGCGTGTCATAATCTCTGCCTCCTGTGCGCCCCCTGCAGGCGCGGCCAAGGCCATTTCCCTGGGAACGGGGTACCATGCGGGCATGGAGAAGCAGTCCCGGGCTCAGACGCTGCAGAACGGTGAGTCCCCCCCTGCCGTTCGCTCGCCGCCGCCGCCGCCTCCTCAGGGAGAGCAGAGTCTCTCCCCACAAGCAGGCCTCAGGGGGGAGGCCTCTGAGATCACCTTCCTGTGAATCCGCCCAATCGGCAGCGAGTCGCACCTGGGCCCCGCTGTCTTCCCCGTGAGAATACTACTGGTGCTTTTAACTGCATGTGACTAAGCTCTCGGCCATCTGGGTCACAGGAGAGAAATTGCAAAGTGTTTGATCTTTTATAGGATTAAGCAGAGAGGAAGAGGGAGAGAGAGAGGGTCACTCAGGGTGTGCAGGAGAGGAGATGGATGAGAAAGTAGACAGGAGACCTCCTGAAGAGACCTCAGAGTTTTCCGCTCTGGCTCAGGTTTGGCCTTCGCCTGGTTTTTACGTCCCAGAATGCTGTGCAGTTGTTCCGGTGATGTCACTGCTTCTTGTTCATTAGACTTTATTGGCTAATGGGAAGACATTAGATAGATGATACTTAGAGCTTTGTTATACAGGTGCTCACAGTGAAATGTTTCTTGGTGTCAAATTGTCCATTCATGCACAGTACTCATCCGGTCTACCCTTATTCTCATGTTAGGGCTGAGTCATAAAAGATAACGGTAATTATTTAAATCTTTTCTGCCATGTGGCCTATTGGCTTTTTTTCCTTAATAGCTGACAATACTACGGAACTTCAGAGGCCATGTGAAATATTTCCAGAAGAAAAAAAATCACCACTGGTATCTGTTCAGTGTAGAACTGACAGCCAATAGACAGCAACGCTGTGCTTCCATGTGATAAAATGATGTGGTTTTATTGATTTGGTGGAATTTACGTGAATCTGCTTCTGATCGGCTGTCGCATCAACGCCCAATAAATAGGACTTGTGTTTCTCTTTCGCTGCAGAAGTATTTCACGTGGCCTCTGACATTTGGAGGCTCACTATTGTGTCAATATGACTAAGGAAAAAAAGACTGAAAGGAAAAGGCCTTGGTACACCATGGTGGCGATGATTGATTGTTATTGTGCTAAATAAACTATAGATATTTATCGTACTTTATCTCCCTGCTCTATTGCAGTGTGTACGTGTAGCATTAGTGTCTGAGAGTAATTCACACTTTCACAGTCTGCTTTACAGAGATCAGCTTCCAACAGCTGTAATGCTGGAGTAATTATTGGACCGGTGCCTAACTGGGTGCGTGTCAGAGGCGGTGCACGCTCGTGCGTGTGCGTGTGCGTGTGCGTGTGCGTGTGCGTGTGCGTGTTTATGCCTGCGCGCATAGGGGCAGAGCAGAGTGGGCGGGCGTGGCAGTTTGTCACGCTGCGCTGGAAGGTCCGCAGAGCGCCGGGCGGGGCCTCGTGAGGGAGCGACACCGTCCGCGAGCGCGAGCAAGCGAGCTCCCGCCCCCCGCTCTCTCATCACGTCCGCCTCTCACCCGCGCAGCCCTCCCGTCCGTCTCCCCGCCAGACGCGCCAGACGCTCCAGACCGCTCGCCGCGCCGCCGGACCCGGCGCGTTCCCCGCTTAATGCCGTGGAGACGGGTCTGGAGCCGTAAAGCAGGGCCTGGCAGCGGTAATAAATCGGGCAGGGAGGCGGGGGAGGCGGGCGGCGGCGTGAAGGCCACAGTCTCTGAGCGGGTCTGATGGAAAAGGTCTGTCTGAGACGCAGAGACGCTGCACCTTCATCACTGACACAGGACCTGCTGCTGCTTCCTTCAGGGATAAATACATCGGGGTGGAGATTTTGGAGACGGATGGTTAAAATGGATGTTGTGCTGTGTAGCACTGTTTTGTGTGTGTGTGTGTGTGTGTGTGTGTGTGTGTGCAAATGTATGCCTGTTCGTGCATATGTGTGCAAATGTATGTGTGTGTGTGCACACGTTCGTATGTACACTTGTGCGTGCGTGCGTGTGTGTGTGTACACCTGGTACTCTGTTGGAGTTGCTGATGTCATGCTGGCTGTGTGTGAGCTCACTGTCTGGTATGGTCTGGCCTGTGCAGCAGCTGATTCATATCCAGGGTCAGCTGTGGTCTTCCCTGCTAGAGGCTGTGTAACCATTCCCCCTGACCTCCACCCAGCCTCTATACCCATTCCCCCTGACCTCCACCCAGCCTCTGTACCCATTCCCCCTGACCTCCACCCAGCCTCTGTACCCATTCCCCCTGACCTCCACCCAGCCTCTATACCCATTCCCCCTGACCTCCACCCAGCCTCTGTACCCATTCCCCCTGACCTCCACCCAGCCTCTGTACCCATTCCCCCTGACCTCCACCCAGCCTCTGTACCCATTTGACACATCACATTGGGAAAAGAGGGAGATTGGTAATAAGGAAACTCTTTCCCATGGTTGTCCAGCATATTCCCTGTTACTGTAATTATGAGTGGAAGTGAATAAACAGGGATAATAGACCCTCATTAATCACTGGGATACTGAGCCCTTAGTGTCTGTTTATATAACTCCACTCACGCAGGCGAAACCCTATATGCGGTTCTGCAGTACAGTTAGCTGATTTCGGGCAGGTCGCTGGGTGTATTGTTCCAAGGCTAAACAGGATCTGGAGGAGAGGAGCTCTGAAGCGATTCTCCGTCGGGTCCCGTGGGCGCAGCCTGTGTCCCCCGTGCCATTACGTAATTCTGGCCGTCCCGCCGCCGTGTGCGGTCTCCACCGTAAATCCGCCGCCGCTCCAGAGCGGGCCCGCTCGGCCAGAGCCCACAGTTTAAGACGGTCATCACGCAGGCTTTAAAATAAAGAGATTACCCTTTAAGCCCTTAGGGTTATTTCAGGTCTCGACTTTCCACCATTCCTCCTCTCTGCATCCTGGCTCCACCTTGAAGACGCTGCCCTCCCGGTGCTAAGATGGGACTAATCCGCTCTTTCTGAGTTCTAAAATGTACCTTGATACACTGCTAGTTTGGGAGATCCTTTCTGCAGTATGTCATTAGTACAAGTAGTATTTTTACGAGTATTTTTATGTCAAGAAATAAGTGGCTTCATTTACGTAGAATGTCTGAAAATGCATCTCTGAAAATGTCAGGTGTACACTCCCATTAGAAAAATCACACAAGGAAAAATGTACTCATAAGTTTCTAAAATACAGTTGTGAAAATGCAGCCTTTCAACTGATGCAAGAGAGCCCGTGTGTTCACACGTAAGCCAAGACCATACATTTTTTAGCCCCTTTATACATCATTGTTAGCATTTGCACCTCTTAAAAATAGGCAGGCCTTCGCTTGTCGAAATGAGAAGTTACTTGGAAATAAAGGCGTGGAGGACAGGGCTGAGTAATATTCAAATGCCGTGTCACCTGTGTGTTATACAGCTGAGGGGAGAGCGGTGTCAGCTCAGCTCAGCTAAGCTGTTGGGAGTCTCTCAGAAGCACGCTAATGGCTCGTTACCACCACGGCAGCGCCTTGGAGAACGCGGCTCTAGATCACCTGCGTGAGGCGCGTGTGCATGCAGGCCAGACCTGGGTCAAATACGTATTCGTTTTGGATTCAAAAACTTTTCTGTGCTCTGTTGATCCTGCCTGGTGTAATTGAGCCTGCCAATATGACCAGAAGGCGGGGTTTGCACTTTTTGAGAGTATTTCATTGGTTCCAATACACCAGACAAGATCAGTAAAGCGTAGAAAAATATTTGAGTCCAAAACAAATACGTATTTGACCCAGGTCTGGTGCGGGCGCCTGAAATTGCGTGCGTCTCGTCCGCAGGGAAACGGCAGATCAACCACCTCGGCCACCAGCTGCAGCTGAACAAGCACTGCCTGGACACGGCCTTCAACTTCTACAAGATGGCGCTGAACAGGCAGCTGACGCGCGGGAGGAGGACGCTGCATGTGATCGCCGCGTGCCTCTACCTGGTGTGCAGGACCGAGGGCACGCCCCGTATCCTTTCAGCGCTGGTAAAGGGGGCGTCACCCTGAGGGGTGGGTTGGGGCGGGGGGGAGGGAGGTGGTAGTGGAACTGACTACCCAGAGCTTCAATGCAGGGGGGGCATTCAAAAGGCCTGGACTAAAAAAGCCTGGACTAAAAAGTTTGCTTTCGTCTACAGTTTTAAGGGCACCCACAGAGACTGCATATGCACAGGGCCCTAAATTTTGTGGTACACCCCTGGCTGCTATCACAGTGTCATGCTACCAAATTTGCCGTGGCTCGGTGTCACGCCGCCAAAGTTTTCCCAATGAAAAGAGCGCCGGTAGCAGCCAGCTAAACCACCGTTAGCTGAACCACCGTTAGCAGCCAGCTAAACCACCGTTAGCTGAACCACCGTTAGCCTCGCTCTCGGGAGCTCTGGGCCTAATGCAGTGGCCAGGGCTACGCTAATAAGTTAATGAGTGAAGGTTTTATGGTGAATCTGTCTGGAGTGAGTGAGTGAGTAAGAGAGGAGCACAGAGGGGGCGTGAGTAATTCCTCTGGTCTGCACTCATCTCCCCGGCCGTCTCCACCACTTCCTGGGACCTGCTGGGTTCCTCTGCCCCCGGTGGCTGTGACCAGCTGACTCACTGCCTAATGGTCTGAGCAGACCCGTCCCCGAGTCTGGCACTGCCCCGGTAGACAAACAGGCCCTGTAATCAAAATCATGTGGAAGCTTATCACAGGGTGTCTGTGCTGCTTGTGAGATTTTTCCAGATTTTCCAGATTGCAATTCCTTATCATGAAGTAATAATAATGATAATAATAAATAAGACGAAATTCGAGAAATGTGGACTTTGGTGACTTTGGGGTTGGCATGTTACTTTTATACATTTTTCTTTGAGTAAGATAAAAGCAAATCAAAAGGCCTTTGCATGGAGCAGTGTTTAGAAATGGCAGCCCTGTTGTGTTTTTCCTATTGGTAATCAGCATTCAGTGTGCTAGATCTAGCAGACGTGGGGAGGGGGGGAGAAATCAAATTTCACTCAGAAGTTGCCCGATTTATGGGACGTGTGATGATTCTGAAATGAAATAAATTGTGCGGATCCGTGGGAGTTGCTGTAACAATTAGGATTAGATTGATTGAACATGTTTATAAAAGCTGCTTTGTTTCCTTTAAATTCACCGTGAAAGCCTCCCCAGCAGATGCTGTGGGAGAGTAAAGTGTGTGGTAGGGCTTCAGGGATTGTGTGTGCACCAGCAGAGAACTCACCCACCTTATGTAGTTTCCTCTCTTAGCCCAGGCCCAGAGCTACTATAGGTGTGTGCGTGTGTATGTGTGCCATGTGTGCACGTGCGTGCGTGTGTTTTTTTTGTCTGCCTTGTGCGTGCGCGGGTTGTGTTTGTGTATGTGTTTGTGTGTGTGCGAGTGTGTGCATGTGACTGTGTATGTTTGTGTGTGGGTGTGTGCACGTGGGTGAGTGTGTTTGTGTGTGCGCATGTGTGTGTGTGTATTGTGTGTGTGTGTGTTTGTGTATGCATGTGCGTGTGTGCGCCTGTGACTGTGTGTGTGTGTATTGTGCGTGTGTGTGTTTGTGTATGCTTGTGTGCGTGCCTGTGTGTGAGTTGTGGTGGTGTAGGGAGGAAATGTGTCAGGGCGTGCCTCTTCCCAGGAGGACTGCAGGGCGGGGCTCAGCAGTTATTTTTAATCCCGGCAGAAAGGCGTCCCCCGGGGGGCTTGTGAGTGGGATCTGGGGCCACGCCCAGGGCTCAGAGAGCTCGCATGGCCTGCGTGCGCCCGGCGGTAGGGCTCTCAGTACCGACGGCTAGCGCGGTGAACGCACGCAGTGAACATTGTGTCAGGATTGGGTCTTTATACCCACCCAATTTCAGCTAAACATGTGCTGTGCTAGGCAGCCTAATGCCTGCTTCTTTTCCCTGCATTTGTGTAAGTTTACTGAAGGAGAGTCGCGCTGGCGTTCTCGGTGTCCCCCGCGCTGTGGGAACGTAGCGAAATGCGCTATCTGCGCACGCTCCCCCCTCCTTGTGTGTGCGTGCAGCTGATACGGCAGGGGGGCGGGGGGGGAGTTTCGTTGGAAAAACCGGGAGCTTTATCAGGGAGGGAGAGAGGGCGGAGGCGGCCTGTTTCCCAGCGCACTGTTTACCCAGCTTCCCTCCCGCAGGGACAATTAAAGAGGCTCCGCTCAGCCTCCACCGCGCAGCGCGCTGCACAGCTGCGGAAAATGTTACTGCAGCACAGACACAGCCTCAGCCACGCCGAGCACAGGAACCAGCTGCACGTTCACGTCTGATATCTCAGGCAGGGCTGGATGTGAATGGAAACCTCTCTGTAGCTGTGAGCTTCTGTGCCTCGCAGGTAGAGATTGGAAGCTGAACCGTCCAGCGCTAGGATTAATGTTCCACCTTCCTGTCCGCCCGATCGCTGCCTCGTTCTAATGTAGCGATCGCGGACGAGCCCGGCGTGTTTTTGCCAGAACCGAGGCTTACGTAAGCCGGTTATCGCCTGGCGTGGTGATGGTGATTATTTTGGGGATGAATTGTCTGCAATCTCCCGACTGTGCGGGATTATCCTTTCCGTTTTTGGGGCGGCGGTAATCTCGCCGTGCGCTGTAAATCCCCGCGAATGCACGTGGACAGGTGCGACTGTCGCCACGGCGACCGATGCACAGGGGGGAGGGGGAGGGAGACAGGTCGGTCTCTGGGAAACAGGCCAACCTGGAGGCGCAGGTCTGAAGAGCCGTGCAAATTGGGAGTGAAACGTTTTGAATTTCGTTAATTTGTGTGTATAACGGCAAGGCCGTGTGAATAAATACGATCCAAGTCCGGTTCCTCCAACCAGCATATATACTGTACCGTTGAGTGCAGTGAGACCCACAGTGATGTTGTGACGATGGGCCCCTACCACATCACATTGATTTATTGAGCTCCTGTTAGGTCAGTTAGACCACTCTGCTGATTCAGTCAGTCAGAATAACTCTGAATGTACTGCTGCCACATTTTATTCACAAGGAAAATGCAGAAATGGGAAGTTTAGCTTATTTCTGAGACCCTGACAAAGTTACCCCTGAGAGTCCGCGGAGCAGCCGACGCTCAGCCCATATTCTAACCCCCCTGCGCGGTTTGAGGTCCGATCCCCTGCCCTGTCACTTTCTGACCCTTGACCCCATCTCTGTTTGTTACCCTCATTGCTTTCCCCCTCCCCTGAATACAGCAAAAAAAAAATCCAAACGAAAGGCTGGCTGTCCAACATTAAAAATGGTGTGTGGAGGAGGCTGCGGATGTGACCGTGGCCGCAGGTGCTCAGCTTACGCTCTAATCCAATCACCTTCAGGCGGCTCGCGGCGGCGCCGACCTGCTTTGTCACTCTGAGCGGCCGCTGTCTGCTGAATAAGGCCTCCACTGCGCGCGCGGGAGCGGCGGGGGACGCGCCGAAGGGAGCGCGCTAACGTGCTAACATGCTAACGCTCGCGTTTTCCCTTAACCAGCCCCTCAGACATGCTGCTGGACCTGAGCGACCTGCTGCAGGTGGGTTTAAACGAGCCGCTCCTCTCACTACACCTGCTGTGCATAAACACCTGCTGCTGCTGCGGCTTCTCTTTTTTTCAGCTGTTTATTTTTTTTACTTTTTTGTGTATTTCTTGTTCTTGTTATGAAATGTTGAGTGTGCCTTTCTGCAGTTGCTATCACATTCGCACATGCTGTGGCAAGACACGGCCCACAAGAAAGAAATTTGGTGACACGCCCCTCCCCCCCCCCCCCCACCCTAACCACATCTGACATAATTGGGGGCAGTAGTCTCTGCAGGTGTTCACTGCAGAGTGGGTTCAGATTGCTCTCTCGCTGGCTTTTAATGGAAGAACAAGCTGTGTGCATTTTCCAAACCGCCTGAAAGCAGTCATGTGATCTTCATGTACAGTACAATATGTCCCTGTCCTATCACAATAACTCCAGATGACATCACCCCCTCATGCTGTAATTTTGCTCCTTTCTCCACATTTGTAAATGGTTCCATAGTAAGCATATTGAGTCTCTGCAGCGGTTGTAGCATGCTTGCTTAGGGAGAGTCATGGGAATGCCCTAACATTCCGATTTTGCCATTGAAATACTGTAAAGGGCATGCTATTGTGAGGAGACCGTGACTTGAATCCATTCAGCATTTGTTATTTATTTTAACATGCTTGTGTTCTTTTTCTTCACTAATTGTTTGGTGAATTCAGACATTGGCTACATTATCCCCAAGCTGTTTGTGAAGATGAATTCTGCACTTTCATTCAGTAGCATGTCAAAGATGAGGGCAAATGTTGATTGAATCCAGGCCAGTGTGGCAAAAGGAGTTGACTGGTGTAAAGATACTCAGAAATATTAGCCAAACTTCATGTATCTAAGATTAGCTGTGTGGCATAACATTTATTAAGACCTCCCTTCATAGTGCCATATGGCAATCCTCGGTATGCTTACCATCTGCACTTTGGGCAATGTATAGCAGCAGCGTAACAGTATACGGGCTACGCAGCTATGCATCAAATTTCAAAATAACTTTTGCCCTTTATAGTAGTGAGTCACGCCTGTGTGAAGACTGCGATGCGTGTATAAATTTAGGCTTGCATTTGTCTGCAGTTTTAATCTGAATAATTCAGCGTGGGGACATTTTCTGAGACCCAGTTGGTGCTCGGTTTATTTTTACGCCCCCAGCTGTTCCCCGAGATGCCCCCACCCCCACCCCAGTACTGGTGGGGAGCTATGAGCCTGGGTTCAGGCAGCAGAGCAGCCATAAACATTTCAGGAATCCCGTGCAAGTGGAGCCCCACCCCGACCGGCCGCAGCATTGTCCGCCGCGGGCAGGGTAGCAGGCCGGCCGCCTCCCTGCAACGGGGGTCGCGACCCCTGCGGGTCCAGATGGAGGCGGGGCACGGGGGTGACGCTCGGCGTCCCCTCCCGCGCTCGGTCGCGGCGGACCTCGGCGACACCAGCGAAAGGAAGGCCACCGTGCGAAAGGCGCTTTCGCCCGCCCCTGCGCCGCGTGTAATTTTAAAGTGCCGCTTCCCTCCTGAAATAGCGCCGTCCTTATTTGCTGTGGCGTGGCGCAGCACTGTGGGACAGTACTGCCCCGCTCCTTTCTCTGGTACAGATCCAAGCCCCAGAGAGCCGTTCCCCAGCCTACAGCGCTGTGTGAAAGCTAACTCAGCCTGACCCGCCTGTTCCCTCTCTCTCTCTCTCCCCGCAGGTCAACGTGTACGTTCTGGGAAGAACATTCCTCGTGTTGGCCAGGGAGCTGTGCATCAACGCTCCAGCAATAGGTAATCCCCACTTTGGCCTGTATCAAAGCTCCAGCAATAGGTAATCCCCACTCGGGCCTCTCTTGTGTTTGTTTAGCGATAGCTGTTTAAATAGCACTTACGAGCCCATGCTGGGAGAACAGGGTTTGACCGTTCCATGGAGAAATGGTGTGGCCCAGCACAATCTGAAGCACAGTAACTCTGAACCGAAAGCTGAGCACCGAAGAGTTCAAATATAACCACAAGGCAAACATTTGACAGTCGAGAGGAAAGTGTAGTACCGTTCAGTGTGTCTAGAGGGCACTGTGGCATTAACGTTTCTGAAAGAATGTTTCTATTTGGTGTTTTTCTCATCAACAGTCTAATGTTTGCGCTCACTTATACTGAGCTGCTATTTCTGCTCCACAGTAACGGAAAAGCTGCTCATTTAAGCCTGTAAATTGTTCTAATTAAAACGAGGCCATCAGGTAGACAACAGAGGAAAGCCTCGACTGCAGCTTCATACCCAACATTTGCTGGTTATAGCTGTATAGACATAAGGAATGTTTAACTGCCATTCACGTTCTTCAGTCACATTTATGTTTATTTTCCTTTTGATGACGTTAATGAGGTTAATCTAGCTTCGCCACATTCAAAAACAAAGTCTGTATTCCGTAATTGTTTTGAGCTGCATTCATTACAAAAGACTATGAGCTGAAATGGGCAGTGGTAATGGGAAGGGAAATGGATCTCTACAATAGTCAGGCACTGTGGAAGTGAGTTTCAAAGGCTGAATTTTCTCCGCCGTATTACCTCCTATTTTAACGCTCCTGCGGTTCACAATAACAAGCAGTAATAGCTGGGAGTTTAGCCACATAAAAACTTTTATGATTTGCAGGTTCATAAGCTCTAATACAGAACATTTCTTTTGTCAATCAGCTTCAAGCTGTGAACAAATTAGCCTTAATTTATGTACAAAACACAATGCACTAACGGGAGTCATCCACTAGAAGTGCAACACAACTTTTTACACATAACTGCATGCCGCAGCATTAATAATTAGAATCAAATATCAGTTCTTTTTCAAATAAATAGTTGAAGAGCCATTCCTTCACTTAAAATCTTGACAGTCTGTCAAAAAAACTAACAGGCTTTTAGTGTTACATAGTTTCTTACTGCTACATTATTAAGAAGGCAAAAACTGTTTGGACTTCCTCCCCATGTGCTTCTCTAGCAGTGGTGGAATGCAGTTAAATATGGACGCACACGCTTGCATGACTCATGCATAGAACACCAGCTCCGGGATCTGTCCCCCCTGAACCCCTGTCCCATTGGTGCTGTCCGAGGAGCACTGGAACTGAAACGTCACCTTCCCACACTGCACCTCCGTCATGCCCTCCTGCCCAAAGTAGCTGAGCTCGTTCCCGTCCAGGACCACGCTGACCGTGTAGAACGTGTCCTGCTCCACCTGGACCGGGTGCTCGAACCAGACCGAGAAGGTGCTGCTGGACCCGTCCGATACGAACTTAGTCAAGTTCTGCGCCAGGGTCGCCCCCTGGCGCTTGAGTTCGATTTTGGCGCTGTACTCGGCCTTGCCGCCGCTGGACCCGTACAGGCCCAGCCCCGCGATGAAGACCCGCTTGTCCACGGCGAACTGGATGCTGTCGCAGCGGCCCCGGTACCGCCACTGGTTGCTGCGGTAGGCCGAGGACTGGAAGCGGTGGCAGCGCTGCGGGGCCAGCCCCTTCCTCTGCGCCAGGGGGAAGCCCAGCTCCGGCTTGTTGGCCGCCGTGTACCACAGGAAGATGTCGTGCGTCTCCTCCAGCGTCAGGATGTCCGACTGGGCGGCCCCGTCGGCGAACTCCTCCAGTGTCATGGTGGGTATCCGGACCAGGTACAGCGCCTTGCCCAGGACGTTCCTCTTGTTGCGGGTGGTCACCCCCAGCCCTTGTCGCTTGCACTCGGCTACGGCCCAGTTCACAATGGCCTCGAAGACCACCACCTCCTTGGTGTTGAGGGTCTCCCGCGTCAGGATGATCTCCAGGGTCTGCAGGTCGATCTCGCAGAAGCCCTCGGACTTGAGCGCCAGCTCGGCCTGCGCGTCTATGACCTCCCAGCAGCGCTGTGTGAGCTCCGGCTCCTCAAACAGCCGGCTCTGGGACAGCAGCACACATGCGTTCTTCGCCTCGAGGCTCGTCTCCAGGAAGTTGACGCAAGCCTTTGCCAGGGCAGGCACGATATACTTCTTTGCAGCATACAGAGTGGCCAGCACTGTGTCAGCCTCTAGGTCAATTTCATCACTGTACATATACCTGATGGACAGAGTTAAAAGAAAAACGCCTTTTTATTACAGACCGACAATGAAGCGTTCTACAGTTGGTTAACAATGGCAGCAGACTCTCCAGTAATATTGCAGAAAAAAACACCACCTGCTTGCTTTATTACGTAATTAACTCTGAAATTATACTCTGTAATCTCGTGTAATAGTAGTTAAGCATGACTGTGTACTTACTTTAACAGGATAAGAAAAGCAGCAGGTTCCACATCTGGGATATGAATTTCAGACTCCCCCTCCGCAAGATCCCCATAAAACATGGCACAGAAAACGGAACTGCCCACCGCCAATACATACTAAAGGGAAAGAAACCACCAATTAAGACGTTGCCGCAGACCTCCGAGTTTAAACGAGATATTAAACATAACAACAGAGGTGCAGGCTCACCTTGTGCGCCGGTACTTTCTGTGATTCACCCGGGGGACCAACGATGAAATGAACATCGGCCATGAGTTCGTTATTGAACATTAAGGCATTCCTGGAGATAAAACCATTTATACCGTTTATTTTATGGCACAGGCGATTATACATCGTTTTTGGGTATTATGGGTATTATAAATATACATTTATAAAAGCAAATAATAGTACACACATTGCCCCCTGCAGCGTTTTTGCGTATCTGAGTAGTGCAATTGAAACCGTTTTTAAAACGAACCTCTCGCGCAGCGTCGGGTGAGACGACTGCCAGTTAGAAGTTTCTACGTTGTTATTGTTGATATTTTGCTGGTTGGTGGTAGTCGTAGCGGCGGTAGTAGTCTGTGTGACTTGGACAATGTTTTTCTTGCTAGTAGCAGTCACTGTAGTGCCGTTATTGGGGAGGTTGGTGTTTGTGCTGGCAGGGTACAATTCTGCAGCCATCTTCTTCTTCAAGGATAGAGTTACAATTTCATAGCATACCGGCAGCTTGCTGGGATGTTTCCCACCTTTTTTAGATTTTTTCAGGGTTTCTGGAAGTAAAAGGAAGAAAGTCAAACACTTCATGATCCGGCCATGAAGGCAGTCTGGGGCTGTTGGCATCAGCACACAAATCGATCTATCAGATATCTTAAATAAAAATAGAGTTTGACGTAAGTTTTAAAATGACGTTCGAGATTACAAATCCAGGTGCGCCGTAGGTAATTCAACTCGATGTGTAAAAACGCAAGTGCCCCCAGTTGTACAGCTTCTTGCGTACGTGGTAAACAAATGTATCATTACACAGTATGGAGATCTTTACCAACCCTGAATGAATTTAAACAGCAACATTAAGATTTCCGTCCAGCGGAATTATTCCAACTTCACGTCGAATACTTTTTCCTCTTTTTCATCGCATCTTTTGTAAAAACAGAGATGTATCTGGTGGAAATGTTACTTTTTATTTCCCCTCAAAAATGTAAAAGAAAGGCAAAAAATGCGGTGAACGAGCAATAAGTCCTTTTTCGGAGCAGCGATTCCCGAGTGAGTGGCAGATGTTTGTCAAAAGCTGTACGTATCCAAGGGAGAGACGGGGCTCCTCGGTAGCTGCTGCGCAGATACGATATGAATAATAATATAACGGGTCTGAGCTTTTCTTCTTGTGTGTGTGTAGTTTATTTTCTGGGCAATTCTCGCGGACGCCCTGCTCCCTGTGAACAAATCAGCTTTGCCGATTCCTTTAACGTCAGCAGCCTGAGGCACCTCCCCCAGCTCAGCCCCTCTCTCGCTCTACGCTGCAGAGACGACCGAGCGGAGCGTACCCCCTTGCCAATAGTTTACGGCGTATCACGCCACTGTTTCTGCAGCAACAAATAAAGACAATAATTCGGAACATGGTTTAAACCATATTAATAATAAAATCCATTACATTTTCTATATCCCGAACTGAAACAGAGTAATTATCCTCTTGGCAAAGAGCTTGTGTATGCTACGCATGTTGCTTTGATTGTGAAGAAAGACCAGATAATTCACAAAGTTCGTTCCAGTCTCCGTTAAAGAACTAACATCGGTATAAAACGATGCGACTCATAACTTCATGCAGGACTGCACTGTGTCGTGAAAGCAACCGATTACACCTTAAAACTGCATACCAAGCTACAGACTCTAAAATGGCTCGAGAATCGGACGTTCTTTAATTAGGATTCATGGGGTAAACATCATCTGCAGCGAACTGAAACTGCGACTAATTAATAAACCCTGAACTATGAAAGTATTCAGTTAACAACGACTGCAATTGGCACCACCCAGATTGTTTTAAATATGTCAAAGCTTTCGAAATATAGACGGAATGATTTTCATTATTATTTGTAAATCGCAAAATCTTACTCATGAGACGACGAACATATAGAATAGATCACATCACATAGCTCTGGTGCCTTCCCAGTTCCTGGCTCGCTGTACAGTCGAAGTAACCGCCAACTATACCGTATTAATTCAACGAAATATTGAGCAGACGGATACTCAGAGACAGGAAAGTGCATAAATTGTTACCTTATTGAATAAAAGGGCGTCCAACCAACAGCAAAAGCCTTTAAGTTTGGTTTCTGCGAGCCTCATCGGAGCCAGAAGCCATGTTAAATCAGGAGATGGGGATGAGGGAGGGGGTTGGGCTTACTGTATCCTGTTACCAGACCGGTCTCCCGGCTTTCCAACAGAGGGCTCCGGCGCTACAAAATGTGAATGTTTATGGACGGCTCGCACTAAGCAGCTTAATGCCCATATAGCGTTAGCCATAAGTATTCGGCCATCATAGCTTACAATTAATGTGGTGAACTGGAGATGATACTTTCAGAATATGAATTTATTAACAATATACAACGGTAAGGTTCTCCCAATTCAGTAAAAAAATAAATCTGGGATTAAATTTGGTTAGAAATTGAGAGGTAATTACAATAAATTTTCTTAGTGGCATTGTGTTAATTTGGTGTGATTTTGCAAAACGGATTGGTTATTTTTCCCTTACACAAGTGAAACAACAAATATACATTATAGAGAGTGCTGGAAACAAGTAATTTACAGCATAACATCAGTGGCAAAAAGAATGCAATCCCAGAATATTTCATATCAGAATCATCCAAAATTAGAATTTTCAAAACCTTGAAATGTTGGTGCCTATCTAAAACCCTAGTCAAGCGTGCTTGCACATTGTGCATTTTTTGTGGGAAAAGATAGACTTTGGCTTCCCAAGAGTGAAGCAGTTTGAATGATGCCCCTTTTATTGCATCGATCCAAAGGCTGAATTTACTGTTGCACTTCTAGTCAGAGCTGTTTGTTCTGGTTCAGGCTGTTTAGTCCTGCCCAAGATGTTTGCCAGGTCAGTGAATGCTGTTGTTTCCTGTGGAACATGCACCATCTGGGTATTAATTGGGTCCGTATTGTACAGTATTGCCACGGTGGTCCTAACATAAATTCTTCCTGGCCTTTGACATTTGCCAGGGAAATGCTCCCGAGTGTTCTGTGTACTGTCTGCAGAGGTTGTGGGCACACAGGGAGGGGATGGTGCCAGAAATTCAGAGACGAAGACTGGGGAGACTGAAGAAGTCTCTGTCCCAGTTTTATTAATACCTTTTTTAAAATATCAGTCTCAGTGAGATAAGTGCAGTTGCAGAACTGAAATGGAAATCACAGAATCTCTTTAAATGGCTGAATGTTGCTGAATTTGTTTGAGTGATTTGTCAGAAGTGCAAATTAGATACTGACATGACATGAGTTCCTTTCTCTCTTGTGCACAACATGGACATTCTTGACCTGATAACATATTTATTGTGTGTTATTGATATGCGATAATGTTATAATTTTATTCTGAACCAAGGACAGTTTGGGGTCCGCATTTCTGGGTGTTCTTGCTTGAAAGAATTTATATGGGTTCTCTCAGGAACATTGTGAATTGTGGTAACCTTTGTGGAATTTATAGAATTTAGGTTTGCAAGGAGGAGGGGCACTTTACTGTTTTTGGGACAAACAGTATTATGGCATCCTTAGTCCACTGTTTGGATGTTTCTGTGCTTTTGTGTTCACGCTTCTTAAAGGGCACTAACACGGTATGCTCTCGTAAGGTTTTTTTATGTTTTTAAAAATATTATTTCAAAGAAGAAAAGTTTTTTGCTACTTTGGCGCTGTCTTGAGACCAGCCAGTTTAATTGGCCACATAAGGTCTTTATGCTAGTTTTAGCGGATGCTGTTGATAAGTGTCAGGAACGCTGTGAGTGGGGGGGTTTATTGATGAGTGTAATTATGCTCAGGGAGTTTCTCTCTGTCGCGCTCTCGTTTGCTACAGACCCTTGCCTGTACATCCCACGCTTTGCCCAGCTGCTGGAGTTTGGGGAGAAGAACCATGAGGTTTCCATGACGGCGCTGAGGCTGCTGCAGAGGATGAAGAGGGACTGGATGCACACCGGACGCCGGCCATCAGGGCTGTGTGGCGCAGGTAGGTTGTCAAGGAGACGGCCCTTTGTCTGACAACACGGGTGCCAGACCACAGGTTGGGAGACATTTCCGAGGATGCGTCGGTCGAAAATAAATCTTTTAATACTTTACCAGTCATGACCTAACAAAGCAAAGTCTGGGTGCTGCCGCCTCAAGAAATTGTCTTAAGGAAGCACATGACTGGCAGGAAAATGCTTTATTTCTGGTAGAGATAGGACGTCTTGGCCACATTTTTATAGCTGAGCATTGCCCCTTCTTTGGACTTGCACCCCTTTTGTTTTTTCCATCGCCGAAATTAATTCACATTTTGCATTTAGAAGATGTTTTCCTCCACAAATTCACTGAAAAGAGATTATTACGGAGAATGTAAAAAAGAAAGCTTTTTGTTGCCTGAAGCAAGAAGGGTTTACTGTAAGTTGAAGGGTCACGCATCTCGTAAGCATAGACCTAACGGGAAGAACTACAATTGTAATAAATAATTCACGGTCCAAACAAGCATAGCTGTGACTAGTTGAAATATTGTGGCAACACCAAAGCTAAAATATGGTGTGAATTCATGGCAGCAGATATGATTTTATAGCATGTATTGCAAGATAAAACTGCCAGAGCTCTGTTCGGCAAACAAAACGGCACCCTTTCCCAGCCGATGTACAGAACCGTTCTCAGCATTGTAACTGGCGACTTGTCCTTGTCCCAGGTTAGAATGACAAACCTCTCGTGTGTGTATACATTTAATCTCTCGGTTTCACTTTTCTGCATTCTTCCACTGCTGCAACATTTGAATAATTAATCGCTTATCATTAATCATTTAGAGCACTCACTTACTGAGAGGAAGTAAAAGTTTAGACAAAGATTTTCACTCAAAAGTCAGTAAATCTGATGGAAACTGCTGGAATCGTCTGTCTGAAAGCCCAGCCTCAGCCATCACGGATACCTAAACTGTGTAGATGTCCACTGATCCTTTGTATCCATATATCAGCACTGAGTAAAAGGGTGAAAGAACAGGCAGAAAACATTGAGAACATCGAGCTGATAAGACAAAGATATTGCGTAACTCGGATACACGACTTTTGTTTTTCTCCCATGAGCTTATTGACTGAAACGAGTATTATTTTTCAGATATCGCCTATATATAGCAGAGATGCAGAGAGAATATCTGGTGCGCTTACATAACAAAGACAGAGCAATGAGGAACACAACTCCCGTCTTCACAGAGCGCCGTTTGCCAGCTATTCACTATTTACTTGGAAAGCAATTTAAGGGGTGATTGACAGTCTGTTGAGTCTTTAGAATGTTTGATGTACTTAACATTCAACACGACTCTTGGCTGAACAATTCTCTGTCATTTACCTTATGATTAGTATTTAACATGCATATTTCAGAGCTTGAAATGTACTGAATGTTTAGCTGTTTTTTTCCCAGGGAAAGTGTTTTATTTGACATGCCGTGTACATGGCTAGTCCGTGGCTGGTATATGCATCCAAACACTTTTCCTGGGTTTGGCTTTCTCACAGAACCACCCTAGCTGCCTTAAGGTGCACTATTCCCACCATCAAACATATTTTTTATGATCTTAATCTTTCAGTAAATATCTCTTCTTTTCAGCAGTGCGATTAAACTGGAGTCCGTGGGTTATCACATTTACCGGTTAGAATCCAGTGTATGTTTGCTGGTGGGCGGTGCTGTGATGAAAGGGCTGTTGAAGTTGCACTGACGCGGCGGGTTTTGCTTTCTTTCGCGCGCGCGTGTCCGCAGCCCTGCTGGTCGCCGCCCGCATGCACGAGTTCCGGCGCACCGTGAAGGAAGTCATCGGCGTGGTGAAGGTGTGCGAGGCCACGCTGAGGAAGAGGTGCGTGTCGCCAGCGCTGATGTTCCCGCGACGCGGCGCCATTCGGGCTCCCGCTCCTGCGTCCGCTCACTGTACCCAACAGGGAGGAGAAGGCCTTTCAGGCCTCTGGCTCTTATCACCCTTTGCCTGACTATCTGTGGTTTTAAATCATCGCAGTGGGTATGGAAATTGAGTTTCCAATGCAATTCAAAATCAACAACAGAAAGCTTCCACTCGCTACACAAACCTACTTACGGGTTCAATCGCTGAAACTGTTTTTGAAGGGTGTTTTTTTTAAACATTTTTTTTAATCTTTTACCATTCGCAGTTCAGCCTGCTTGGATGTGTGCCAGTCAAATTTTATTTATTTATTTATTTATTTATTTTTGAAACTGAAGTTGTTATGCATAAATTGCAACCGTTCGCCCCAGCACTGAGCAGTTCGTTACACTGAAGAGTTTTCAATGTACTGTGGAAAAAAACTTGACTGTTATTGCTGTCTGTGACTCACCAGTCTGGGGTCAGGGTGTTTGTTCCAGTCTGAGAATGCCTTCTTCTTTTTTTTTTTTTTTTTTTTAATTTTTATACCAGAACATTCTTTCTGGGCCCAGCTGGCTTCACAATGGCAGTGGGTGTATGAGAGGTGCTTATATAGACCCCAGTTCTGTAATACCAGTGGTGCACCCTGTGGAGCGTTTGGCTGTGGAAGCCAGTATGACTGGTAATGTTCATAGCAGCGCTGCCCTACCGTGGCCCCCGATCGATCTGGGATCAGAGCGGACGCTGCCGTTTCCAGTTGACAGTTATGGCTTCATCAGTCCCCCGACAGCCAAAGATTTCCACAGTCACTCATCTGGTCAAGGACAAAAGAGCCTGTCAGCTGAAATTGAATAGCGACCTGGAGAAATTAATTTAGGCGAAAGCTTTCACGGTATATTTTACTAAATTATAGAGTCGTGCAAATGGCTGAGGGAAAATGCACAAGCTCTCATGACAACCAGCAACAAAAAAAAAAACCTTTAGTCCATCACAGACATCTGTTGGTTTAGTTTATGACATTGCAGCAATGGGCAAAAAACGAAGAAATGTCTCTATAGTTTAATCAAACCCCCCTTTTTAAGTTTAAATCTTTCTATTGTAATTTCCGGTGTTGAAGAAATCGGAAGGCATATTTTTTTTTGTTTGGTTTGCGTTAATCCGGCAGGCTGACTGAGTTTGAGGAGACGCCCACCAGTCAGCTGACCATTGACGAGTTCATGAAGGTGGACCTGGAGCAGGAGTGCGACCCGCCCTCGTTCACCGCCGGACAGAAGAAGCTGAAGATGCGGGAGGTCAGTCTGCGGACAGCTCTAGAGCTCCCTGATCCATTTGGGCTCTGTGCTCCAGTGTGGCTTCAGCATCCTCTCCAATAGGCTACAGTGCATGTACGCCATAGGTCAGAGTGTCAAAGTGTCTTCCTGTTTATTCAGATTAACTCTTTGTCCACACATGTATTTTGACTGAGGCTTGATATGAAAGTGTATAATGGTTAACTATGTCCTCCCTGTGTACGGGGAAGTGAAGTCATTCTCATTACACATGGCCACCTGACTGATCACTGAGGAAATGCACAGTAGGGACATGTTGTCTGTTTGTCAAGTTTGTTTTCTGCTCTGCTCGGCAGCTGTTGAATCTTTCGCTAATAAGCATGGATGGAGTAAGGGAGAGTACTTCACATCGCATGGAAGTGCTGCTGGTAGTCATCTGTGTTCTGCACCGTCTCTCAAGTTAATGCTAATTAGCGTACTCCGTGGTGCTAACAACGGGCTTCATAACCTACTTCTTGCTGGGCTGATAATTATGGTTTTTGCTTCTACTCGTGAGCATACTTCATGTGAATAAGGCTGTATAAAGAGCTCATAGGCGGGAGATCGTGACCTTATTTGGCTGCTGTGCGAACAGACCTTAAGTGTGCTTCCCTGCCGCGCTCCAAGCCAGTGTGCTGTATTATTCCCCCGTCGCGCTAAATGTGTCACTGCTCACAAACACCGTTTCTGTAACGAACACTTTCTTTCATGAACACAGTGTTCCTCTTCTGAAATAATGCAATCTTTCGTTTTTTTAAGCTCGAGAAAGAATTGGCCAAGAAGATTGATGACGTTCAAGGTAATAATGATGTTAAAGAACAGCGCAAATGATTAATTGTTTGAAATAAACAGAAATGACACACGTGGAAAGCCTCTGTAAGCGCTGCTAGCTGGGTGCTGTGCTTGGTCTCTGCAGGTGAAATCTTCTGTTACCAAGACGAGATCGAGAATGAGCTGGAGAACAGCCGGCCCAAGCCGAGAGGGATGTACGCCTGCTCCGGCAACAACGGTATTGCCCATAGAAACTGTGCGCCTGTGTGTGTGTGCCTGTTTGTGTGCCTCATTGTGCGCCTGTGTGTGTGTTCCTGTTTGTGTGTGCCTGTGTGTGTGTGCCTGTTTGTGTGTTCCTGTTTGTGTGCCTCATTGTGCACCTGTTTGTGTGTGCCTGTGTGTGTGTGCCTGTGTGTGCGTCCGTGTGTGCCTGTTTTTGTGTTCCTGTTTGTGTGCCTCATTGTGCGCCTGTTTGTGTGTGCCTGTGTGTGTGCCTGCGTGTATCTGGGTGTGTCTGTATGTGTGTGTTTGTATGTGTGTGTGTGTCTGTCTCTGAGTCTCTGCTTACATGGGTGCGCGTGTGTGTGTTGGTGCTCTTTGACACAGACACCTGGTTTATTTTCTGTACGAGGCCCTTTCCTGCCCTTCTAGACTCTGCATCTGTATCTTCACTGTCAGGCACCTGCCACATCCATGTCCACACAGTGGAACAATTTCCATTATTGTATCATTAGCAAGCTTTTATCGGTGGCAAATTGGGTGTTTTGATGCCATTTCAGCTGGGTGTCATGTTTTTCCCCCACAATGCAATTATAAAAACATGACTGATTGCTGTAATTGTTTCACTATCCATTTGCAAGTGACTTTCTCTCTGTAACTATCTGCATATACCTACGCTGTACACAAACCAATCCCGTCTTAATTATAGCCTCGTCGTGAGACAGTTTTAATGAGGTTATTAATCAATGTGACAACAGCGATGTTGGGCTAGCCTGGATTATGAAATGTCAGGTACAGAATTTCTATTTTTATTTTTATTTTTTGAATTTGCGGTCAGCAGTGTTCATTCAGGGTAACGGCACATTAATATTTATCAAAGCCGGGATTCGCTTCAATTTGTGCTGTCTTGCCATGAAATAAAAACAGAGTGAAATGTGATCATCTCTTGCATTTTTGCAGATAGTAATATTGAATGTCAGGCTGCCTGTTTGTGTTCTCCGTGGGGAGTGCTGGTGGTTAACTGACAGCAGGGAATGTTCTGGGTTTCCGCGTAAACGGACAGTGCGTCTCCTCACCGCTGTGGTTTCCACAGCGAGCGTCTCTGACCCGCGCTCTCGTTCTCTCCCCCCAGGCTCCCAGGACGACGCCGCGTCCGTCACCCTCAGCCAGTTCGGCGAGGAGGACCTGGAGGACGAGGAGCTGGAGGCGGCCGCCGACCACCTCCGCAAGGTCCTGTACGGCGACGCCCTCCCCAGGCCGCCGGAGGAGGAGGAGGAGGCGGGGGGCGAGGGGGAGGCGCCGGAGCAGCCCCCGCCCTCCCGGCGGCCCTCCCTGGCCTCCCTGCTGGGCCCCCTGCCCACGGCCGCCAGCCTGGGCCTCAGCGAGTCCATCGAGGAGTGCATCGACGCCAAGAAGGAGGACGGTGAGCGCGCCGCCCCAGAACCGCCCGCCCCAACCCCCCCCCCGAGCGCCCGCCCCCCCGCCGCCGCCGAACGCGTCTCAACCGGCCTTTTCACTTCAGCCAGTCCTCATCTGGCATAATTGGGCTGTTTTGATTAATTGACCGCGTCGAACCGGTTCACACCTAGACCGAGGTCTTTCACTAATGAAGTTTAGACAAATAGTTAAGTATGCGCCATTTATTAATTTGTCTCTGTAGATGTGGGCAGATCGAGCGAATCACCTGCGGGATCATAATTGTGTGTGGATGGGAAACGGTGCCTTTACATGGAAGAAATGGAACTTTTAAGTCTTGGGGTTATCCTGCCTTTGGCTGAGTCTCTGTTGGTGTTCTTTTGTCAGCAGGTTTCAGTTCGAATTAAGCTGGGAAATGTTCGCATTAATCCCCTTGTTTGAGGATACACATCGGTATGTAGACATGGTTTAATGCATTCTCTCACTGGAAAGTTACGGCATGAGGTTGATCTTTTTGGCTGAGTGAGACTACGCATTTCCTTATCATTTTTTAGAAGTTTTATTCTTTTGTTTGTTTTAAATGGCAGCTTTTAGATTGCTGGTGTTTTTGGACGCGCTGGCTTTAGAGGGGGATGAAGACGTCTTAAGAGCGCAGTGTAAGCGCTGAGGTGGCTGCGCGGGGTTTTGTCTGCGAGCTCCTTTGTTGGGCTTTCGTCGGGCAGCGGCTGCGGACGGCTTGGCGGCCTGCGGACGGCTTCGCTAATTGCGGTGGGTTTTTCGCGGGAGCGGAGCTTCAAAGCCCCGGCCGTATCTTTGAAGCGCCAGTGGATGCTGCACCTTGTCATTAGCGCTGCTTTTCATCCCTGCGGTGGGGCGCGGGGGGGGGGGGGGGGGGGGGTTTCCTCCGTTCCGCTGAGGACCGGGCGAGCAGAGCGGACGGTCCGGGAGCGCGGAGCCGTTTCGGGAGGGGTCGTTTGGGCGGGGCCGTCTGAGCCAGTGAGGCGAGCGGCCGCCGTATCTTTCCTGATTTCACTGCTGAGAAATCGAGGAGCTCCCGCCCTCCCGTCCCCGAAATTGCTCCACTCCTACGTTATGCGTGCAGTCGCGACACAAGTTGTGAAACTTTTTTTTTACTGGCTGACTGCTCTCGCGGCGAGCCAAATGAGTCACAGCGTACAAAGGACAATTATGATTGTTTACAAGGGGGAAATGGTAGCTGCGGACGTGCTCGGTAGCAGTTCTGCGCCAAGCTAGGTTGTCTGATAACGAGGGGGAGTCGCTGTAAAGTTTGGGTGAAGATTGATTGGATCTCTTTTGTTGTCGACAGAGCCTTTGGCCCTAATCGGCCAGGCCAGGGCCTCCGTTTACCGGCTCCTTGAATGTTGAGCACAAAGCGTTTTGTGACTGTTATCCTCTGCTTTCGTTTTCTGCGGCGGCCCAAGTTGTGCACAGCTGCAGCGTTAACTGCACTCCACACCTTCTTCACACCAAGCAGAAATTTTACAGGCGACTTTACGGGGGTGAAAAAAAAGCAGAGATAAACGCTTGAAGAACTGACTCAGCCTGGACTTCAGAAATCCAGCTCCGTGAAATCTTTGTTTGTGAAGATTTTTAAGCACACGGGAAGCAGTGTGTTTGGCTCCACACAAGCTCCACTGTGAGGGGAACCTCTTAAAGGGGACTATTACAGAGTCATATGCGTCATTGTATTGGCTTCCTTTCATCAGAGACCAGCACCCCCCCCCCCCCATTAATATTGGTTTCATTCTAATTTGGGTGTGCTGGGTTTGAACTTGAGGGTTAGCTTGAGGTTGTTCTGGTGTGTGGGGCCGGCCAGTCCAGCTGACGCACTTGACCACAGAAACAGTTTTTGGGTCATCCTGTCCAGGGTTTTACCCAGGGTGGCGGCACGGTGTTTGGCCTAAATAAAACTAAAAGAGTCTGATGTGATGACCTCGTTATGCCCAGATCCTATTTAAAGCAGAATCCTCTAGAGGAGGGAGACCAGATTTAACTGGGAAATTTCGTATCACCTTTAAAAAAAAAAAAATTGTAAGTAGTTCATGCTTATGCAATATCGGTGTGCCAGTCTTGCTGCTGAACCACTTACAGGAACATTTCCATAATGATAGACCCGTGAAAGCACCTTTAAGCCTGACCGCTATACTCGTTAGCTTTATTCACAAATAGCGTCTGACAGGGTTTCATGACTTGATTAGCAAATGGAAATATGTATTTATTTTTTTAAAAACATAATTTTAATGTTTTATTCAACATTCCCTTTTGCTAGAGGAGTCATGAATTTCAGTTAAAAAAAACATAACATCAGTAGTAAGCACTTTGCTAAGGTCAGGCACTTTGACTAAACCCTTATCGCAAATTAGAGACGCTGCACTAGCTATTGGTTTTTCTGGTCCGTTCTCAGCCAATCCAGCCATCGGGTACGAAGCTTGGGGTTTTAAAACGACGAGGGTGCTCCAGTGCCGTGATTTATTATTGTTCTATTCTTAAATCAAGGTCCCTGTGATTACCAGCATTCAGTAGTGAATTGGAGTTCAGCAGGTCCGTTTAGAGTCATGTCCGTAGTCGGGTGCGTTGCAGTTTTTTATTTTTATTTTTAGTTTTTTACTGCATTATGGCAGCCTGCCTTTTTCAGCCAGTGACTCATGCAGTCAAGCGGCCTCTCGCAATCAGAAAGCTTGTTATCGCTTATTACGGGTCATTGTATTGTAGTCTGTCAAATAAAAAAGGCCTCTCTCCTGGCTCCCTGTCGCGCTGATGGATATAAATACGTCTCACAGATGTGGGGATGTGCTTCGCCTGTCGTTCGGCGTCTGGAGCCACAGATCCAGACCACACAAATATTAGCCGCAATCAACTACCACCTGACCCCGCTATGATGTAATTAGACAGCTGCTTTACAATCACCCGGCTACCATGACATCACAGTTGGAGCCGTGCCATGCGCAGGGCCTTTGTCTCCCTCTTAAAGACGCAGGCAGCAGCAAAGTACAGGCCTGCCTGTTTTTAAGGGGAGCCTCTCGCTGCTCTGTATTTTTGTAACGTATGGCCTTTTTGTTTTTGTGTAGCGAGAGCCCGATGCTACTTTTAGTATCTCTGTGTGAAACAGCACCGGGAGGTTATGCAGAGTTTACTCGTTTCTTCTCACTGCAGAAGGGAATGGTGCTCCTTGGTGCTGTGATGCTGGTGAGCTGTTCAGCAGTAACGCAGGAGAGCACCAGCTCTTTGCAGAAGGGAACCATGCTTCTCAGTGCTGTGATGCTGGTGAGCTGTTCAGCAGTAACACAGGAGAGCACCAGCTCTTTGCAGAAGGTAATGGTGCTCCTCAGTGCTGTGATGCTGGTGAGCTGTTCAGCAGTAACACAGGAGAGCACCAGCTCTTTGCAGAAGGGAATGGTGCTCCTCAGTGCTGTGATGCTGGTGAGCTGTTCAGCAGTAACGCAGGAGAGCACCAGCTCTTTGCAGAGGCTCCGCTCGCGCCGCTGTTCTTGGATTAGCACTCCGATTGATTAACCCCATTGTTCATTCTCACCGCCGGCAGCTGGAGATGTTTAAATTATGCATCGAAGAGGCCGCGTCGTAGCGGTTAACCAAGCCTGAGGCGGTACAGTAGGTGTGCGGGCCCACAGATGGGACCGTGGGCAGCCTCTCGCCCCGCGCTGCTGTCCGCACCGGGCCACGCTGCGGGGGCCAGAGGTGAGGGGAGGGGGGACGGGCCTTTTGACCCAAAACCGCAGGTTCCCGTGCTGACCCCCGGCATGCACTGCCAGCCTCCCCCTGGGCAGCGTGCCACGCACATCAGAAGTTGTGTGTTTTCTAGGTCAGGCAGCCCGTCATAGAGTGAGTGCCAACCCTAATTTTCAAGTTCTGCATCCCCCCCCCCCCATCCGCTACGTGCCCCGAAGAAACAAACTGGAACCAGTTGAATCGGATAGGCCAGATTTTTGAAAAAGGGAACTGCACCTGAGCATAGCTTACCAGATGTTGCTTGAACGTCAGGTGTTACTTAATCAAACGGCAAACTGAATTAAGCGCTCTGTGCTGGTCTCAACAGCACAACATGTCTGCCCCACGGGCTACAACTGCGCAGACTCTGTGATGTTTACGCTTTACGTGCTTCAGAGTAGTTTGTACTTGTTCAATTTGGAGAGCTTATCTGGGAAACTAACATAAATTAATCATGTATTTACCGAACAAGACGACTTCACCAGATGACAAACCAAGGCTTGTCAGTTTGGATACATTTTCCATGCTTGTGTCACAGCTTTAAATGACACGGTAGCTTCTTGGTGATCTCGATGGCTGTTTTGTTCCGTGCGGTGTAGGCTACATTCAGTTGTTATCTGCACAGACAGGATTTAACTTCATAACATATAAAACAAACCATGTTCCTTTGAGTGTTACTTTGTGTGCTGTGTACAAACCCACAGTTCTCTCAGCCCTCATTGCTGACCAGTAGTGTTCTCTGAAGCTGGTTATGGGGGAAGAGAACATCCCAAATTGCGCTGCGGACACAGACCGTCCGTGCTCTGTGAAATTGCCGAAGCGAACCTTGAGAAAATGAACCGAAGGCCAGTTTCCAAACTTTGATTACACGTTTGTGTTCTCGCAAGCCTGAACAAACAGTGTGATACATTTATGAGGTGAAATGAAGTAAATCGGGTTTCTTTGTGTGAAAAGGCTATTAGCAGCTTCACAAGTTTCTGACGGGGTGACTGCGCCGAGTCCCTGTTCAGGCTACTCCCTATGCCTACAGCCTCTGCCTTTCCCCAGCGAATCCAGTCAGTGCTCTGCTCTTATGAAACAACCAACGGACAAAATGGGTTTTACTCGGTTCGGTTTTCTCCCTGCTCGGTAATGTCCTTTTATTGCAGTGCCTGCTACATCTCTGGAACTGTTTTAATGGAGATGCATCAGAGAGAGACACGAACACGGCTTCAGTTAAAACTCTGATGTAATGTATGACCTGCATTATGTGAGCCCGTCGTGATTCAACGCGGTCGGACTGGAGCTGGAGGTGGAAGGCTAAGGGAACAGTACGTTCATAACACTTGACAGCCAAGCAGAGAGGAGCATAATCGATTAAGCGCGATGCTGGAAAAATATGGCTGTGGGTAGTACGGTGCACATAGCATTTAACCCGTGCTGCAGGCTAAACCAAAAGAACATGTTTTTCGGTTTAATTTTACAATCATACGAAACCATAGACAGAAAATGTGCAGAATAGGATCAAGGCAAATAGGTGGGCATAGTGGTTTGTTAATAAATTCAAACATTATCAAAACTCAGCTCCACCTTGAAGCTGGATACACTCGTTGTCAGTTACTGAAACCTTTGTCCGAATGTAACTTTTACAAATATTTTGTTCACGTGACTTCATTGTGAAGTGAACACAACACAGACATACATTCTGCCACATTTAGAGAGGAAATGTCCTGTTTTGAATTTTGTTGCTAACTCCCAGGGCGGGCGGTTTGTGCTTTCTGCTAATGGCAGTTTTTTTTTTTTAAATCTCCGTGCGTAGAGTGGGGTGGGGTGGGGAGGGGCTGGAGCTGAGGGAGGGGCTATGTGAAGAGCCTCAGACAGCCGTAGAGCTGATAGCTCGCTGCACAGAGACCTTTAGAGTGCACACAATTCGCTGTACCTGCTTCCCATCCAGCAGTGGACAGTCTGCAAAATGTGGATCATGGGGAAGAGGGGTCCTCTGCTAGGTCTGTAACAGGAAAAGAATATCTGGCCAAATGTCTATGCCATGCTGAATCGCAAAAGAACCCCATTAAGGTCTTGCATACTGTATGGAAAGCTTATCCCATACTTGTATGTTGTACGTCGCTCTGGATAAGAGCGTCCGCTAAATGCCTGTAATGTAAATGTAATGTAATACTAAGTCAGTCGTAAATTTGTTTCAATACTAACTGTTACCATACACAGCTATGACTTTTGCTAGCTCCACCTAGGAACATTGCATAATGGCACTCATTACACAGAATGTAATTCTGTAAACCACTAGCAGTTAAAATGTTTTGCTACAAAAAGAGTAATTTGTGGTGGCAAAAAAGCAAGCAGCGAGCACTCACCCGTTTTTATTTATTTATTTATTATGATGTCACCTATAATTTGTATTTTGTAATTAAAATTAATTGCCTTAATGGTTTTGACAAACTTTGCCTACTCAGATCCTCCATTTGATCACTTTGGAATAGGTGTACCTGTTCCTCTCCAGAGTTCAGTAAGGCTTACATAATCTGTTTACTCAAAAATGTCACACCATGTTTTATCACCGTGTTTACTACGATAAGTGCGTTGTGAGTGGCAGCTTTTATTAGGCAGAATGGAATGGAGGCCAGAGCAGCAGCCAATGAAAATGCCCTGCTCTTGTCAGTTTGGCCTGGGGTTTGTGCCACTTACCGCGTCACGAGCGTAGAGGAGTTCTGTTCACAAGCACTTGGAGGATAAGCTGACTCTGGCCTTTGTTTTGTTTTTTTTAATCTCTCCTGTAATCCTTTGTGCCCTCTGAGAGCTGTAAATAAAGGGGGGGAGGGGAGGAGGGGCGGGGCTGTCTGCCTCCATGTGGAGTGCTGTGGGTCAGTGCTGTGCAAACACACCCCAGCCTCCTCCAGGAGCAGCCCAGACGGCCCAGGAGCAGCAGGTGGTTCAGCGGGAGAGTGGTCCGCTGGGGCCGGGCCGAGCCGAGGTGAAGGAGCCCTGCTTTAATAGGCCCGTCTGCGCTGCGTGGGTGTGGACCCCGCTCTTCACCCTCTATTTATTTAGTCTTCAGCGGGGTTTGAAACCGGGAGTGTAATGGACCCGAAAGTACCCGTTTCCCTGGGAAACCGTGAAAGCTTTAATGCCGTGCTTTAATGACTTGCATAAGTGTATTATAAGCGCTGTATTTTTTTTTTTGTTTTAACTTGCATGAAATCGCGGAGTGTTTTTGATAATCCGCAGTGTGGGTGAAGTCAGAGTTTATTAATATCCTAACGGCGATGATCTAAGCTGAAAGATATCGGAGCGCTCGCTGACTGATTTGCCCTCTGGAAGTGAAGAGATTTTGGGTGGGAGGGGGGTAGAGAGAGGCCTTTTTTCTTCTTGAAAAGAACAGGCTTTTTTTTTTACACAGGTGCAGAGATGAGAGGAGAAGCGGGGGTCGGGGGGGGGGGGGGCGCGCGGGGAGGAACTTAGCCTCTGTTTGCGCTCCCTGTAATTTAGAAGATCTTTGTAGAATTTTCCCCCTTTTTCCTTTTTTTTTTAAAAGACCGACGTGAGATTAGGCCGTTTGGTCTCTCCGTCTTCAGGAGGAGCGCACTCGTCCTCCAGCACCTGTTTTTCTTTCTTCGGTTGGGGGGGGGGGTTGTTTTTTTTCGCGGCGGACCCCTCCGCGGCGGCGTTATCTCCGACCGCATCACACGCTAAGCAGCGGCGGCGGCGGCTCGCGTTTCCCCCCTCGCCGCGGCGCTGAGCCGGCCTCTTCCGCCCGTGGAAAAACAGCCCACTCTCCGCCACCGAACAATCGAGCGGCCTGGCCTCCCCCGCGCCTCCCCCGCGCAGAGAGGGAACGCGCTCACGGGCCTCAGAGGCCACCGGGGGAAAACGCCCCGGGCCCCGGGCCCCGGATCTCTCCGCATGGCCAGTTGAGTCTCAGGGCTGCCGCTCTGCTCTTGAAGGTCTGCCAGTTCCCCGACTCCCACGGGACGCGATGAGGCTCGGTTTGGGGTGGGGGGGTGCGGGGTGGGAGGGGGGGTGTGTGGCGGTGGGGGTGGGGGGCGATTCGTACCTCCAGGCGAAGGCCATAGTGTGAACTTCACTCTGTGAAAGCCGTTCCTTTTTTTTTTGTTTCTGGAATGAAAGGGCTGGTAGTCTCGTGGACTGTGGAAACTTGAGGAAGCTCTCCCACTGAAGAACAATGACTGGCCCAGACATTGTTGGGCCTCTTCGCAGCCCTGAGTCTTAAACTGAAAGCGTGGGAATAAGGGTTTCGCAGTGACGACTGCACGTTGTGTTGCCGAATCGCTCTGTAGTGTGATATTTATGAAATCTCACGCTGCTCGATAATGATTTGGTGCATGGTATTGATTTTGATTTTTCTGTGGGTAAATGAAACCGATAATTGATTCTTTAATAAATCTCCAGCTCATTAGGCATTGTAAACATTTCTCTTGTTAGCTATGAACGTTTTTTATTTATTACTGCAGTAAGAAGAACCTGTTAGTATTGCTGCCGTTATTGTTTATTAATGCCACAAAACATAGCACTGTTTAATATGTTTTCCTTTTGTATAAACCTCTGAATTATTTTCCAATTTAGCTGGGTAAACTCAAAAGAGCCTGGAATAAAAGACCACCAGGCTTGCAGGAAGGCCACCTAAGCATCCAAACTACAAGTGACGCCCGTTTGCATTCCACCATTGGGTAAAACCTTCAAGTTTTAGTTGTTATAGGTTGTGGAATAAATAAATGAAAAAAGTAACCTTAAGAACGCAGTTGCTGTTGTCTAAATTAATTATGAAAAGGAACTGGGGTGAACACAATCGAGTCACATCAGTTCTAATCACTTTCAGCCCAGAGCACCACTCACTCTTGGTCCTACCAGAGTTGAGTGACATGCTTGGCTCCGCCCACTCTCCCCTCCCCTGGCCTTGAATGCGTTAGCACTCGCGTCAGGCTGATGGTGGTGTTGGCTCTGTCCACAGCTGGTGCCTGGGACCACTGCAAGGTTAATGCGCGTGGCCTTGAGTGCCCTTTTTAGACCCCTCCCTATCGGGCTGATCCCTCCTGTCCCACAGCTTGTTGGGGAGATAACCATTAGGGATTCCCCGAGGACCATTACAGTCAAATCTCACACGCTTTGCCAAGGCCTGGGGAGGGGGAGGCCCATTATTAGCAGGCTTTGACAAATACACAGTAAATCCAGCTAAATTATCAATTTCATTAAAAGCCATTTTTCCAAAGGACCATAGTGGTGGTCCTGTTGTTAAGTCAGTTTTGCTTACCCTCTACAGCAATTGGAGCAAAACCAATTTAATGGCTGCTATTATGCAATACTGATTATGCTCATTAAAATTCAGTCATATGCACAATTCATTATGTTCATTTTGCTGTACACATGCAGTTCATTACATTTAAGCTTGCCATTGAGGAAAGGATTTTAAGGGTGATTTATACATTTTTTTATAGATGGGCTACGTGTATTTTTACCAGACATCGTGAAAACAGTGCGTTTCCTTGGAACCTGATTAAAATGACAGTGTATCTCTTACAAAGAACCATTTGAAAACCATTTGGAAGTACCTCTTAAAAGCCCTTTGTCATAGGTTACAATGGTGAGTTGACACGGTTAGTTCTTTTGTTATATTTGTAAAGCTGTGGGTGTATGGACAGGCCCTCATATTTACTCAGTGTGAAAGCGCATCTACACCGCAGGGTTGCCAGAGTGGATGCTTTTTATTCGGGTCTCTCGCAGTGCTCGGCTGCACGGGTGAGTTCTGACTGGTACTGGTCACCCCTGTGCCATTTGGGTTACAGGCGCTGTTGCAGCTCTGTCGTGCTGCCGAACCCTGCCTGCCTTGACCCTCTGGGCCTGCCGCCCCCCCTCCTCTCCCCACAGACCCCGAAAGCCCCAAGCAATCTGTGAATTTGCCCCCGTAGAGTGTAGCGGCTGCGGCCAAACGGGGAAGAGTGGGGCCTTCGGCGAGGGCCAGGTCAGCCAGCGCTCTCCGTGAACGCCGTGGCGTCTTCGGTCTCTCTCTAGCGCGGCTCGCCGTGACATTCTGTTACTTTCTGGAGCCGTGGCGACCCGCTCAGCTGCGCTCGGGACGTGAGCGCCCACCCGCACGGCGGGGCCGGGGTCCTGTGAACGCGCCCTCTCCTCCCGCGCCGGCGCTCGGTTCGCCGTTCCCAGCCCGCTCCTACCCACACAGGAGAGGGCGGCCATTTTAAATAAGCATAAGAATGGAACTGGAAGCCTTTCCCTTTCATACCAAACACAGAGGTATTTGTGGCAATTGTACAATGAAAGCCCGGCGCTGAGAAAAGATTTTTGATACTGTGCCAAATAACCCGGAAAGTGCGGTCGAACGCCTAAAAAGCTTTCCACAAAGGGCCGCGCGGCACATTTTCTCCACCCGTTCGGGGATAATAAGCTAAGGGACGCCGCTGGAACGCGTGAAAGGGTGATGCGGACGGGCCGCGGGGCTGTGGGCCGCCTTTTGTCCCTGGCTATTATAGACCCATTCTTCCGAGCCACCTCTGGCTGATTGCCGCGGTGTAGCAGCAGCTCCCACTGGAGCATTACCCACTTCCTTCCTGTGATTGTGGCCGTTCGGCGCTCGGCTCTCCAGCCTAACAGCTAGCCGCCGCCGCCGCCGCCGCGATCGCTTTTGACCTACCCCACCGGGCCCGTGTGGCCACTGGTGAAGGTTATAAGCTCATTCCCTGAATGCTCTTGAGTCACCCACAGCTCAATATCTCCATTATTGCGTGCATCCCATTTGAGGTTCATATTGAGTTTACCTTTCCCAAGAAAAGAAAAGTCTGAAGAGACCCTTACAAAAGCATGTAGCTGAAAGTGGTGAACTCTCAAGTGCCTCTTGAGAGGAACAGAGCGATAAAAGCTGGGTGAATTTAACTAAATCCATTTCCTATGGTTTTACTAAACCTATCCAAACCCCATGCGCATGTGTAGCCACCTCATATCCTGCTGGCACGTGAAAGCGCTGATGTCCTTGCCTGGACGTTATTTCTGTCTTGTGTAGATAGTACTTGCGGTTTATCTGTCCTCCCTGTCCGTGTGTGCTCTCACTGCCTTGAGTATTCCTGCCTCTTATCAGCCCCTGCACTTCATTAAAGGGGAAGTCTAAGATGGGGCTGACAGATTGCAGCCTATTTCAGTGACTCTTAGAGAGTCTTTAAAAGTCTCTCCAGCGTTTCCTTTGCTCCTCCCCCTCCCATGTGCCTCCTGGTGTGAGCGCAGTGCCATCCCAGTGATTAGGAGCAGTGACCCCCCCCCCCCCTTCCCCCCCGCCTCATAAAATATGCTAACGGTAAGGTAAATCCATGCGCATTCCGTGGCAGGCCTGGTGAAACGTCCTTTGATATTCGCCTGCTGGAAGTGAACATCTGCTGGGGTCCTGACCGGTAAAAGCGGATCTAAATCACTGCAGTATTGCAGCATTGTTCCCCCTGCAGCAGCGGAGTGGGGGGGGGGGGGGGGGGGGTATTTTACTCGTACACCTGCCCGTTAATTACCTGGGAAATCTGTCTTCGGTGCGCACGCGGCGGCTTTGAAGCGCGTGCCTGTGTAGGGCGCGCGGCCCAGAAACGCCGTTTGAAAGTGTTACATAAAGAGACCTTGAAATTGTTGAAAGATGTTAAACGCTCCTGTCATGTTTTTTGAACAATAGTCCCCTTCTCTTTGAGTGAAAGCGGAATTGTGTTGCCGGGTTTTCACGAGAACTGTTTTTTTCCTTTTTTCTCCTTTGACGTGGAAATGAATGTCAGTTCAGAAATAACAAGTAAAACATTCCCCCCCCCCCCCCCTCAGTGTTTGTCTGAGAGCTCAAAAGTCGAAAAGCCAAGACTGGTAAACCGATATGTTTGTGTAGGCCTCTGTGCGTTGGGTCATACGTGCCTGCTGAAAACAGATAGGTGTATAACAGAAATCCAGCTCAGTCAGAGCCAATGCCCATAAGAGTCAGCCTCGGTTTCATGTCCTTGGTAACAGTAACCCTGACATCAGAGTTACTGAGCTCTGAAATCCTAACGAATAATTGGTCCCTGATTATCCATTATAGCTCTGAGGTGAATTCACACACTGCAGCCCTAAGTTTACTGAATGCTGTAAATATATATATAAATATATTCTGTAAATATATTCTGCCGCATTCTCATTACTTTATCCTTTTTGCCTCACCGTGTGAAGCTTGACCATAGCGTAATTCTTTGGGAATATTTCATTTTTATCACTTCTCGGTTTATTCTTGCTCTTGCGTTTTTACATTTGTTCTGCATGGGTAAGCTTAGCTAATTGGCTTAATACTGTGTAAGGGTGAGCAGTAATAAATGAGCTTGTTACTTGAGAATTGTGCTAGCCTCTGACGGGTAAATTTGTTTTGTAAAGTCAGTTTTGGAACTAATTGACTAGATACTGATAAATGAATTGCGCAAATGTTACTGCTATATTCCATTTAGAGTAGAAGTTGGCGTCAACCTGTCATATTAAGTAAATAAGCTAGTTTAACTAGTAAATGACTACATTGTATTTGTTAATGCTAAGAAATGGACCAAAAGGAGAAAGTTGTCATTTCTGAGGCAGCTGAGGCAGCTCTGATGCATCCGGCACTAGCAGTGCCTCAGTGAGGGTGAAGATTTGCATTTAGCGAGAGCTGGAGGAGCCTCTAAGGCTGTGAAATGGCACTAGATTATCCTTAACGGGCTAAGCCATTCTGGCACTGGGGCATACCTGTCCCCACCTGTACATTTCATGTAATATATCATAATGTGGATATATACTACTCATATCACATACCTGTGACATGGATATTCACTACATGGCCAAACGTATGTGGACACCTGACATTCCAACCTCTCCTCTAAAATTATGGGCATTTATATGGAGTTGGTCCCCCTTTTGTTGCTATTACAACCTTCACTCTTCTAGGAAGGCTTTGTATTAGAGTTGGAACGTTGCTGCAGGGATTGGCTTTGATTCTGTCGGAAGCGCATCAGTGAGGTTGGGCACTTATTAGGCAATTAGGCCTGGCAGTTGGATGGGTTTGAGTTCAGGGCCAAAGGTGTTGGATGGGGTAGAGGTCAGGGCTCTGTGCAGGCCAGTCAAGTTCTTCCTCACCGATCTCAACAAAATAATTTCTATATGGACCTCATTGTGTGCCCAGGGGCATTGTCATACTGAAACAGGAAAGGGCTGTTCCCAAACTGTTGCCACAAAGTTGGAAGCACTGAATTGTCATGAATGTCATTGCATTAAGATTTGCCTTCACTGCCCCAGACAAAGAGGTGCCGAGATACTTTTGGTAATATAGTGTATAATATCTGTACGTTTTGAGTTGCACCTAAATAAATAAATTAAATTTATTTAGTAAACCTTGATTTGTTATCTTTTTCAATCACTATCAGTATTTTCAGGAGTCTTTGGTTTTTCTAGCCTGTACAGAAGTGACTCATCTGTGGATGTATTTTTTTTTTCCAGTCTTGCTGTCATTTATGATGAGAAAAGTTTACTTGATTAGAAAAATGTCCCTGAGCCTCTCTTGGATTGAGGCTGGCTTATGAAGATTTTAGGTTGATATGAGTGCATGATCATATCAGCGAGTCTCTTAAAATTGAAAAGTCTGAAAACATTATGAATTCCTATCACTGTTAAGCCTATTAGCTGTAATTATACGGAGTTGCGGTGTACATATTTACTGATAAAACTGAAGCCAATTCTTTTGCATTTTAATGTTTGAAAGTCGCGTGGGCCCCAATCAGCCAAGAAGATTATCTTTCCCGTGTTATTGAAATGAGCTCTCCGGTGAATTACCTGCGTGGCATTGTGCCTGAAATAATCTCAAGTCACGCCTGAGGGTGCCTGGTTTTGCAAACAGCAGAAAAACAGGCAAAATAGAGCCTTGTTACCCAACGCTGAACCCATCCTGTCTTTTCAGACGTTACCTCGGAAAACGGAGACTTGGACCTGAGCGGCATTGACGACGACGAGATCGAGAGGGTGCGTGGGCGCTTCTTGCTACGTGTCACTTCCTTTAAAGTCTAAAACTGTCCACTGACACCGGCCTCGCATTGAAACCCAATACCTCACAATAGTATTATCTTAAGACTGCGTATTCTGTTGTAGCCATTTCTTTTTGTTCAGTTGTCACTGTCTGAATGCTGTTGTTCGTAGTTACTGTAGCCTTGCCATCTGTTCGTCCCTCTCAGCGGTGACGCGAGTCTTTCCTGAGGTGGCTAATTGTTTTTTTTCCTTTATGTAGTATATCCTCGATGACAAAGAGGTTCAGATTAAGACTGAGCTATGGATGAAGCAGAACGCTGACTACTTACAAGAACAGAAAGGTAAGAGAGGCATTGCTGGGTGGGTGTGGGGTTCTCCCTGTGCCTAAACATGATGTGAAGATTTAAAACAAATGTCAAGGTTTGTTTTGAAATCTTCAAGGCGTTTTTCATTTTGAATATGTGATGTTTCACATTGAACAAAAGAATAGCCAATAAGGATTTGCTACAGTTCATTTTTAAACTGAGTGGATAATGTAATGATGGAATACTAGTCTCGGTATTGGTTGATTCTGTTCAGATATATGGCATGCCAAATGTTTTATTGCGTACCTGTTTAAGAGTGTTGCGATGTTGCCGTTTTCTTTATCTCGATTACATTCCAAAAGGTTAATGTCGATCCTCCCTTTCAGAAAAGGAAGCTAAGATAGCAAAAGAGAAGGAGCTGGGAATCTACAAGGAGCAGAAGGTAAGGGCCTGGCTCAGCTGCAGCAGCGTGGAGACTGAGCCCTCCTGACTAGCCACTACTGCTGACACAAAGCAGTTGTGTCTAAGTGTGTGCATATTTTCCAGTTCAGTAGCTTTGCTCCAATTTCACATCAGGTTTTGGCAGCAGTGGTGCCCTTTGTTAACCTGACATCTGTACAGTGTTTTTAACTAGATGGATTAACTGGACTGCAGCAGGTATTTAATGAGGTGTGGAGACTTTTTGATGGCGAATCCAGAAACAGTATGCGTTATTCATAAACCCCACCCCCTCCCCCTTGTCATTATAGTTAAATTAGATTTCTTTTCCACCCCAAAATAACGGAACAGCAGGTCAGGGAACTTAGCATAAAAGTTGCCTATTTACATTGACTGTAGCGCCTTATTTAAATTAAATTATCCTTAACTCAAGAAAACTGACTTTGAGCTGCTGAGGCTTATCTCCGTCTGGTACCAGCAGAGTGATTTTAGCCTGCAGGCTAATTCAAGGAGTCCACTAACATTTGGCATGAGATGAAATTGAGAGCTTAAGTATGTGATGTAAACATGATTTCGGTGTGCCCCTGTGTCCGTGTCTGCTGCAGCCCAAGAGGTCGTTGAGGAAGCGGGAGCCGATCCGGGCCAACACGGCGGGCGAGGCCATCGAGAAGATGCTGGAGCAGAAGAAGATCTCCAACAAGATCAACTACGACGTGCTGCGCGACCTCGACAAGAAGGGCGGCAGCCCCGCCCGGCAGCCCGAGGAGTCGCCGGGCAGCCCCGGCGCCAGGAAGCCGCTGATCCGCCGGAGGCAGGCCAACAGCAGCCCCAGCCTGGCCGCCGCCGTCGGCAACATGGGAAAGAGGTAGGAGCGGCAGGGCCTGACCAGGCCGCCCAACCTTGTACCTGGAGATGTACCGTCCTGTACTTTTTCAATCCATCCCTAACGATGCACGCCTCATTCAACTGCTAGATACCTTGTTAAACCCCTAATTGGTAGAATCAAGTGTGCCTAATTAGGGTTGTAATGACAACCTTCAGGATATTAGGTCTCCAGGAACAGGGTTGGACAACCTTTCCTTTGGGCATGGCACTCTACTCAGTTGTACCCTGCCAGAGCTCAGTGGCCACCATGTCCAGCAGCCTAACTCAGTGAACACTATCGCACTCTGCACTCGGGGGGTGGGGGGTGGGGGGTGGGGGGGGGGGGGCGGTGGGATTAATGAGAAAGGGACAAAGAAAGGGTGGATCTCTCCTTTGGGAGTCGAGAAGGAGCTGCCTCATGCCCAAGGGTGTCAGTGAGTCTGGAGCAGATTGCAGCCCCAATGAGTGAAACTGAAAGTCCAGCTCCGCTGGATTTGGGTAGATGTGGTCTGTGTGTTTCCCGCCGTGGCGAGAGAGATTGGCCGTGGACACGCCCGGCGAGCCGCGAGCCCCCCGCCCGTGGCGCAGGAGAAGCGGGGGCCGCCGCGAGGGCTTTAACAGGATTATCGTTGCTCGCGGCAACGGCGCTTCGCCCTTTCAAGGCTCCGCGGCGGTGGCGGCGGAGGCTGGGCCGCGCGGCCGGCTCCCGACGCCTCTAAGCCGCGGCGCCTTCTCTCTCATAACGATGATCCGGCGTTTTCCACCACTGCTAATCTGCGCGGACAGACGCCGCTTTTGAAGACCGCGAGCATCACATCCATCACTGCTGGGGGATTCTGCTTCCTGCACTTTCCTAGCACTAACACACACACACACACGCGCGCGCGCACACACACACACACACACTCCGTAGTGATCCGTCAGTCCGTTTCCAACAGAAATTAATCCGTAGCCTGGTCTGGGGTTGCACTGGAAGGACAGCTTCCGCTGTTATCTAGCACTGCATGCGGAGGGAATTTGTTTCGTATCCAATTAATACTCTGCTTGGGTTCTGAACGCTGATGGGAAGAGAATCAGACCGATGAATGGCAGGAGCCTCGTCCACTGAGTGAGATGGGCGGGTTCATTCCCGTGTGAAAGGGAGTCGCTTGCTCTTCCTCTGGGCTCTTTGGAGTAATGGATATGGAGGTCACAGCCTCTCCTATGGCAGCTCACCTTCACCTCCACTGCACGTGCTCCACAGGCGACGTTCAGTTCTAGACTGCCCCTCCTACCTGCGATTAAAATCCATTCTGGTGAGAGAAGTGGTTCTGTGGGCTTGGCACCCCGCTGACCTCACGTCTCACTCTGTCATTCCCCATCATTGTAGGAAGCAGCTGTGGGCTTGGAGGGGGAAGTCTCTCCTGCAGGGTCTTTGGGAGCAAACTGTGTTGGGAGTAAATCACACAGGGAGAGGGTCACGTACAGGGACCTCAGTCACAGTGTTGCACAGTGACTCGGGTGGGAAGTCATTCACACACATCTCATCTCAACATTTGGCCAATCGCATACTAGTCCATGGGCAAGTTAAGGCTTTGTATCCTGTCAAGAGAGTGGGTTGTTACAGAGACGCGGTTCTGATACCGTACAGACCAGACGGTTGTGTGTCTTAGCTGGGGGCTTGTTTGAGGAGGTAGCTAAGTCACCGTGGTGCAATGCTGCTGTATGAAGTGGACTGTGGAGGGATTGTATGAGTTTTGGGGATTGGATTTGGGCTGAAAGGATGAGTTCTGCTGCAGGCAGTGTTACCGGGGTCTGGGAGCCTCTCGCTCCAGCCCTCTGGATTCATAGTGATGCTGAGCCCATCACACCCGTGCTCTCCATCATCGTACCTTTAAGGATCAAGATGGTGATCAGCATTTGCTATAGCAGTTGCTATGTGCTGGCTTATTATGGTACATGGAAGAATTTTTGTATTACCTTTAAATGTTGAGTGATCGGTCCCTTTAAATAGGAGGGAAATGCCAGAAGACGCTTGGGGAAAGTTTGCTAGCATGTCTACAGTTGATCACAGTCGGGAGGAAGAAATGTCAAAATAATTATTCTCAGTTCCGTTTTGACATTAGGAATAACGTAAAAGCATTTTGTGAGATTTACATGTTTGTGCATAAATGATTAAGACTCATACCAGAGTATACAGTCGAATTTCAGTTTTATTTATGAGATTTTTTCCCCTCCCTCCCCTGTGTGACGTTTGGACTCGGCCGCAGTCGGGCGTCTCTCTTGGGGAGGCCTGCCCTCGTAGTCCGTCACGGCTGCAGCGAGGCTGTGAGGCTGGGCATCTGGTAGCAATTTGCTGTTCCCTTCTGCGAGAAGCCCTGGAGCCACGGTGGGCCCGGCCTCCTCTCTGCGCTAACCTCTCGGCGCTAACGGCTTAAAAATAACCGGCTTGTGTAAATTTAGCTTGAAAAGGAGTGACAATGTGGAACAAATTAGACAATAAACATATATTTAGTTGCAGTGCCCAGGCCTAGCGCGAGCCCCCACACCCCCCCAACCCCCCAAGAGTATGGGAAAGTGTCTGGATCTTGAGAAGAGGAAGAAGAAAATTTGCCCCCTCTTTTTTTTTGTGTGTGTGTGTGTGTGTGTGTGTGTGTGTGTGTGTGTGTACACAACTCAAGTCCATTCATGAGGGTTGAAGTGACTGCATCCCATTCCGGAAGCCTATGAGTATGCTTCGTTCTACAAAATGGCCACTGCTTGTATCTCACGGTACATGCTGGTATACCTAATGTATTTCTCCAACTTACAATATGTTTTTTGTTTTAATTTATTGAAGTGGACAAGATCAGAGTCTGCTTTTACCTTTTACTTTTTCTTCACGAGAATGGCTTCTTTTCCTTATAGTTTCCCAGTCTTTTTGTTTTTTCCCTCTAAAAAGCATTTCCAACAATGAATCATTGATGTACATCAAAAGGGTTATTGAATCATTCATAATATACATTCAGCACTTGCCTTTTTACTGAATGGGAGTATGTTTCCCAAGCTTTTAAAGTCTGTAACCTTTCCATTGAAAAGCAAAACCTTGCACTCCCCCCCACCCCCCCCACCCCCGTACAACAAGCGCTTTAGCTCATGTGTAAAGTCTTATTTTAGCAGGTCTCGCTTTTAAAGTCTTGGCAGGGCTGCAGTGGAGTTCAGAGGGAATTATGCAGTCACTTTTTTGGGCAGGCGTATCAGAGCGGTTTGGCCACTGCGTGTTACTGGTCTCTCCGGCCGGTCCCTGACCTGACCGTTCCCACTCCCTGTGAAAGTGTCGTGTTTCTGTGAAGGGCTGGGGGGGGGCGAGGGGAGGTGGAGGAGAAGCAGACCTGACAGTAAATCCATTGTGCGCGGTGCGGCTCCACTGACTGGCACACTGCGCCATTGTACCCCCTTCCTCAGGCCTCTTCCCCAGGGCTGGGCCTGGAGCTTTCCCACCCCCCCCCCTCCGACGGTCACAGGGCTGCACAGTGCTGCACCGCAAGCCCCCCCCACCCCCCCTCAGCCCCCCGCAGCCCCCCGCAGCACGCCTCCCCAGCCAGCTGCCAAACAGAGCCCCTGTGTTCCCTCTGCTCTGGCAAAGATGGAAAAGCACTCTTCCAGAAATAGCCAAGATAATTGCCCTCCAGTGTTTTTTCTTCTCCTTCATCTGTTCCCTCCTCCTTCGCTGAATGTAGTTTCTTTTCTTTTTTTTCGTACTTCTCCATTCCTGACTTCAGGAAAACTTCTGTGCATATTTTTATGAAGGAGGGGGGTTTCGTGTTGGGTTTTTGAAGTGGAGATGTGCTGTGATCGAAAAGAAAGTCTTAAAATAACCAGGGGGACGGGTTGGCTGCAGTGACAAACGTTTAAGTGTTCCGTGTACTAAGAACAAGCTGAGAAACCGGCCCCCCACTGTGTGTGTGTGTGTGTGCGTGTGTGTGTGTGTGTGTGTGTGTGTGTGTGTGTGTGTGTGAGTGTGTGTGTCCGCATGCGTGCATGCTGTTGCTTTATTTTGGATCCTGCTGAATGTTGCTGGTCTTTAACCTTTACTTATGCTGACTAAGCAAAAATTGTTCCCCTGCAGTGGAGATGCTTTTTCTGCATGCAGCACGAGCGGCATGCTAAGCAGCTAGCCACGACTCACCTGCCTGCCTCTCCCTGACCCGAGTGCCTCCTCATACCTCATCCACCTTTTAACTTAATACCAGCAGGAGTGGTTAATCCCCCAGCAGCTTTACAGTTCTGACTCTGGCAGTAGCTTAATCTGCAGACTTAAGATCTCATTTAATATGCCACAATTATTGTTTCATCGCAAGAATGGCTTTTGTGCATGAGCTGGGAACAGATTTAAACGTTTTAACGTTGTCCTCCAAACAGTTCTGCGGGTATATCATGATATTGTTTGCAGTGAGTGACTACGGGAAAATGGGTTATTTCTCTTCAGTATGCGCAGGCATATTTCTGCCAGTCCTCATAAGCCTTGCAGTTCTGAGATGCCTTCACAGCACGTGGCTTAAAGTAGCTGCCAGATAAACAGGTGCCCAGATTGCTTTTACAGACTCTGTTTAAGAAATTATTTTTCATTTCCCTGCCGTGTTAAGGATCTGTAATTTCCTTATGAAATTTTCTAGTTTCCACACGGGCTCCTCTGATCTTTTTTACTGCTGCTCCAGCAACCGCTAAGTGCTTCCAGCAGCAGCAGCAGCAGCAGCAGTAGCGGCGGCGGTGGCGGACCTAGCGTTCGGGGGCAGGATTTAATTGCAGCGGACAGAAACATTAAGGTCAGGCGGTTCCCCTCGCAGCGCAAGGACTTTCCTCACCGCTCAAGGTGGGGAGCGCCGCGTGTCGCCGTGGAGACCGGGACCCTTGGCCGGGGAATGCGACCCTGGCCGGCGTCGGCGACGTTCCGGGAGCACCGCCGTCCTGCCAGGTGGCTGAGGCCTGCGGTTCATTAGCCTGTCAGTGCGCCTGACTGTTTTGCTCTCAGGACCCTTTGCATTTTTGCTACTTGCCGTTAGCATTTTCTTGCTCTCCCAGCTCTTTGCACTTAACAAATTATACCTGTGAACCGTTCAACATGCTTTGCTGATGGGGAGATGCACTATCGAATTCCCTGTGGTCCATGAGAAGTGTGGCTGTTGAATTACAAGGCCCAAGTAAGAGTCTGCATGCGGCTGTGGTCTCTTCCCCTGGCTGGTCAGTACTAATGGGTTGGAGATTAAAGGCTGTGTAATGCACCATGAACCATTACCTCACTACCAGTGTCCACTCATTCCTGGTGATGTCAGCTACTCAATCAGGAAATGCAGGACCCTGCCAGATATTCCTTTCTGTGTGAGTTGTGACTGAAGCTTGCCTCCCAATATCTTCTTAAATCTTTTTTTTTTTTTTTACTTTTTTTTATTGCTGGCGAGCTTCTCCTGGCAGAATAAAATGTCTCACTCAAGTTTTTTCCCTTGTCAGTTTGTCAAGTTTGATTCCTGTCTGTAAGTCTTAGTCCCACCTGTGCCACAGCTTTTCAGCATGTCCCACACACCCAGAATAGAACTTTTCATCTCTTCGTGGGGATTTTTGCAGCGAGTCATTTTTTCCAGACGTGCGAGTGAACTCCAGATTGTCCCCGTTTGGCCTTTTCCCGCTGCGGTCCCATTGGACGTGGGCCAGTTAAGAACGTGCTGCTGGACCGGGAGACCGGCGGTCTGCTGGAAGCTGTCAGTGATCATCCGTGCGCCTCCCGTCTGACCTGCGGGAACAGAGATTGGGGGAGGGGGACGGGAGAGGGGGGGGCGTCCCGCTGCTCTGTCCCTTTGTTTGGGCCTGTGACTCAGGCCCCTCGTCTGGCTGAGCCCCCTCAGTCTGAGCGCTCAGGAGCCGCTTCCCGCTGACGGGAACAATATGTTCGGAGCCCGAGGAGACGGCCGCCGCCGCCGCCGCGCGCTAGCGGGGGACTCCGAGCCCATGTGACCGCGCCGGGGTCGTCTGCGAGGCTCTCCGGCCGCGGGGTCCGCACTGAGCCGCGGGTAAAGCCCTCAGAGGAGACTTTACCGCCGGACGGTGCGGAGCCGGCGATGCCCGGGACTCGTGGGTGAGCAGCAGGAACTTTTCTCCTCTCATCGAACCGTTAAACGAGTCGGGGTTACGGGCGTGAAGAGAACGCGTTCGCGTCCTCCAACCGCTGCGGCATAAGAGAGAGCGATTGTCTCGGCCGTCTGGCGATTAATTCTTCGCCGGGGAGCATCAAAACTCTCATTTAGTCCCGGGCCGGTGCAGGGAGGCGCTTTTCGCACATTAAAGAGAGACATTTGAAAAGGGAGGGCGGTTCCAAGCGCTCTCCCGGCTTTGCCAGAGCTGCTGGAGGAGACCGGGGCCCGGGCGGGGAGCGGCCCCCCTGTGAGCGGGGCTGAAAAGCCCCTCTGTCCTCTCTGAGGCGCCTCTGATTAGCGGCGCTAACGGAAAGCCCCAGACACGTGGGCCGAAACCACCAACGGCCTCTCCGCCAGTTTGAACATCAACAGCCCCGTCGACTGGAGAGCGGCAGAATAACATTAACGTGGGGGCCGGGGGGGTGGGGTGGAGGGGGGGGGGGGGGGGGGGTTTGGTTGAGAGAGGCTTGCTGGCCTCTCCGCCACACCGGCCCGGGATAACAGCGCTCGGATTGAGCGCTCGGAGAGACAATAGCGGGATTTTTTTTCGCAGGCGACGTGAACAATCCCTGCCCCCCTCATGACCCGCTGGAGGGCGAGAGCTCATCGCTCAGGCTCCTGCCTCCCCCCCCGTTAGCCCCCCCCTTCTGTGGGCTGGTGAGACTGCGATAAGACCGGGGGCAGCGGAGGTAAAATCGCATATGAATGAAATCTGCCAATGCAACGTGCAAAAAAAAAAGGATGAGCGCGTGCACTAGACACTATGCAATCACACTTAGCGCTGAGCCTGAAATGGATGGTCCTCCGAGGAGAGCTTGTTTTTTTTTCCCCTTTTCCTTCTCCGTTTTGAAAGATGGCTCTCCGGCTCCAGCTCCAGTTAATCTTTGTCCACAGTGGGGGACACAGAAAGGTCACAGGAGCTGCCAGGACTGCGATTAATCGAGTCTGGACCCTTTCTGGAGCTGCGTCCACAGAGGTGTCGGGCCTGCGCGTCGAAACCGTGTGAAAGGGGCGTTTGTTAGCCCGTACTTTCCGCATGTAGGCCAGAACCGCAGAGGGACGCAGCCTCCTTCCTCTCTTAAATAAAGAGAATACGCGGTTGGCCAGACACCTGCCTCGTCCGTTTCCTGATTTTTCAAACGTCGAGCGGATGGCGCCCGTTGGAGGAGAATCAGCTTGTCCTTCTCGTCAACTGTAATCCTGATGCTGATTTCTCTCACCTGTGTGAGCACTCGCACTGCGAGGTATCCTATTAACAACCGCAGGCTTACTGCTCCGCTCATCTCCTCAGGTTTTGGATTCTGTGGGGGTGAGGGTGGGGGGGGGGAGGTGGGTTCATTGTCTAATTCGGGGAGCTATAGCCTCGGTGCTAGAAAATGGCCGCTTGTAAATTGCTGGCCAGCTGCAGCGACACCGTCGTGTGGAAGTGTGGCGGCCTCGCCCGGCCCTTCCATTCGCTGAGGTGATGTCCTCCCTGTGGCAGGGCGGGCTGCGGCCCGTTTCCTGCACCGCGGGGTGGGGGTGGGGACGGAGCGCGAGGGGGCGGGGGGGTGGGTGTGGGGGTGGGGGAGGGGTTCGAGGTGAGGGGGCGGGGGGCGGGGGGGGGTGAGGTGAGGGCCGCGCCGCTGATCTGTCCAGACAGGTCTGTCTGTCGCCGGCGATGAAGTCAGAGCCGCAGAAGGCGCAGGGTGCTGATGGGATTGGTGATGTCACCGTGCGGGACAGAGAGAGAAGATGCTCTTTGTGTAAAGTGCATCATTCTTTGCATCCTCTTCATATCTTGTATTCTCTTGATATCATCTTTACCCTGTCTTTAAATATCGCTTTTCTTTTTGCGCCGGATCGAGTTGACATGTATTATTGATGTAATGACATGTGGAATGGCCCATCTAGACTCTCTGTGAATATTCTCTATTCTTTACCATTTTATAAAACTGCAAATTATGCAGTCTCACCTTAAATATATCGCTAATGAAATTGGCTTTCAATGCCCTCAGTGTGAGAGGAACTTGTAAATGTTTCCTCATTCCCTCTGATCCTAGCCCGTTGTGTTAAGCATCAAATTGGCCACTTTAATAATAGCGTGCTCCCTCAGTAAACTGACGGGATCAGATCTTTTGTTCCGGAGGGACATGGCTGTAATTATTAAAATAATGGAAGCACAATTAGACAAAGGACTGATAGCGACTGGCTGAGATGACACATCGGATGCAGGGAGGATTGGTCCCTGTCCCTCAGGATTCAGATACGGCACCTACACGTCTTCTAAAAAGCCTTCGTAAAAAAAAAAGAGCGAATTTTCCTCCACTGTAATTTTCCTGCCTGTCATAAACCTGTGACACATGGGATGAGTAAGCGCCCTGTAGTCCCGCTACCACCCCCCACCCCCCCCCCCACCCAACCCAGGATTTATGAGGCCCCGGTCGGGAAGTACAGGAGAGGGGGTGAGCGAGGTTACGGGGTTGCCGGGGGTGACTGGGATTATTGACGGAAGTGATTGATCGAAGGCGTCAGATTTATTTCACCGTGAAGTTGTTCCATTAGTGCTCCCATCGACCATCTGGCTGCAGGAGAGGCGCAGGCGAGGCTGGGCAGGCAGGGCTCTGAACCTCCCCTCTGCCCACCTCACCTCCGGCACGGCCTGCCGGTGTACCTCCTCAACGGACCTGAGTTCAGTCATCTCTGACATGCATGCATGGGTGCGTGTATTCTCTCTCTCTCACGGATGCACGTGCACACACACACTCATGCATGAAGCACAGCTACATAGGATTGTTTACCATAAGCTAGGCTACATCATTAGTATCTGGCAGAGGTGGAGTTTCCAGTGAATATGTGATATGTTTTTTTTTCAAGGAGTGCTCTTGGTGCTCTCCTTATGATTCACTGATATATTTACTAATGGTTGGGGTCTTATTTGTATCCTTTAGTTTGTCTGTTTTTCAGTAGCGATAACCGAACCAAATAATGCTCTTTCTGTTTTCTGTGAATTTGTATTATGTTTATGGTTTATACATACGGCCTGTCTCTTAGCCCCTGAAAGCTAAGGTCTTCTCAGTGATGGGTGATGTATAGCTATGAATAGATCAGTATAAATGTGCATTAAAACCTGAATTTAAACTGCATCTTGATATTTCTCCCGTGGGTTGGTACTCACCTCTAAAACTTATAGGCTATTTTTAAGCAGGCTAAACAAATGTCCTGACAATTTATCAAAAAACGCTTCTGCAGTGCCAGATACAGGTTGCGCCGTGAAAAGAAAAATAAGTCATTAAGGATCACGGTACGACAACAAAAAAGAAACGTCAGGTCTAGTTAAAGTACTCACCATAGGACTTAGAGCCACCGTCTGCTTTTGTTAAGCTCTCAGTAGCTTTGAATAAGCACTCGTGATATGGAGTGTAACTGGAGGGTTGTCTTCCTTTGGAAGTTTGCAGTTAATCTCGAGAGGAGCTACTTGGCAAATACCCGGGCGGAATTTAAATGTTTGATGACCACCACAGCAGCCTGCTGCTGGCTGCCTGCGGTTATCAGTGCTGGTAGAGGATGAGATTGTGGGCCGTAGCGCTTCAGTGAGAGAGTCAAGGTTTTAAAGCGGTGGCAACAAATTTAGCATGGCTGTGGCAAAAAATTTTTGCATGCGTGTGCCAGGCTGTGGAAAGAGGAATGTGAAAATTTAGTAAAAGGCTGAACCTGGGCTAGAATCATGTGTTGCAATGATTCTCAAATGTCACATATCCAACCAAATATTTGAGGCAGCCCGCTCTGGAAATCTATTGGTTTGTCCTGGATGGACGTACTGTGGGTCTCAGTTCCCAGATTGTATGCTCATCTTGGCCAGTGGTGAGCAAAGATCCTTTTAAAGCTGAGCCAATGAGAGAGCAGGAGTGACCTTCTTGAGGAACGTTTGAGTTTCTTAGTGTAGTGAACACTAGCAGAAGAGGTACAGGCAGCACTTTGGTTATGCGGTGTCCAAAAACGAATGAACTACTCTAAATAAATCCAATCACATTTGCAGGGCTTATAGATGCTGAAACAGAAGCATGAACAGATGGTTAGTCTAATATATTAAATGCCGCTGTTATTTTATTAAAGCGAGTTTTAAATCATACCGTTAAACTGATTCCAGCCACTTTGTCTTCCCTGCCGTAGCCATTAAATCTTAGGTATGAAGCTTTACCAATTCCCTCCCCACCCTTTTTTAAAAAATTTGCCCTGGTTTGTAAAAATGAGGGCAGGAGGAAGTGTGCTTCGCTGCCAGGTTGAGCGTTCCTGTTGTTCTCTTTGGCCAGGCTTGGAGCGGGCCCTGTAAGAGCCAGGCCGTGCCTGCGGAGCCGCTGGCCCAGTCTGCCCCGGGGCATCTTTCAGGGGGGAAGGTGGTAATTGGTTTGGAAGATTCCGGCGGCGGGGGCTTTTTCCCGCGTGCGGAGCGCTCTGCGGCTCTGATTTCCCTCAGTTCTGGCGGACCTGCTGTGAGGAGCGGCGGAGGCTGCAGAAGCCGTGTTTGGCGGGTGGATGCTGGGCTCGGCGGGGCGGGACGCTCCAGCACCGCGGAACCTTCCGGAAGCCCGGCTGTCGCCTCCCATGATCTCCCGCCCCCCAGGCGGCAGCAGCAAGGAGTCTCTCGCGCGGTCCGCCACAGAGTCCTCCTGGCATGGGATGGGACGGGACGGGACTGCCGCAGCCCGCCACCGGGGCGCCCCCGTGGGGTCAGGAGGACCCGCGCAGTCAGTGGACGGCCACCATGCCCCGCCCGCGTGCGGTCTGCGTCTCACATCAGAACGCCCCGCAGAACACATGTCACTCCGAGTCGCCGCTGTGATCCGTGATGGCGTGGCCCAGGGGCTGATGGGAGCTCGTGTGAGAGCTGAGGGAGTTACCCCCGCCGCACGCTGCCAGGCTGTCGAGTATAAAACGCACCCAATTGGCTTAGAGGGCCGGCGGTCAAAAGCGCTACAGCTTTGCCCTGTGAATGTGACACGGAATGAAACGATGGCTTCTGCACCATGTGCCCGTTCCCGCTCTCTGCCGTGGTAGACGTGGTACCAGAGCCAGTAAAACAGAACAGCATATGTTCGCATGGGGAAAGAAACTGGACACAAATGCGGTTTAACGTTGTTCCGTGCTCTGCACATTGTACTTTTGTCTCTCTTTCTGCCGTGTGTTGTTCTTCCAGACTGGACGCGTTTTCCGAATAAGGGCCTGAAACATTTCGCCCTTATCTAGTGCGGGGGTGGGGGAGGGAAGCCGGTTGTTTAAAAATCAATTGTGTCTTGTGTTTGCTGGAGCTGGAGCTGGATCGCAGCGGGAAGTGCAACAATCAATCCTTCTGGCTCCAGTTTGGTTGCGGCCCTGCCAAGCGCCTCTCTGTCCCAGGGTGCATTGCTGCATGAATAGGAGGCAGTGGGGAGTTGTGCTGAAGTGGAGCTTCCACGGCCTAATCAAGGGCTGGAGAATTATTGACTTGCGTGCGTGCGCAAGACAGATTGTGCGCTGCAGTTCCCGAATTAGAGAATTTGAGCCTTGAGCTTGAGAATTGAATTGAATTGAAGTCATTAGAACAATTATTATAATTTATTCAGATGGCTGCTCCATTCGTAACGGATGATTTTTGGACTCATTTAATATAGCTGAGTCCTGAACTCTGTACGTTCTCAGCGAGGACCAGGGGGCTTGCTATCGATTCCCTCGTCCATTTCTCAATGAATGAATAACTAAACAATGCTCCGGCAGTTCCTCTTCCCCAGCCTCGCGGATGAAAAATCTGCAGACCTGTGAAATGTGAATATTGAGCCGGGCTGGGTTCCTCAGGGCTGCGCATTAATATCGCCCATTTAGCCCGTTAGCAGGTGTATTAGTCACAGCTCTGTGGTCACAGACCCCGGTTGTCAGCGGGGATTTTACCGAGAGGCACCCCAAGACGTTTTCGGTTTCACGTTCGGTGAAAAGCGACGGCGACCGCGAAACGGGACGGATCCGACGGAGACCGCAGAACCGCCGCCGCGCGGACCCGGCAGATGGCTAATGCTGGATGGCTTTCTAATGAGTCCCTACAAAGGGAGAGGAGAAGCGCGCGCGCCGAACACATTCCTCCTCCTAAGCAGATTAATTAAAAGCAGTTCCTCTTATCGGTGTGTAAAGTGCTTACAGTAAGTCCCCAGGGAGGCTCCCTTGGAGAGGCTGAGGGAAAGATGCTAATTTTGAACCGTTGGCGAGCTCGCCTTTGAATTACAGCCTTTTGTTTTTTGCGCCCGGGTTGTTTTGGCCCTGCCTCTTTTTTTTTTTTCTTTTTTTTGCTTCAAAAAAAAGAGAAAAGAATTTAAAATAAAATAAAAATCTTTTCAGCTCTCGCACGCACTAGTATTTAGTCATGTAGAAGGTTTGCGGTTTTATGGGGTGTGCACACAAAGGTCCATTGTCAGCCTGGGTCTGCGTGGAGCAAAGTCCCCCTTTCATTAAAGAGGACCCATAAAAACGGGCAGACGGAATACCTGCGGCCCGCGTCAGACAGCTCCAGGGCCCCATGGGAAGGCCGCCTGCACGTATGTTCCATGTTTAGTGGGCCCGGCTTAGACATGTCCGGCTCAGAAACACCTCTGGGTGTGCACTTGACAGCCATTTCTCCTCTAATCTTTTAAGATTAATTCAGACAGGCCCTCTAATAGGAGGCTTTTATGGAGGTAAGAGACCATTTCTAGCCATCTTAACAGTTCCTTTGTCAATGCTTGTGGCTTTCATTAGACTCAGAAATTATGGTGTTGGATTAATTGGGTTTATTATATTGAAGAATGAGATATTGGGGGCGGAAGGGCATTCTGAAGTGAAGCAGAGTCTTTTCATTTCTCAAGGAGACTGAGGAGAGAAAATGTCTTCATTTGCACGCTGTAGACTGTCTTATATATTCTCTCTCTCTCTCTCTCTCCTCTATCCTCTCTTCTCCCTTCTCTCCTCTCCTCTCTCTCAGGTTACGGCCGTTGATATCAGGTCAGCCCTGTAAGAAGCTTGCGATTGACCAGGTGAGCCCTGTCACAGAGGAGCTATTGTCTCTCTGATCTGAAGCATTCACATGGCACCAGTCTGTCTAATAGCAGCGGCAGTGACCCGTGGCACACAAACATTGCCACTGTTGCTGCTGTAGATGTCGAAGACATTTGGGTTTGAATCTGTATTTATAGTGAATGCCTTGTATAGTTTCGAGCCAGCTGCAGACTGTCAGAAGATTAATTTATGCTTAATCTATGAAGAAAAATGTGTATTTTCATATGTTGGATGTGTTCAAGTGTTGGAGCTTTGCTTTGCTTTCCTCCCACAGCGCCTCATTCTAGTTACATTTTAACTTGCATGGTATTTTGGGTTTTATCTTTTCTTTCATGATTTTTTTGTAGTTTAATTTGGATGTCGTCTGTGCGGCATGCGTGCAGATACAGTGAGTTTATGTCTCTCGGAGAGCAGTGCGGAGGGTATGTGGTCCGCTGAGCTCCTGTAGTCCCGAATAGGGCTGAATAGGGCTTCACAGCACATCTACCAGGAAGAAAACACTGCCACGAGGGGCTGGGGTCAACTGGCCTGTTGCTAGGCAACCCCTCACCACCTCCTGGGCGCTGAAAAAAGGCTTTTTTACGATTGGCTGGAACTGAATGAGGAGCAAGTCCTCGTTACATAATGTTGCCTTTATTCCTGCGAGGGAGCAGAGAAGAAATGTATGCTTCGCCGTTGCTTGGCAGTTTTTTTCTTCCTTTTTTTTGAAAAGAAACAAAAACAAACCTCACTTTTTAAATCTCAAACGAAAGTGGCAGTTAGACTTGGAACCCTCGGAGTTCCCACATTCTGTGGTTTTGTTTAAAAGGTAGCAATCACCTTGCTGAAGTGGAAATTGGCTTCCTTCACCGTTCCTGCCGACCATTAAACTGGATTTAAATTATGTTTGTGTACACACACAAACACACACACTGACACACACACACGCGCACACGTGCACGCACACACACACACACACACGCACACACAAACAAACACACACACACACATGCACGCACTCACACACACGCACATGCACACACAAACACAAATACAAACACACACACCTGAACCGGGTGTCCCCGCTCTCTCTCCCAGAAGGAGCTGCGTGTGGCCGGGAGGGCGGCGGTCTCTGTCTTCTCCAGCGCGGCGGTGAGCGCGGGTGTAAGGAGCGGTCGGGGGCTGCCCGCGAGGGCTGCAGGAGGCCCCGTCTGAGGAGGCCGTCCGCAGGCCGTCCGCAGGCCCGCTGATCGCTCATTATTGGGCCCTGCGCCGGCCCGTCCGGCTGTGACAGCCTGGAAATCGCCCCGATAATTAGACGGAGGTCACGCTTTAATTAGTTTGGGAGAATTTCTCCGTACACGATAATTAATTAGCTCCCCTTCTCCTCTGGCGACCCGGAGAGCCTCGCTCGGAGGCGGCCAATCGGACGGTGCGGTCCAGCTGGGCGCGAGGGAGCAGTACCTTAGATGAGGTCTCTCGCTGAGGGACAACTGGAGGAGGCCAGCAGACAACAGCAGAGCCTGTCAGCTCCCCTGACCCTCCTGTACACAGCTCACCTCCTCCACCTCCCTCCCGCCTTCCGGAAATATCCATCACAATTGGACACTGTATACAGCTTAGTGTTTACTCTATGTATACCTTAATTATTTCTTTTGAATTCAGATGTACATGTGGTAAATAATCAGGGATGGTACTGGACAAGAGCAACAGGGGCAACCATGTATACAGAGAAAGAAACAGAACGTATTATTTCAAAATAAAAATAAATAATAACAATTATTTGAAAATAGATGGAGAAAATGTGGGAAGGAGTTTTAGAGACTGTGGTTTTATGTTCTGAGGTCAGCAGGAGTTGGGCGTGGCGCAGGGAAGGTGCAGAGGGAATATCGTTGACTTTCCTGTGCTCTTATTGGGTAGGCTGCCCTGGGCGGGGCCTCAGCAGGGCCCTCTGACCAACCGCAGTCGGTGCTGGTGGAGAGCGGGCCGGTGGTGTACGAGGACGTGGCGGAGGAAGAAGAGGAAGAGGAGGAAGAGCCCTGTTTCAGTGCCATGCAGCTAATGGGTGGCACTGGTCAGTGATCTCATCTTATCGTCTATGAACAGAGACCGAATGTTGTGCTGTAAATAGTATAGAGGGAAACATGGTGAACATGTGATGCTAAATGCGTGTAAACAAATGCTCTATAGTTAATAACAGCAGGAAGTGATTGTATCTCAGTCTTCAGTTTTCCTTCTGAAGAGGCACTGAAAGAGGTGTATCTACTAGTGTCATTCAGGATTGTAAAACCAGTGTGTTCCTCCTCTTCCTGGTCTGGCAGTGTTTTGGATACGGCGCTAGGAAGGTTTGCTAACCGACTCCTTTGTCCTGTTCTCAGAGTACGGGTGTGAAGGGGACGACGACGACGGCGGCGGCTTCTAGCGTCCGTGCCTTTGTGCTGAGGTCAGGTGAAGGTCTGCCTCGCCCTGTGGCTCCAGGACAGCGAGAGACTGGCACACACTGGTGGAGACACTCGGCCGGGTTAGACCCCGTGTCATTTTGGACCGGTCTGGGCGAGGAGGAAGACCGCACACGCCAAAGCACCCTTACTCTACAAACATTTCTGAGCAGCACTTGATCCCGAATTGGGCCCGGGCACACGGACGGGGTATTGGCGGGGAGGGAGGAGTCTTGCGAAGGGGTGGGGTGGGGGGGTGGGGGTGGGGGGGAACGGCGGCGGTGGTACCGAACCGCGGTAGCGGAGCGGTCCGATTCCCGCCGGAGCCCGGCGCAAGGGTGCGGTGCCAGTGTTAATCAGCAGAATGGGAGCATAAACACATGAATAAGTAACAGAGTCATGAGTAATTAAGAGTCGCGCTGTCAGAGGCAGACATGATGAATAACCTGTCGCTGCGCGCGCGGGAGCGTCTGAGCATGTGCTGCGGGCCGCGGCGCCGCGCGAGAGCGACAGAGCGACGCCCGCGCTCGACGGGAGCGCCCGTCCTCTCTTTCCGGTACTTTCTCAGCGGCTAATGAGGGACGGGCTTTTATTAGCGCTGCCATTCACACGCGGGAGCAGTCGCCGCAAACTGAAAAGGGGGGGGGGGGTGGCATGAAATGGCGACGCGTGATGGATGTTCTCGCGTCGTCCTCCAGTATTTACGGTCTTGGGCGGACGGGGGCGGACCTTGAAGGAACGCGCCTGTTGCGGGACGTGCGCTCGCCACCGAGCGTCTCCGGGCTGGAAGGTCGGTCCATCCTTTCTTGAAGAAAAGACGGTCCGAGAAGGTCCGCCGCCGGCCTGCCTCTTCGCTGCCGCTGTACTTAAAATGGCCGCCTCCGCCGTGCGGCTCCTCCGCTGTGTCCTTCTCCTCGGCTGTTCCCCAGTGCCTTCCGTTAGCGGTGTAGCCTCCCCCTTACCTGTGTCTGAAGCGCTGCAGCGCACTGTGAGCTTACGGTGAGCGCCGCCGTCCCTGTGCGCTACGGCTGGTAGCGCTGCCTCACGCCGCGCGGCTGCCTTACCGAGCGGCCGTCACAGCACAGTTCCGTTTTTTAAACCAAAGCATGACGTCGCCTTAAAATGGCAGGTGGACTCCCGCTCGCGCTCGGAGTTGTTTACGGAGTCGTTCATTTTAATCGAGTTTACGTTGCGTCGTTTAAACCGACCTGACTGCGGCTCAGCCGTCGGCGCCGAGCCGACGCCGCGAGCCGCTGTTTCGAGTGCGCTGTCACGTGCAGGTTTTTTTTTGTTTTTTTTTTTAATTGTATTTTTTTTTTTTTGCTCCTCTCCAGTTGCTGCTGCGAGTTATTTGATCACATAAATGTGTTCAGACAGTGTTTTCCTGCGCCTGTCTTGTTGCTGTGCCGAGCCGATCAGCTATCTGCAGGGGCAGGGATCCTTGTGTAATGTCTTCCCATTCTGTGTACGCACCTGAATGAATGCTAATGTCTGTTTTGCACACGATGTGTAGGTTGTGTGTGCAATATATATATATATAGGGCCCGCGAATCCATTCCATATGAATTATTATTATTATCATTTTTAATGAAATTACCTCTCAATTGTTGCTCTGTTACAGTGTCAAGGTTATTTTTTTGTGCTTGCTTCTGGAATGAAGGGTCTGAAAGGAGAGTCTGTAAAATATCGTCTCCTGGTTTATTCCGTATGTTGAACGTCACCGCCATCAGTATTTCAACAGTGCTAGTCCAGGAACTAGCCCTACGAAAGCTGTCATTTCTACTGTCTTTATCGAGCATGACGCCCATGACATTTCAAATTGTCATCTCAATAAACATCCATTTCAACAAGCGACATTTGAATGTGGTTTGTCTTCCTCATTTGACTAGTATAACAGGTTTGGCAGGTGCAGCAAGATGCAAGGATCAGTGATGGTCAGAACTGTCCTTCTGAGGGAGAAATAAAAAAACAATGAGACCTCATTCACTTCGTATTCGTTCATTCGTTCATACGTTCTTGTTTAGGAAGTTTTTGCATTTCCTCTTCCGAAATGTATAATTCAGAAAGATGTGCCTGGCTGTCAGTCTCCGCCATTCGGGCTCAGGCGGGGGGCTCCCGTCATTCCAGTTGTTTCCTGTGAGGAAGCCGGAGCAGATGCCGGAGCCTGTGTTTTCTGGGAAGATCAGCGGCCCACCTGTCCGACGGGCTTACCGTCTCGCCGAATGACAGGCGATGTTTTCCTATCCCCGAACCTCTGATGGAAAACGACAAGCAATTAAAGCAGTTTTTTCGGATGGTGTTGATTTGACGGTGCGAGGGAGGGAGGAAAGACTACAAGCATCAGCTTTTCTTCTCCGCAACCCCGCGCTGATCGCCGCGGCTCTGCCCGGCTAAATTATGCATCGCTCCTCGCGCAGGACTTTGATTGTTATTCATGCAGCACTGACTTCTGGGAAAGCACTCGTTTCGGAGGTTCGCGCTGTCGTTTTCGAACGACGGCAGCGTCAGGATGGCAGGTTTTTTTTTTTTCTTCTTCTTTTTGTAGAGCTGGTGTTTGTGAACATCACCACGTACTCCCCACAACCTCCCTCTCTGCTTTTGCACAACGGTGAAAACGGAGCCTGCATCTCTCTGCTTGGTCTCCAGAGGAGCGGATCAAATGCTTTCTCTGGTAGAGGAGAACATCGGAGTTCAGGAGGTGAATGGCAGGTAAGGGCTGGGCCGTGATTGGTGTAGACGCCTGTGGGAGAGCGCGGCAGCGGCTCACGTCAAAGCGAAGGCCTCTGCTCAGGTGCCCCGTGCCGTCCTCTCGGTGCCCCTCTTCCCGTAGGGCCTCCAGGCAGAAGTGGCCCGTAAGCAGCCATTTCCCCTCGGTCTGCCGAGTGCCCTCTCTGTCCCCGCGTCACCTCAAGAGGTCCCGCCGGAGAGAGGCACGGCCATCGCCGTGGCGATTGCCGCTCTGTCGATCGTCCCTCCCCGGACAAGGCTCCTGTGTGATCCTATCTCCCTGTGCTTCCTGAGCCTTTATCGCCGTCCGCTCAGACATGATGCAGACTTCTCATTTCTATCGTTACGTTCTTTATTTGTTCTCGTGGTTGGCTGGTTGGGTCCTGTCGACTTGCTCTACGCTGCATGCGTTTTGTCGACATCGAAGATTACTGTTCGGATGCAGGAGAGCTAATCGGGGGAAGTGGCTTGCTCTGTTTTTAACCCTTTGGTCCCTGCGTCGTTTTGTCCAGCCCCTTATCGGCCGTTCCACAGGGCCAGGCTGCCTCCGAGCTGAGCGTGGCTGTCGGAGGAATACAGCACAAAGCCTGTCATCGCCCACTGTTGTGCCATAGAGCGCGGAGGGCAGTGTGTAATTTGGGTAATCAGCACGCCCGTCACGCGGGCACCTTGTGTTTAGTTCTCGGGGTGATTGTTGTTTACGCCTGCTCCCTGTGTCTTAACATGTCATGGCCTCCAGTCTGCAGACAGGGCTTTCGCATGTCGTTCACGTCTATGGTTTCAGAAGCACCCCAACGGGGGAGAAAAGTCCCCCTGCACCCCCCCCCCCCGAATTTACATAAGTCCCCCAAGTATACGGCAGGGCTGTGTACTGTGTGTGTATATCTATTTGTGTTTGTGTGTGTGTGAGATATGGGGCTCTTGTGTGTTGTCGCATGTGCGTGTGTGAGTGAGCGAGAGTGTTCGATTCAGCACTTGTGTGAGTGTTTGCATGTGTGTGTTCGATACATGGCTGTGTTTCTGTGTGAGAGTCTGTGTGTGTGCGCAGGTGAGTATGTATCTGCGTGTTCGATACATGGATGTGTGTGTGTGTGTGCGTTCGATACATGGCTGTGTGCCTCCGTGCGTGCGTCTGTATGTGTAAGAAAGAGAGGCAACAGATGGCGGTTCTTCTCCCTCCACCTGTGTTGTGGCTCTGCCAGTGTCTCATCTGCAGTGGCTGACAGTCATTAAGCTGGACCAGGGGAACAGGCTTGTGATGTCACTCATCCTTCATGCCTTCACATTTTATTGTGGAACGTGTTCTCCTGCCAGACTTCCACCCCCCTCCCCCATCAAAGCAGTGGCTATAGAATGTCATCGTGATTGCCAAATTTCTCATAAGGCTCTCCGATATCATGCTCGCAGATGAAAGCGCGCACAGCTTGAGTTTATTTATTCTTTAAACTGCAATGTGACTCGCATAGAAACCGAAAGCTTCCTTGCACGACTGTTAAGGGTTTGAAGACTTATTAGATATGTAAAGATTCATAAAATAAGGTTTCGAGGCACTCTTGATGAAGACTGAAGCATTAAGCTCTGCAGAATGAGGAACTTTTTGTCTACAGGATGTGATTACCTTGTGACTAAAAGCAGCTCAGCCGTGATCTTCCAAACGGAGAGATTTGAAATTCGATTTCAAAAGCATTTGGGCTGTAATGGCCAATTTATTTTTGGGGGGCCTAGCGAGTGGAACAGGTTTCTTGCTCTCTGGCGTGTTCAACGCTATCCAGTATCAGAGCCGAGTCTAAGGTGTGGGTGAAGATAATGCGCACCGAGAAAGGGCTCACGTTTCTTAAGCCCCCGATCAAACGGTAAGAAACACCACACTCCGAACCTCTGGCCGCGTAATGACATTATCGCGCTGCGTACTGTTCGGGCAGATCTGCCCTTCTTCTCCTGTTAATTACGTGCGTAACTGATAGGTGTGTTCGGTGATGGTTTTTGAGGTGCCATTTTGTGGGAGATATCAGGTTATGGCCTTCAAAGCGCTGGAAAACCGGAGCTCTGTATTTTGCTGCTGATGTGAAAGACTCGATCTGTGGTGCAGCCGGCCAGGGGCGGGGTTTCCCGTCCTGTCGCGCTGTCACTCATCTGCAATGCAGATACAGGGCTCCTGTCGATGCGCTGACCCCTCTCCTCTCCCCCTCTTAAAGCGCGCCTAAGGCTTTGACTTTGCCCAGTGCCCTTCAGACATTTTGAGAGTCCTTGGCTGGGAATCACTGTGGTCTGTGAGCTGAAGGAGAAATGGTTCTGTCTAAAGGAAGGCTGATTGACTTGCTGAGTTGTCCTCTCTGTACAGTGGAGGTCAGGAACCCCATAACTGTTCTCTGTGATTCTTATCTCTCTGGTTCAGATAATGGTCCAGCGCCCTGCTGACCAGCCGTTCTTGTTTGCGCTTGGACATATTAGCACAGCGTGAGTCTCTCATCATTCTAATGGCAAACGAATGACAATATCGCATCGGAGTCATTCTGGTTTGCGCTAGGACATGTTAGCGTCATGAGGCTCATCATTCTGATGACGAGTAAATGACAGTATCGTGTCAGAGTCAACTGTTAGCGCCCCTCTCCTCTCAGTGTATAGGCTGTAGACGGGGACTCGCTATCTCTGCGTGCGGCGTGGCTAGCTGGTGGGGCACGCGCTGAGGCTTACGGGGTTCGTTAGCGGCGAGCGCCGTGGCTGTCGTGTTGTCGGCGCTATTTCTGGCCGCGTAAATGGAGCATCTCAATCTGCATCGCTGTTCTCTGAGCCCACCCTCCATGCATGTTTCAGGATATCTTCTACCCCAGTTTCATTTAGTGCTCCCTTTAACTGTGTAATGTCATTTACGTCGAAGTCAGTTTCTTGCGTCACTCGTTGGCAAAAAAAAATGCAGGGCCGCGTGTCACTGCTTAACAAAGTGCGCGTATTTTTCATCATCCTGGATGGAGTTGGTCAAACAGACAGGGTCTTGTGACCCAGTCATTATTGCAGAGGGACTGGAGGTTGAGTGCAGGGTTAGCGAGCGTGGCATCAGTCTAATGAGATTTCAGTTCAATGAGAACTCTAATATATTCCATTATTCTTCACTATTTTGAGTAAGCACAGTATCTTACAGAAGGTTGTGGTGGTGCAGAGCCAAACCCAGAAGGCAGAGGACACATGGTGGGCCAGTGCCCTGCAGGGAATGCCATCACCGGGCTCACACATTCTACTAAAGGAGGACAATGTGGAGTTGTTTGTGACTTTGTGTCCTAGATAAGAATGATCTTGTACACGGTGTACAGCAATGGATGCTCAAATCCAGCCCTGGTTTTCTTTTTCTCCCAGGGAACGAACTGGACAGTTAGTGCTACTGACTGGCCAGACTGTCTTCGCACCTGACTCCCAGGTAAAGGGAGGGTGGGAAAACCAGCAGTTCTCGGCCCCAGAGGACCGTGATTTGAGTGACGGGGACATACGGTATATAGTTGAAGATGTGGATGTTTCTTTTTGTTCAGATTTTTTTTTGTCCAGAGTTTCTGTTCATTATAGAAAATCAACAGCAACAGCTCAATTGGTATTTTACACAGCCATCAACATGATTGAGACCGTCATGTTTCCATGGAAGCAGAGTGCTAGAACCTTCTGTAAACTTGCCCAGGGACATTTTGGAATACGCTCGCTGGGGTCCTTTTAAGATGGGAGCCAACAGAAGTGGAGAAGAAGGCAGCTTCCGGCAGCCCCGCGTGAAGCAGAGGCGTAAATGGACCCCCCCCCCCCCCCCCCCCCCCCCCTCGATTTTTTAAAACCCATCTACTGCTCTCTCCGCTCAGATCTGAGGTGGATGAGCTCGCATGCGGGCGCCGTTGCCGGCGGTAACGCGGGCTCCCTGCGCGGGCTCTGACGGCTGCAGTTTAGCCGCGGCGCGGGGCTTCGCCATAGGCCCCGGGACGGAAAGGCACCTTGCTGTGCGCTGCCCTCTCATTGGCTGTTCCGAATAACCCCGCCTGCCCTAAACCCGCTCCCCTCTCCCTCCCTCTCTGCCTCTCCCTCCTCCTGCATCAGCACTTTTTCCCCTCCGCTGTGTTTCCCTGGACCTTTCGCTGCGAGGGATTCTTTCACCTTCTCCCTTCGACCCGCGTTCATTACGCAGCGGGGGGCGGGGGGTGGGGGGCGGGGCGTTTTCCTAACGCGGGCTCTGGGCTTTTGCGGGCAGCCATTACTTGTCATCAGAAGACGAAGCGGACGAAAACGCAGACGCCGGAGCGCTGTTTCCGAAACGCCAGACGGGCTTCGCTGACGCCTCCTGCGTCCGACGGAGACCGACCTGCGCTGAGGGAGAGGCGAGGCGGGAGTCCGGCGACGCGTCTGCATCCCGTCCAATCGCGGCGTGCTGTAAACAGTGCACCCCCTCCCCCCGAGGACAGAGCTGTCGGGCGTAACCCGAGCTCGCGCCCCATGCGTCCTCCCTAACGAGCGCTCGGGCGGCGCTCTGCACGCGCTCAGCGCCCCGCTCCATGTCACGCGCGGGAGGCGCGGCGGGGCCCGCGCAGGTGACTCCTCGTGTCCGGAGGTGTAAATGAGGGGAGGCGCACGGGAGGGAGGGCCGCAGTGAGACCCCCGGGGCCCCGCTGTCATCCTGTCAGTAGTAATGAGCTGGCAGTGCGGGCCCACCGGCGCTCCTCTCCACAGTAATGATAGGAGAGTTCGGTTAGTCCCCCACACTCGTATTTACCGGTAATCCTGGACCATCTGCCGCTGTTCTTATTGATGAAGGTGATGTTCTTATGAGACGCGGCGTCCTCTGGGCTGTATATGTGGGCCTGTGTAATTGGATGGTTTGATCATCCCGGGTATCGTGGCACGTCTCGGTGTCGCCGTGGTTCACGTGGCCGAGCCGCTTCTTAAGCTGCTTATTTCGGCTCAATGAGCCCGTTTCACGTAGCGTTTCATTTGTGTTCCGTCTTGTTAAAATTGTGCGTGCCCGGGTCCCCCTCCCACTTCTCCCCCCCCCACTCCAAATGAAAGGGGTGGAAAAACTGTTTGCTCATTTAAATTCCAGGGAAAACGCCAGTGACTGTGAATGGGGGGGGGGGGGGAGGAAAGAGAAAACTAAAGCGATCCTTTAAAACGACACGAGGGCTTCCCGCCATTGTGCTCTGCAGTCAGGAAGAAGCCCTGCGCCGAGCCCCCCGTCACCTCACACAGAGCTCGGCCTCCCTCACAACCCCCGGTCCCAGGCAGATATCAGAGCCACACACCCAGAGAGTCCCCCCCCACATCACCCCCCCATCCTGCCGCGGTCCCCAGGGGAACAATAGCGCCTGCATCCTGAGACAGCGAGCGGGAGTGACCGCACCGAGGAGCCCAGCCGGCCGGGGTCAGGGGTCACCAGGTGCCACTCCCAGATAATGGGCCCCGCCGGGGCTCTCCACTGCAGGTGTGTCGGGCCCTTGAGCCGTAATTGCGGGGGCCGCTGCGACGGCGGAGGGCTTTTGTCGCGCTGAATGGGAGCCGGCGCGAGATGGGAGTCGGAGATAGAGAGCACAATGCGCGCGGTTTTATCTCCGCGGAGGCTCGCAACAAAAGAGCCGGCGCGGTTCAGATCATCAGTTAGAAACGCGGGCGCTCGTGTTGACCGAGCGCTGCGGATAGGGACGGATTTCGCCGCACCGCTCAGCGTTTCGGCAGACAGACGAAGTCCCCGCTCGTCTCTGGAGCACAGTGCTTAAAAAAATTTGGGGGAAATGTGTCTGACGGGCAGCTGTTTGTCTCGTGTGCGATGCGGAACAGAACTGGTAAATAGCTGTGTGTGGTCAACCGTCGAGCTAATTGCCCTAATTGAAAAAAGAAAAAATGGAGCGGGTCACCTGTTCAGCTAGAAACACAGTGGGAGTAATAAATTACAGTGTAGGGTGACCTGAGATCAGCTGCTTCTGAACTCGCCGCCTGTGCTAATTGTACACTCAGCTTTCATCCTTCAGTGCACATAACCGGGTATTAAAAATATCAAATCCATATTCGGAAGGAAAATCATTTAAAAAACAACAGATTCTTTGTTTGTGCCAACACAGATTTTTTTTTAAAGACCTAAGTTGTAGTCATCAAATTGTTGACATACTTTCCTTCAGTGTAAAATTATACTCTGGTTATGGATTGAAATGCACCAGGCCCTCCCTGATGTCTGTGTGTGACCTGTTATAGAATTTTCTTTGCGTTTCAGACAGTGAAGGGAGGTGAAGTAACTTCTCTACCCAGGGCATAGCTGACAGGATGTGGAAAAAAAAGACGAGACTGCTGGCCACAAAGACCCTCATTTACTGAGGTGTGCCTAACGGTCGATCGACAAAATCGAGTGAACAAAGTCCCGCGTGGACTTAATTCTTCGGGTGCTGTGATCGCTGCTCAGCGGAGGTAGGAGGTGCAGTATTATTTCTGGCCCCCGACAGCTCGGAACACAAACACCGGGTTACAGCTGTCATGGAGAAACGGGTCTGGCGCTGCTGCTGAACCACCTGTGGAACCTAATTGGCAGCAGCTAGTCTCCCGTTTCATGTGTTGTTATATGGCTTTACAAGTGGTGAAAGAAAAACAAAAAACTCCTCTAATTGATATTTAAATATTGCGTGTGAGAATTCTGATGTTGTAGTCTATGGTCTGTGAGTGTGGGAGAAGCCCATTAAGGGTTATTAATGTGGCGGGTTGTGGGCACCTCGCAGATGAAGTGTGATTGAAGCTCAGCTGGACGAGGGGCGCTGTAATAATTGGGATTAGTCCGATTGGAGGTGATCTATTAGCTGGCGTCATGCGGTGTTAACGTGTAGCCACTGTGTGTCTGACCTGGCCCCTCTACACTCACACATACACAAACACACACAGTTTCTCTCACGCACACACACACACACGCACGTACGCGCACACACACGTATACACACACACACACGTACGCACGCACACACGCATACACACACACGTACACATACACACACGTACGTGCACACATACACATACACACACGCACATACGTATGCGCACACACACGCGTACACACACATACACATACACACACGTACGTGCACACACACGCATACACACACGCACATACGTATGCGCACACACACACGCGTACACACAGGTACACATACACACACACTCTCTTTCTCTCATACACACACACACACACACACATACACTCAGACACACAAACACACACATATGTACGCGCACACACACACACACACACACAGGGCCCCCCGGGCTGATTGATGTCTGGAATCACCGGCCATAAGGGGGGACATTTTACCAGTCGGCGCTCCCGCCAGACGTGATTGGGGTCTGATTAATACCCGTCTGCCCCCCTGTTAATTACGCGTCTCTTTGTCCCAGTGGATGTGCATCCCGGTGGAAAAATCACTCAAGGTTTTTTTTAAATTATTATTTTGGCTTAATAGAATATCTGTGGAGATAATAATGGGCCCCTCAAGAACTGTTCGATTTTATGTTGCTTCTGTCATGTTCAGTGCTTTCTTGTTCTTTGGTGTTCAGTGATTAGAGTTGCCTGTGGATTGTCTTACGCCGTTTCAAAAGCATGGGATTAATGCGTAGGTTCTGCCGATGCCTTTAATGGTGAAACGCTGTCTGATTTCATGAATCCTCTGGCTTTCAGGAAAGTACCATATTTGGTTACTAATGTCTCTGAAATCATATATTCCCTAGAAATGGGTTCATGTGCATGAAGTAAAGGTTTCATAGGAACTGACTTTCAGGGAACGGACCCAAAGCCCTAGTTCATTTTGCTGCCGTTTGTTGCATTTTTCCCCTCCGTCAGGGACAAGTGCAAGCCCGATTGACTCCCAAGTGCAGAAAGACCAAAGCCAGCAACAACAGATTGTTTTTCTTTCACCGAGTTTTACAAGCTTTCCAGCACATTAAGCGCCCAGTAAAAGGGAGCTAAATTAAATCTCGACACAGCTAAAAGCTCAGCTTCTCTAAGGCAGGAGTTTTTCTTCTGCGGTTCGTTCCGTATTCACTGGTTTCCTCAGGTGACTGAGCGCGACGGTGAGGAATGAAATTCGGGGTTCTGAAGGCGCTCTCTGTCCCAGAGGCGGTACATCATTGTGCCTGGAGCTCTGGGAGGTGTGAGACCCCGCTGCAGGACTGGCATTGAAGCAGCCCTGAGCGCTGTATGCTGGGAGCAGGGCCATTCGGAGACGCCCGTCAGCCCCTTGATGTGAAGCCAGCGGGGGCCCCTCGGTGTGGGGGTCATTAGGTCATTCACGGTGATGTCATCGCCTGTGTGTGAGGAGCTGTGGAACCCTCTGGAACAGTGGAGCTGTGGCTTATAGTCAAAGACCTGATGGATGTCTGATAACTTATAATGTTCTACATGTGTGCAACCTTTCAATTTGACAAATGAGTGAAATGAAGGGCTTTTATTGCTATTTGCTCCTGATAATAAAGTATCTATGTCCCATAGTCCACATGACAGGGAAAAAAACCTGGCACTGATGCAATCCAAGGAGATGGTTAAAGACCTATCAGGAAACCTTCTCCTCGGACCTGAAGCCGGGGGGGAAATGCTGCCAGCACATCTTTACTGCAGCGGGGACAGAGTGTATCAGCACCCCAGCAGCCACAGAGGGAATGAATGGAGGAGGGAGGGAGGTGAAGGAGTATCGGAGCTCGATCTGTTGTTCTGGCGCACTGGCAGGCTCTGAGGTAACCGAGTGGGAGGAGAGCCAGGGGGCCGACGGGAGAGAGACGAAATCTCCCCCCCCCCCCTCCCGTGCCGGGGAGGTGTTAAACACACCCATACATCACCCGGCTCTCCGCACTGCCGTGCTGGCCCGGTCCGGTGGGAGCTGGGTGGGCGGGGGCGAGGCAGCGCAGGGGTGGAGGGCTGGCGTCCAAGTCTGGAAGGGCGGGAGGGGAACATCCCACACGGTCACATCTACAACCCCCCCTCTCTGCCCTTGCCCATAAATCAACCCCCCCCCACACCCCACCCCCATACAAGCCGAGCAGCAGAATGCCGTGCCGCCCCCCCCCCCCCCCCCCCCCCCCCCCCGGCAGCGGAGTAGCCTGGACTCTGAGCAGCAGAGCTGACTGTTTAACTGACTGCGCCCCCCCCCCGACACACTGTGGAAGCATTGGCTCCTCGTGACCATGTTGTGCTTCCCTGTGAATGCTTATTAAGGCAGATAATCGATGCTGCCTGCCCAAGTAAAAAACAGACACGCGCACACAGACCCCGTGCGCCAAATAATTAGCATTATTTTCAATTCTGCTTCATTTAATTATAGCTTATTTCAATGCTGATGTTCTTTTCAAAACAAAATGCTGCGGACTTTGAGTTTTAGTACCTTATTCCCATCTGTTGACTGTGTAGCCTGATTTTAATCATCTGTGGGATGCGGCATTCGCACGACATTGGTGGAGTGGGTCCTCCCAGATTGGTGTTGTTATTGCGATCGAGGAGGGACCGGTGTGGGGGGTACTCCGGCTTCCAGCCCTGTGTCAGTCAAGTTGTCTGTCTGTCATCACTGTTACTGAAGCCCTGGCGCTGTGAAACTCTCCCTTAGCCACGCCCTCCTCCGTCCCGCCCCAAGTCTCTGGAGCCGCCTCCTCACCCTCACCGCAGGGTTTAGAACAGTCGCTGCGGTCAGAATACTGTTCGTCCCCTGATATGCAACAAATAAATCCCCTCCCCCCCTCTCCCCCTACTGCTTACTCACCTCTGCTAATATGGGATGGATCAAGAGTTGTTTTCCTGACCCCACAAATTAGCTTTCTGGCAGCGCTGCGCTTATGTTGATATACAGCTACATATCTGTAATTGAATTCATTAAGGGATTACTGACCCCCCCCATCAACAGAAATTACCCTTGGGGAGGTCTGCCTTCAACTTCTTTGTCTGATGTCCCTGATTAACATTGGGCCCCGTAAATGTAATCAGATCCAAACCCAGAGCCCAGCTGTACCCCTCTGTGTGTGTGTCCCTGAGCCTGCAGCTCTTCTCTGAGCAAATGAAGCGCATATTAGTGCCTCTAATATTAGCGCCCCCCCCCCCCCCAGCTCTCGCAGTAACAGGGTGTATAAGTGCGAGCCATGACCCAACGCGGCGCAATGCGAGCGGTAGGTCGGACAAGCTCGACCCTTTGACCCCCTCGGCCCTGTGTAGTTTCGCAGCCTTGTTATTTAAAATAAAGTGGTTGCTGTGCTGCAGGTGGAACGGCTCTTAATTACAGGCCTGGCCTCAGAAGACGAGCCCGCCAGAGAGCTTGCGAGAGGGGGGAAAGATACACACAGGGCACTGGGGTAGATTTAACAGGATTAACAGACCGTGTCGACTTTAGCGTCTCCTCAGTCTGGAGGGTCATTTCTCAGAGAGACGCTGGAGATGGGTTTTTAATGGCCTTATGCTGGTCTGTCACTTAGAAACTCTTTTTTGTGCTGCTTCGTGTTTGTAGGGGGAATGCAAAGGATGCTCTTGAGCGAGTGGTATTTTATTAACTACTCCTAGCATTTTTGTGCCTGTCTGTGTGTATAAGCCTTTGCGTGAGTGTGTTGTGTGTGTATTTGTGTATGTTTGTATGCTCAGTCATTAAATAGAGGGAGGAGAGAGAGCAGTGGATCATCTGCCATTTTCCCTTAATGTAGAATGATTTATTGGAGATCCTCAGGGGAGGGCCTAGCCAAATCCATGAGCAGATTGCAATGTTGCAGCAGCGCTTTGCACCAAAATTGCTTATGCTGCTCATTATGGTCATCTTGGAGAAAATCCCTTTCCTTTATTTTCTTTTACCACACCATAGAGGAGAACATCTTCTGAAACAAAGCAGTCTTTGACGTAGGCCCTCTCACTGGGTATCTGTTTTATCCACAGACTGGGTTGCAGAGGGTTAAAGTATAACTAGACTGCATTGAAAGACGCTGTGACCAAAGCTCAACAAAGAAAGATGTGACAACATTATTATCATTACCTATCAGCATAGTGGAAATAGTTACGAAAAATGGGTCCAAGTTGGAAAAAAAAACAAAGATATCCTTTAGCTCTGCACACCTGAGTCAGTTCAGTGCGTATCCACATGGGTGTGGGACATACTGTGGAGGTACCCTCAGGGGGTACGGGGTCAGAGGGAACATAGAGGTCATGCTTTAAACAGGCAGGGTGAGGAAACAGATGTCAGGTAGCAGGATGAGGAAGAGGGGCATCCTGGGAAGGGAGGGGTATGCCAGGGCCGTGTGCGTGGAGGCCGCAGTTCACGGGCGAAATATGGAAAACATGGTGACCCCTGCAACTGCGACCCCATTAAAAAAGATCAATCATCCAGACCCACCACCTTTTCCTGCCACGATGCATGCTGGGATTTCCATTTAAGCCCTTTTTGAATGCAATCTATCACACTAATTCCAAGATTAAGAAGATGAGCTGCAAAGCTCATCTGTCTCTTCGATGATGCATCGCACATTTCACTTATCATAAATCGCTACATTGAGGAAAGCCCTTCGGGTGTTGCGTCCCCTAGGACCATCCTGTGACGCTATTATGATAAATCCTTTAGGTGTTTTACTGGGTCATTGGGAGGCACACGGAAATGTAAAGCTTTTGAGAACATAAGAAGTTGAGAGAATTCCCTGGTGGTAGTTAAACTAACACACTATATGCTCTATTGCTCTCTCCAAGCATAATTTACTTATCTGTGCAGTTACATAACAGTATAGACTGTCACCACTATTGTTAAGGGGATTTGAGAAATATGCTTCGGATTACACATTGTTTACTGTATATGAAGTGTCATTGTTAGACTCACTGGGTTTTTAAGTTACAGAAGAACCAGTTGTACCAGGAGTATAATTATGTGAAATAGAACCCTCTATTTAAACTGTGAAAAGGCACCCAGCTGAAGTGACTGTGGAGAGTGACTGACAGGAAGGGTGTGGATCTAACACATGTATCATAATCACTAGTGTAGACACACACTTGGACATTGACCGTGTGTGTGTGTGTGGATGAGCCGTAGCTGTAGTGAAGCCACCAGGATGAAGTGAAAAATTGAGAAAATGTTCTGAACCTCTTTAAACAGTAGTTCCCCTCTCCTAATCATAGATTACATTTGGTCCCCTAAAATGGGGGACTATGTATAAAAATTCCTGTAATTCGTACACGGATCACCTCATATGGAAGTAAATACCCTCAAATTAAAACCAACAGTCTGCACTTTAACCTCAAATTCATAGTTTCATTTCTAAATCCAATATGCTGGAGTCACAGAGCCAAAACAACAACAAAAAAATGCATCACTGTCCAAATACTTAGGGACTTCCCTGTGTATTTTGTGTTAGATTTGTCTCACAAACAACTCTGAAATCTCTAAAGCAGGTGGATCTGGAATGGAAGGGCAACCCAGCTCCACCTGGCGTTCTCGCTGTGTACACACGTGAGCCGCGTACTTGGGGAAACCTGAGAGCAGACCCGCGATTATAGCATTTGTACTCATCTGCTTGATCCTTCACATCGAGGCTCTTGAGACACCATTGCGCGGTGCAGAGAAAAACACCTCTCCACCTGTCACCACCGCCGTGCCCTCCCCTCCCCTCCGCCGCACGCACATCTGGCCCGGCTCTCCCGTCTGGAGGCGGGGCCTCGCGAAGCAGCGCAGGAACCCCGGCCCCAGAACAGCTGTCCGGTCGGGAGACAGGCAGACAGGCCCTCTCCCACCTCACGAACCCGGTGAGCGGCGCGCTCTCCTTCCCCAAGGCCGGCCCCGTCCGCAGCTGCATCCGGGCTCAATCAGACACGCGTCCGGCCTCCGCGGCCCGAACGCGCTAAATCATCGGAGCGAAGCGTCGGTAAACAGCAACCTCGACGTTCCTCTGCCCCTAAATCACAGGCGCTCGCGCTCCTGTCCGATCCGTCCTGCTGCAGACCCGTCTGGGTTTTTTTTTTTTTTTTCCCACCCTCGTAGCTGTCTGAAAAACGGGAAGCGAGAGGCACCCGAGTCGTTTCCCCAAACGACGCAGGTGGAGATGGTGCGTGACGAGAATTAGCCTGCGGCTCTTTCCGGACGCCCACTCGTGGCCCGGCTCTGAGACTGGCCTCGTCCCCTGCCCTGCCAGAACCGCCCGCCTCTGCCAAACCCAGGGCTGAGAAGCACGGCTTAGCCGCCACCCCGGGCTCATGCCCGGCACCATATCCCCAGTGCGGCCAGTGTGTGGGTGCCGTGGCCATGTTTCCCAGCATCCTCTGTGGACACTGGGCGAAATAAACACCCTTTTATCTGTGTAGTTGGATATGTTAGTGCAGGCATGTGGCTGCTGTGTTTCTGGCGATGTTGCCATTGGCACCCCGCTCTGCAGTGCAGGAGGTGGAGGAGGCCTCTCTCTCTTGCCCTCTGTGCTTTTGCAGAGCAGCTGGGGGCCCACTGGGGGGGGGGGGGGGGCAGTGTGGGGGCGCCTCCCTCTGAATGGGCCCTGGCTGCAGGTGCCTGTGCTCTACCAGGCAAGACGGCACACAATGGAAAGCAACACAGGAGAGATTAACTTTCCATACAGAAATTAGGGAGGACTCCTTTTTAAAACAATGGAAACAGGACTCCCACAGCCTCTGGTATGAAATGAGAAAACGCCTGTGCTGCTCTACACAATAATATCCGCCCAGGTGACTTATATTGACTGCCAAGTATTATACATCAAATTTGTTTCTCCCTCCCCTTCTCAGTCTGGGTTTGTATATATATTAGGTTTTATTGATACACAATGCAATATATAGGTGCACAATATCTCAAATGCATACAAAGGTTTTTCACTGCTGATGCCGCGATTCCACTGATTTCCTGTTTTGCGTTTTTAACCTTGCTAGGATTTTCACGCTCGCAAAATGTTTGCCTGAACTCCATCCTGCCACATCTTTTCTCTCTTTCACATTTGAGCCCTCTGGATTCCAACAGGAACATTCACTCCCTGGCCTAATTAAACAGACTATTGATTTGTGTCTGAAGAGAGTGCTGGAGGAAGTACAGTACATCCTCAGTGTGGTTTTCCACCAGCCAGGGGCCTGCGTATCCCCGGCACTGTGGTTGATATGCACATTCAGGGCATGAAGTAGCAAGACATGCAAGCGCCTGAGTGAACGCAATTTGATTTAAACACCCTCCACTGAAATTTGACCACGTCCCATTTGTCAGTCCAACATTTTGAGACTCCCGTTAAAGAAAGGTCCGTAATTCATAAAAGCTGTCCTAAAACCCCTTTTTTGAATCGGTCAAATCCTTGTAAATGGTCAGATGTTTAAAGCGCCCCGTTTCGCCAAACGACCGAAAGGAAATGGCGGCTGTGTTTTGATACGCAGGTTTCTCTGCGGGAGCCGAGGCGGAGTCTGTCACTTCTGCGGGAACCGTGCTCGCTGTGTGCGGCAGACAGACGGAGATGGAGGGGGAGAGAGCCGTTATATAAGCAGAACCACGCTGGGCCAGAACCACAGATGGCCCAGGAACCCTGTGGGGCCAATGAGACGGGGAGCGCGTCGTCTTTCAAAGCGCCCGCCGTTTGACAAGGGAAACCTGGATTGTTTTAGAGGAGTGTTCCCTCCTGTCGATTCCGCTTTCAAAAAACCCCAAACAATAACCTAGCCACCATCTGTCTTGCTAAAGGAGAAATGTGTAATTTCAACTTTTAAACTAGATGTGTACATACATTAAACTGACACGAGTCGTAGAAGGTAATTACTGTCAAAATGACAGAAGCAGTAGATTTCTAGAAAGTTACATTATAAACAGATCCTTTGCTATCATGTGTGCAGATTGATGTGCTCAAAGGCAGTATGCATAATTAGTACTACTATTTTGCTTGTCTGTGGAGAGGACAAATATATTTTTTCATGGACAGTTTTTTTTCTTAACCTACACATTGTGTTGTTGTTGAACTAATGCAGTATTTATTGTTAACCCTTAGCATGTATTTTCCACCAACATTTCAGCTAAATAACACTTGTCTTTATTTTCCCAAAGAAATTGCCCAAAATACTCGATACTCAATTGTTTTATTTAAAATTGCAATAAATAAATATTAAATATGATTTCTTAAAATAAGGTATTTATACAAATTCGGCATACTTTGTACAATTACATGTTTTAGATTGTTTTGATTCTGACCTCTTTAAACCTTTTCCATAATGTTGCATAAAAGTTTTCTAAAGGTTGTGTGGTCATGGAAGTAATAATTACCTTTTGAGCATACATCAAAGACGTAAGGCAAAGAAATGGGAGGGGTAGCTAATGACTGGGTATGTTCTGTTCTTTTACTACTCAAACAAAATGGAATCAACACTGTAAAACCACCTTCATTAAATTGGCACTGACAGCAGGTTTTAAAAAATGCTGTTGATGTAAACACTATAAAATGTATGTTTTTGTATGTATAACCTCTGAAAACACAGTAGTCATGTACAGGGTGCTTTGGGGTTACCTGAAATGTGTTGTCTTGCTTGAAGCCACAAACCTCTGAATGGCCTATACCTGCCATTGTAAAACCAGTCGGTCATCTGAAACTTCTGCTAATATGTAAAATGTACCGGAATATTCCTGAATTCTTCCATCTCCCTGTGTCCAACTCTTCAAAGGAGCATGGAACACATCCTTTTAAGTACAACATGGAAAATGTGATGACTAATAGGACATCACCACAGTGTAAACATTGAAATCTAACAGCTGTCCACACTTGGTGAGGAAGAGTGGTGAACAATTGATTAAGTACATATAAGTACATAAGTACATAAGTACATATGACTTGTGTTATCGGTTGCATATTTTCAAGGCAACTCATTATTTGAAATGGAACTTCTCAGAAATGTCTACACATAAGAGTGATTCTGTTGTGTTCTCTGTGTTGTGAAACGGCTGTTGATCCCCGTTGCACATAACTTAAAGCCAACTTTCACTTTTATTTTTGTGAGTATTGTTTATATGAAAAAGTTTGATCGTTGGCCAGGTTTCCGCTGTGGCATTCTTCCCACTACCCATGTTTGCAGTGAGGGTGAAACTATTTTTATGTGTTTTTCATATCTTTTTTTTTTTTTTTTAACTGAAGGACAATAACTACTCTGTGGTACTTCCTACGAAGCGTGAGAATAATAGTCGGTTGTCCTCCACCTGGGACAGACGCGGTAGCCGCTCTTCCCCTCGATCGCAGTGACGGGGGAAGGGAGAGAGGCGGGAAATGGCGGACACCAGATGGCTTCCTCGCACGGCCAAGTGAGAAAGAGCGGCGGCCGATGTTTTCCAACGCTGTCTGCAGAAGGCGAACGTCGGAACGCGTGCAGTCAAGTGCGAGGGCGAGAGAGAGAGAGAGGACAGCTCGTGAAAAATGAATGCGCTGCCTTACAAGAAGGACCCGGGATCTGAAGGAGAGGTGACGCCTGCGGGTGGAGCCGTATTGCGCTGCCATTTTCACCCCCGCTGCCAGCGAATCACCTGAGTCTCGGAGCTCCCTGCTCCTGCATTAGCGCTAATAAAATCAGGAAGTATTAGAGAGGATGAAAGGCGTTGTCTGAATGGCCTGAGGTGTGGCTAATGCAGAAAGAGGGGCTTTGCAGGGGTCTCTCCAGAGGCTGACAGGTAGAATTCCATACTTCCCCCCAATATATCGCTCCCCTGGTTTCACTCAGCTGGAACCGTATTGTCTTATATGAGCCTCTGGCTCTTTTAGTACTCATGTACAGTGAGTCTCGGATAGAGATGGGGATCACAGTAGAGAAAGAGCCATGTCCAGGAATCAAACCCACAACCATATGGGCCGGTTGCGGATGTGTGCGGCTGCAGACATCTACAGACATCCTAAATCTGTTGCATCTTTCTGATTTGACTTTGGTTTATCCTCAAGGGAGATCCAGGACTGAAGAGGACAGCAAGCTTCCCTATGAACCAATATGGAAGCATATGGGACAGAACAGCACAGAGTAGAGCTGTGACCCTCAGGTGCTTTGCTCTGCACTGTGGTCACATGTACATTCAGGTAAAATGTAAAACACAAAAATATCGCCCTGGAGGCCACTGAAGGAGGTTTAGAGGGCAGGAGTGAGGTCAGACACCTGTTTGTGACCTGCACTGTCATCTGACATCTGACCTAGACCTGGGAGAGCACTGTGCACAGTCCGTGACCTGAACTGGCTTCTTACATCTGACCTAGACCTGGGAGAGCACTGGGCACAGTCTGTGACCTGCACTGTCATCTTACATCTGACCTAGGCCAGGGAAAGAGAGAGCTGGGCATGGTCTTGGCAGCTCCGTTACCTTGCATTGGAGAGGCAGGATAGCAGCAAATAGTACCTGAATATTTACTGTGACTCGCCCTGCTTTTGAAGTTTAGTTCGGGACGTTTTCCAGCCGAGACTTCAGTGTGTTTTACATCAGCTGGGCCCTTCATTATTATTCCACAGATAGTAATGAAGACATCTGCTCATTTTGTTGGGAACAGTGTGGAAGTAAACACATTCGCTCACCGCCATCTGCTGTGGCTCAGCCATCGGTGGTGCGAGCTGGCGCGCGGAACGGACCGCGAGGGTGCAGCGGTGCGGCGGGCGCCAGGATCGGCTGAGCGGGAGCGGGTCCCCCTCGCTTGGTGCGGGCAGCACGCGAGGTTCGCCCCCCGTCCCCACTCCGCCGAGGATACAAGCGATTCGGTTACGGGATACAGGGGAGGCAAACTCGCCATCTGCCTGTGCGAAAGTGTCCTCAGCCTCATCCTCCTTTTTCCTAGAAGGGCTCTGTTTATACTGCCCTCCCCCCATGGAGCGCGTACAGCTCTCCCCGACCTGCTTGTTTGTTTATTTGGTCTCTGGAAACAAAAGCAGCTGAGCACCGGCGAGCGTCGAAAACAGCGGTGGAACAGCTCGGGTGGCATTTCAAACGGTCGCCCGGGCCAGGCAGGGGCTCCCGTTTGCCCCGCCGCGGTAAATCCTCCATTTTGCTGAGCTTCACTGAGGGGAAAGAAAACAGCTGGCAAAAGTCTCCAGTAAACATTTCTTTACAAGGGGCCGCAATTAATTTCTAATTACTCTTCTCTGAATTTGGCAGGAAAAGTTGCTTCCCTGATGACAGATGCTGTGTTTGTGAAGTAGCGGATGAGAGTGGGTTAAGGCGAGAACAGTGAAACTGGAATGACCCTGTTCTAGTGGATCCAGCTTCATGCAGTAGGGAGCAGATGTAAGGATGTGAAGAGAAATGCTGATATTAACTATATTTAGCATGTCTTATTAGTGCTTAAATGTATCTTACAGATTTTCTGCCTGAGCAAGTTGGACAAATCACCTTTTAACCCTGACTACTGAGATACGTCTATACACTCACATTTACATATATATTAAACCTATATACAGTGAGCTCCATAATGTTTGAGACAAATGCTTTTTAGTTCCTCTTCTTGATTTGGCTCTGTACTCCACAGTCTTAGATTTGTAAACATTCACATGTGGTTAAAGTGCACAATATCAACTTTCAAAGGGTATTTTCATACATGTTGGTTTCATCATGTACGAATTACAGCACTTTTGTGCAAGTCCCCTCATTTCCGGGCACTATAACATTTGGGACATATTACTGTTATGTAGATTAAAGTAGTCATGTTTAGTACTTTGTCACATATGGTTCGCATTCAATGACTGCTTGAAGTCTGTGACCCATAGACATCACCAGGTGCTGAGTGTCTTCTCGGGTGATGATCTGCCGGGCTTGTGCAGGCAGCCATCTTCGGCTCCTGCTGTTTTTCTCTTAGGCAGTATTCAGCAAACGAAACTCTTGTTCAGTCTGATTCAGATCGAGGGAATGACTTTGCCTCCTCGATTCTTTAATTGCACAGTGTTTATTTGGTTGTGGTTCAAAATTCAGGATTTTCTGGAGCCTTTCAGGTTGGAGAAAGCGATTGGAGGGCCCCATTTTGCTCGCTATTATTATTATTTTTTCAAAATGTTTTTATGCTTTAGCATTAGTGTTTGTTTGTATGGAAGTCTACACACAGTTCATAATAATGATTATTAACTGCGAGCTATGATTTTCTGTGATTTTAAAAGCGTCGGCCTCTGTGATGTGGGTATGTGCATGTGCGACGTCCTGAGCCAGCTGCACAAACGGCCACAGTAAATCTGCACAAGCGCTGCCGTGAGAAGAGAGGCAGATTTCACGGTTCGCTTTTTTCTGCCGCTACCGCTTGTTGGTCCGACAATTCCCACAAGACGGAACCGCGCCGAGATGAAGAGGCTGGCTCACACATGTCACGCATCGCTGGTGTACATCTCAAGTCTCTCCTCATAAATATCTGCGGGCTCTAAAGGCAACGCGTGTTGATGGGTTTGTGTTCTTGCTTGGTTTGATGTCTCTGTGCCGTGCTCCGCTCCGGTTTAGGGCGTTTACCGAAATAATGTTTCGTTCTCCGTTGAGATCTCACCTCAAAAGCAATTGATTTTTTTTTTTTTTTTTTGGGAAAAGCTCAGCTGCTCAGTTCTGCGGTTGCGAGGGGGTTTGTTTGGTTGTGGTTCAAAGCGCAGGATTTTCCGGGGCTTTTCAGGTTGAAGAAAGTGATCGGAGGGCCCCATTTTGTTTGCTCAGACTGCAGGTGCCAGGGGCTGGCGGTAGCTGGCAGGGAGACAAACATCTGTCATATAGCCCTGCTCACTGCACTCCCTTAGGAGAGGAGCAGAGATGGGGCCTCCTCCTGGCTGCCCCCCCCCCCCCCCTCCAAGGCAGAGAAGTAGGGTGAACTGAGAGTCGAGGTGCTCAAGGGTCAGGAGACTGTGGGCTGTGGGGAGGACGCAGCATTGTAAAGGAATTCAAAAATGGCCTGAAGCTCAATAGCACTCTTACCGCACTGCACACAAACTAGAGCCCTTTGCTAAAGTGGTTTCATTTTACAGGATTGATTCAGTGTTTCAATGGTGTGTGCATATGTGTGTGTGTATTTGTTTATTTCAGTGTTCCTGCGTGTATTTATGTGTTTATTGGCATGTGTATAATTGTGTCTGTGTGTGTGTGTGAAGCATGTCTCTTCTTAAAGTACGCTGCTGAGAATGCTCAGTCTGCCTCTCTCACCTCTGTGCGCCAGGCAGACACACTTAACGTCTGGGGCAACACAATACTCCCTTCTGGACCTGCATTGCCGAGCCTGGCTACCGGACTCCTGGACTCTTCGGTCACATGATACCTTCACAGGAGCCTGAAATCCAGAAGGAAATCAGTGGCCTTTCGGAGCGGCTTGGAGTCTGCAGGAATACTGCAGGAAAGAACAAACGTGGGAGCGGGAATGTGCCCTGCTAAACACCCTTTGACATTTGTTTCCACGTCAACCCCTGCTCGCTTATGAGCTCTGTCTGGCGGTGAGGCGTGCCTGGGAATGAGGTGGGCCAATGGCGAGGTCGGGCTCCGGCTGCAATCTCTGGCCATGATCTCTCGGTTAATGGTGTTACCGGGCAGAGAGGGGGATCTGGGTGTCTCCCAGTGCAGGCCGGAAATAAAGAGCTGATTAGGCTGCCCGTACACTGCGAGCAGATAGCGGAGTGGATGGTAAACAGAGCTTCCCACAGCCCCCGGATCGTGAGAAAGGGAGAAGGGATTGAGCTCACCGACACAGAGCCTGGGCTAATTGATTTAAGCAATACCGAGGGGATTTACCTCCACAGTAATTAGTTACATTTTCAAAGGGTTGCAGTAAATTTGGAGGCTTAGCAGGCATGCGTGGTTGCTCCTCGATGACAGGCCCTGCATTATTTTGCTAGTAACTGGACACCCAGAGTCGCTGCCGTTTACAATGTGATTGCTCGTCGTGTCCATTGACTGACTGGCTGAGGACCTGTGAATTGGTGCATATTCCTTTTTTAACAGCGAAATCAGTGAGACCTCTGGAATGTCAGGTGGAGCACATTCTGCTGGCTTGATCTTGTTTAACCGCTGTCTGCTGCCCTGATGTGTCGGTGAACTGTTAGCCAATACATGCATCCAAAAGCCACTGTGTTGCTCTTCCAGGCTGATAGCTCTGCTGCAGAGTCATTTCTTATTAATCGCCAGGGACGCACACAACACATTACTAGTGATTACCCACGGTGCACCTCAACTGTGGTTGCCCTGCTGCTTTTAAACGGGAAGAGAAAGCAGCTTGACTCTTCCACAGCTCTGGCTGCTGTTCATCCTGTTTCTCTGGGAGGAAACTAACACTTTCTCCATTGTTGCGGGGGAGCAATACGGTATGGAGACAAGCCATAGGAGAGAGTCTGATTGCCCCAATTCATTCTGTGAGTTGTGTGAACAGACTTGAGTTTATGAATCTTCTGCAGGGCTGAAGTCCTACAATGCAGTCATTGGTAAGATTTTATCAGTCATTTTCAGTGCTTCCCATCTCTTATTTCAGCACACTAAACAAGAATGACTTGCAATTTTTTTGCAGTCAAATTGCAGTTTAAGCCAAATATGTACATAAAGGTATGAGCTGTAATGGTTGCATGTGAGTGTTAATCTGTCACTGGCTATGTCAGTCATAACTGTGAGAGAGACTAATGGTGTCTAGTCCATTTTCTTAGCTACATGGCAGTGCTTGTTTTCCCAGTGCACAGTGGGAGGAACACTATTACAGTTCTGTGTGTGGAGGCAATTCCGATTATCCCAAGGTCTGCCGTGACCCTGTAATAGAACTTCTAAGGAGGATTTGAACCTTGTGGGGATTTACAGTTTGATACGTATTATTGTAAAATCTGAAATCGATAGCTGGAATGATGGCTATTACCCAGGCACAGTCCCACACCAGGACTTACGATAGGATGTACGTATCGAATAACTATAAAAAATAAACTTGTTCAGCAGTCGAACGGGCTTCTCTCCTCTCTCTCTCCCCATTAAACATTCATGTCATGCTAATGCGATGGGTCTGCGCACAGCTGAAAAGCATCTGAATATCAACATTACAGGAAAGACGAGGCAGACTTTACCCCCCTCCTATTTGATGCAATGCCAGGAGCGTCCTGAAATGAATTTTGCACTAAATCCTGTAAACCTTGGAGGATCCATCTCTCTGTTTGACTGCCAGCTTTGCCTACTTTCCAAAAAGTAAATCCGGAATCGAATTCCGTCCCACTCGGTAAATTGCAGAGCAAATGTTGTTTTTTCTCTGGCTGTCAGTGAGTGACAAAGTGCCCATCAAAACAACATGGCTGGCTCCTGCGCATCATCAGAAACATCCCCATACATCATTTGTTTCAGTTGCTCTCTTGAATGCTTATTTTTGCCTTCCATTTCGCTCTTGAGAGGGTGGCTTTGCAATTGACCGGTCCGTTCACCCTGCAGTGGCCTAAAAGGACATTGCTGACATTGTTTATGTCAAGGACACTGTATGGCACCAGATAGGGGAACGATTTCCATCATCGCAGTGACAGAGAAAGTGCTACATATCGTTCATAAAGCACAATTTCCAGACACAATATGAGACAATGGAATTCATTAAAAATGATGTGGCAGGAAAGATAGATCCCGGTGCCATTGGTTGCCTAAGAGATTGATGTCAGTATCGCGGCCTGTTTTTCTTACATCACAAAAAGTCATGGTTGACTGCGTACAGGGCGACAAGATTTGTAGTCTCACTATTAGCTGACAAATGTTTACACAGAACTGATTCAAATTCAAATCGCAATTGAGTCCAGGAGCACTCTGGCATCATGAGAACTAATGGCCAATAGCAAAGAGGAAACAGGAAGTGGAAGTCCTCTTGTGGGGCCCTCTGGCCTCTCTCCTGTGCAAGATGTAGAAAAGCAGCCCAGCCCAGGCCTTCCTGTGGATATCACGACCCGCACACAAACGCCCATGTTCAATGGCTTCCTTTGGGCTTAGCTGGAGCTTGAATGAGGAAGCGTTTTGTTTTTCGCCGACTGCAGATGGCACACACTCAAAACTATATTCATAAAGGATCTGTTCTCACCGTATTCCCATTAAAAGGTGATGTTTTGGCATACTGCCTTCATTTGTGAAATGTTATTAAATGCTGATGGGAAATATCACTATAGGTGTTAATCAGATAAGAATTGCCTCTCAGAGGCTTTATTTACAGTTAGGCTGTTATCGAGCGCTTAACTTCAGATGGAATTTATATTTCAAATGGAAACGGCTTGTGATTTTTGATTTTAGCCTTTAGGTTACAAACAGAGGTGTGTAAATCAAAAAGACCTGCTCTCAATACTTACCTCAACACAACCTACCAAACAACTTTGTGTGTGGAATTTATAAGGCTGAGTACGCAATCCGTTCCTGTATAAAACGTACACTCACAACGCAGCAGATAGTATATCCGTGAATACGCTGAATACCCGATCAGCCTGTGTGTGTCGACTGTGTTGTGGTGAAACGGGACTGATTTGCCGTTTGCCCCGCTGTGCGAATTGCTGCCCCACTGCTTGCCACTTGAGGTGGGGAAGTGATGAGCCCGGTGCTCTGGGAGGCACAGTGCCGTCTCCCAGCAGCCCGGGCCCCTGCCAACCGGACAGGAAGTCTTTAATAGCCCAGTAAATACGGACAAGAGGGCCGATCCTGCAAACCACCGGGTCTCCAAGGCCAGAGCTGCAGGGACAGCCATTGTGCTGGAATTGATTCCTGGATGTACGCACAATGCAGGCAGCCCAGACGCATCCTATACCTTTCCCTCCCTGCATCTCACGAGCTGAGGAGGCACAATAAAAGCGGCTCATTATGATGTAAAGCAGCTCGTATAATAAGCCAGAGGCGGCCAATCTCCTGGGACTCTGTCCCGGAGAAGCTGTCATTTGCGCTGGAGGACTACACGTGCCGTATAATGGAGATGAAAACTGCATTGGGAGATACCGGGTTATTTAGAAGGAGAACAATGAGGAGATGGCACATAATTGACAGCACAATGCGTGTTTGCGGTATTGTTGAAGTGCGTACACTACATTGAGATAGTCACTTCCTGAAGGCAACAATGTGCTGGTGGGTGTGTGTTGGCTGGGCCCAGTACAGTGGTTCTGGGCGGTGCCAAGGCTGCGTGCTGTCATGTGATCGGTGGGCAGATCCCCTTGCCCTCATACATGGTTCACATTGGAACAAACATGCCCCCCAGAGATACCCTCTGTAGCAACATGACCCCCGTTCCATCCTGACGGCACCACCGCTGCCCCTACTCCTTCATATGGAAACCTAGGATACTCTGGTCCCCCCCAGCTGGGTACCCCCGTCAATTCACCTACCCCTGGTGACCCTGGTAACTCAGATGCCTGAATCCCAAAGACAAAAGTTCCCTGGCTCATCTGCGAAGAATGTATTGGTGGAAATGAGATGCAGAGGTGAGGTACAATTCATCTCTGTACGACCGACTGATATAAGAAACACAGTCTGAGTGACAGGCGCGTTCCAATCAACACCGCGCGATTAAAGAGCCCGTGCGCAAATCCCAATGTATTCACCGGTAATGAAAAATGATGGTTCTGTTTAGATGTTCTAGCGTCTGATTTAAAGCAGATTTCGGTGGCTTTCATTAAAAGTCTGTCAGGCGATTGGGATTTAAGAGCACTGCTGAGGGCTGGGATAAATTTCTCTCTGTAGCTCTCTGCCTCTCTCTGCGGATGCTACATCTGAGAAAGGTGGCACGGGGGCCGGATTGATGACCGGAATAATAATTCTGCCAGGGGCCTTGGGGGCGGGGCGGAGCGGAGCCGAGGAGGTACTGGGTCTGCCGGAGACGGTCCCGCTGCTCCTGTCCGCCTCCGCCGTCTCCTGACAAACCTTCCCCACCCGCCCCCGCCCCGTCCTGGGGCCAGAAAGAGGCCCGTTAGCAACAGCTATTGGGCTAGGGTTGTGACAGAGCATGACCCTGGCCAAGACAAAGGAACTCAATGCAAACCCGTTTTGTTCCATCTGAGGGGAAGACAAGTCCTCTGTGTCAGATGGTGACAGGAGTGGTCACTGGTAACAGAAGCAGAGGCTGTTTCTCTCTCCTTTCTGTTGGGCTATCACAGCGGCGTGGGGGGTATTTCAGCATTGTCTGTGTGGTGGTCTGTGCTGCAGGCCCGATGTGTGCTCTCTGTGGGTGGCAAACCGAGCGCTCAGTAACTGCTTGTCAGTGCCTCCCCCATTTCCTCTCTCCAGCTGGACCTGTGCAAGACCCAGCATGTTGATGTGCAGTATTGACCAGGCAGCTTCTAGTCACAGGCTGATGTTGTGTAGTATTGACTGAATAGGTCCTCGTCACAGGTTGATGATGCGCAGTATTGACTGAATAGGTCCTCGTCACAGGTTGATGATGCGCAGTATTGACTGAATAGGTCCTCGTCACAGGTTGATGATGCGCAGTATTGACTAAATAGGTCTTCGTCACAGGTTGACAATGCAGACTATTGATCTGACAGCTCCTTGTCACAGGTTGATGATGCACAGTATTGACCACACATCTCATTACAGATATGGCACAAGGAGAACATAAGTGTTATGGACCTTTGAAAGACTTTGTTTTGAATGCTTTTCCCCCACAGGAATCATCTTTAAATGTTCATAGGCACAACAAGAGAATTAGGTCTATTGAACAACTGACATCATCACCATTGAACAAAACAAGACGAGAAGTAAACAAATACATCCATCAAGTTGAGCAGTTTGCGAGCATGGCCTTATATAGTAGAAGGCTGATTAATCATTGATGACTGTAACTTCATTTGGCAGATAAATTATTAATGTGTTGACCAAGAGCAAGCACCAGGCTCTGACCAAGCAGACAATGCTACAAAACACAGGGACACTGCTTTCTTTGTAACTCCCAAGGGCAAAGGCCGTCCTACACCATTTTAACGAGCGTTTTCATAGTATCGTGATGGCTATAACAAAACAGTAATCATTGATTTTATGTGGTGTTTTTACTCCCATCTCCCTCTGTATTGCCTTCAGTCTGTTGAGTGTAAGTATATGAGTATAAAAGCTGCCCACAAGGAGAGGCTGAAGATGAAATGCCTTTCATGTTAAATTTTATCCCAAAGCAACACAATTCTTACATATTTTTACATATATTTTACATTTATTTTTTAATATTTGAGAATTAATTTTTTGAGAATGAAGACCCTCCTCTCCCTCCATCAAGAGTGTTGTCAAATGCTGATTAAGTCACAGAAAGCATTTCATTAATGTGATTCTTCTTTTCTCAAACGCAGCTGATAATGAATGAGGTTTTGGAGAGACCTGATCGCATCTGATAAATTAATTTGTTTACCACAACATTGGGGGACAAAAAAACCCTTGGCATTCTCGAAATAGAAAATGAAGATGCAGTGCAATAAATAATGTTTTCCCTTCATTTTGTCCCTACAGACTGAGGTAAACCGTGCACAGTTTTAGAATCCTGTATTCTAATTGAGAGTGTACTGGTGTCACACACCCAGTCACACGCAGCTGATTGGGTTAGACTGGAAAGATATTGCTCTCAACCTTGTTCTTCGACCCATCTCAGAATGCAGACGTGTAGATTGAAAGTCAGTTTGGCTGTTTTATTCCTCCTTTTCTTCAGTGTGAAAAGATAAAATGTGCAAAGAGCTTCACACAAGCTTTGAGGCCACAGCAGGCAGGATCGCAGACTGTTATAGTGCATTACAAGGTATATAAGAATCGTTTTACGTCTGATGGAGTACTGCACCATGTAGCTAATAGGTTTTTCAACACACTGCTGAATGCATGGAGGATTAGGTAATGACGATGGAATAACAAGCACAGTTCCACCCCCGGCTCCATTATAAACACAGATGCCCTTACTCTACGCAAGTGTCCATTATATGTGTAAATACTTGTGGAAAGTGCCATCGCAAAGCTCTAATGATAGTCCATGTATTTTCTGTAGGAAGCGATTAGAGGGTACTGTTTGTGTGGATGGGGCTGTATAAATAAATAATGGAAAGGGTGATGTAAGGAAACTCTTATAATGATGTCACAGTGTTCAGGTCCCCAGTGACAGGGGATGTGACTGTGTGTGTGAGAGAGAGAGGGAGAGAGCAAGCGAGAGAGAGATTGTGTGTGTTGGGACATGCTATAGAATTTATTAAAGTGATACATCCTACAACCTATAAATACTCAAAAAATGGTCATTGTTTGTGATGGAACTTGATGTCACATGAGATTTACACATTTTTTTTGCTGCCCAAGCCATTTAAATCACTGTTTGAGTCATTGCAGCCCTTCAATTACAGGTATATCTAGGCAATGTTAGCCTGTGTGATTTTAAAGCAAGATTACTGAAAGTGACTGAAGAAATAGACACCCTCTCACTTGCACCTCCAGATTGACAGCATTTCCCTCAGACTGCACTGGCACAAGTGAAATCATCTAGCGTTTTCTGGCCCAGCACCCCCCCCCCCCCCCACCCGCCCCCAACCCCCATCCCCCCAACCAGCCTCCTGTGGGCTCCGAAACTGATAGAGGCACAAAGTCACGGAATAGAGGCCTCAATATCGCCGCCTCTCCGGTCCGCCTCACTTTCAAAGCTTATTTCCAGAAACCAATCTTTACTTAACAAGATTTAAAGCGTGTTTCCCTGGGACGAGGACCTGTCGGCGAACGTTGTCGCAAGCTGATTAATTGCAAAGTGACAGTTTTCACCTCACATCTTACTGAGGGGTTGCCTGGCAGCTTAGCTGCAATCTTGGAGTTTTTTTTCTGTACTTATTTCCTTTTTTGAAAATAAAAGAAAGAAAAGGGCTTTTTTTTAACCCAAGGCAATGAGCAGATTTCTCAATTTTAAATGTCACACCCACATACATGTAAATAATGCTGCTATTTGGCGCCTTATCTAAAAGGGACACCTTGTCAGAAGTCCCTGGCTATAGGGAGATAGGGATCACTCACAGAGTCAATACTTAATTGCTTTGGAATAAAGCGGGGGAAAAAACACTTCTGCTCACTGGATCATTGCAGCATGGGAACCCATTGATTTTGGGGCCAGAGAAAGGGCTGCAGACCATTGATTTACAATTAGGCTTCATGTCTGTTCCTTGGTGGGAGAAAGGTGGGGGGAGCACAGGGACCAGCATCTTCCCCCTGGATACACAGCTGATCCCAGGTCAGTAGCCCTCTGACAGTATTATGGGCTTCATTCATTTTTTTAAATCATACCCATTTCCTCCGCAATTTGACATACCCAGTTGCAACTCTTGATGCATCCGGTGGCAGTAACATCACCCGTTTTGGAGACAATTTGGGAAAGCTACACACTACCACATCTGTCCTCCAGAATATGGAAATGCACATAATCAGCCATGCCAGCTTCTATTTTTCCACTGTGCAGTCTGTCAGGTAAGCTGCTTCAGCTACTGTATGCTTGTGGACTAAACGGTTGACTCTGCTGAGTTCAGGAACTTGATCAATTGAACTTGAGGGGTTGCTAGTTAGAAGAGGTCACCCTACTGACTGAAACCCTCCTTCCCTGCGCTGCTTATGGCATCACCCTCTGGGGGCTCTGGCCACAGCTGGAACTGGCACTGTCACTGGCAAGGTTGGGCTCCGTCTGGCCGATGGTACACCACTGCCCGTTACACAAGTGCCACAATTGGGGATTTCAGTTGGGAGCCTCTTGAATAACGGAGTGGGACCAATGTGTATGCCAACATCCTGAGCAGCTCAAGATCCAGCCTTGTTCAAAATCTAAGCTTCTTCTCTTTTAAAACCAACGCGAACCAAAGAATGGAGATGTAAATGTGCCGCTTGATGTGATCAAAACTAAAAGTCTCCCCACGAGCACAGGTGTTTATGTAAGTCTCAGCTGCAGCTGACAAGCAGGTAGAACGCACACGATTTGAATATTTATCTTGTTGGCAGTGAAAGCCAAGCCAAAGAAAAGAGGAGGGTAATAAGCTTATTCACTGCCAGCCGCTTTAGCGAAATTGATATGGACTTAATTAGGGCCTAACGGCAGAGGGGTCCCACCTCGCTGGTGTATATGGATTATTACAGATCCAATCAGGAGGCTTCCACAGTGTCACATGTCCCCTGTGACAGGAGGTGCTGTGTGCAGATATGTGTGAATTGTAGGGAAGAACCCCGGGTCAATTTTTGGGGCCTTAACATTCGTTAAAGAAGCAACTCATTCATGTTCCGTTTACAGCACCAGGCACCTCTTTCTAAAGAGCTGAGCTTCGCAACAGCATATGCAGCGATGGTGCCATGCGTGACCAAACAACACCTTCTGAAAATTGCCTTGGTGTGGGAAAGTCCCTAATCTGATCTTGTTTCTTTACTGGCTGAATCTCTAGCAGGAGGGATTTGCTAGGAGCCGTGGACTCTTTTGATTTGCAAAGACTCGTTGCCTGTTGTGGTTGTTTCTCAGTTGCTCAGACCCTCTCATCTCTGCTGTGTTAATTTCCAGTCTGCCAGGACATTTTCTGCCCGCCTGGGGTACAACAGACTACCTTGATTCTAACTGATGTCCTTCTGTCCCCTTCCCCTCTCCTCTCAACTTCGACAGTTTACCCCCTGGGTCCTCCTTCTCCTCCTTCTCCTCCTTCTCCTGCTCCTCTCTGATGGCACTGGCACACTTATCACCTCTCAGCTGATTGTAAAATGTTTAATTAAGTGTGCATAGAGGGCTTGGTTGAGCTTATGAACATCCAGCATTCCCTGCATAATTTCCTTTTCTCCCATCTGTGCTGTGCCTGTGCTGTTTTGGTGAGCTCTTATTTGTTTATTTGAATGGCGGAAGGCTTGTAACGTTTCAGTAGATATTCCTTCGTTGTTTTTCGCGTCTCAGTTGAAATGTGGTTCTCTTTCCCACTAGCTTTGAAGAAGCTCTCAAGAGGCTTTGAATTTTTTTGCAGTTCTACAGCTCAGTAAAGACCCTCCATCCATCTGTCCGTTCACTCCTTATGGAATGGTAGACACAACCATTTGCCCTTACAGGTCTCCAAAGAAGCTAGCGATTCTTCTTAATATTAATAATAATATTAATAGCTTGGCTGCCTAAGTTACATACATTTTACTGTATTTTGAACAGACTTGATCTGTATGCGCAGGCGATATGCGTTAAGATGAGGTGCATGAGAAACGCAGTGCGAAAACAGCCAGCCTCCTGGGACAGGCCATCTGACAGCGGCCTGATTAGTGATGTCACAAGGCAATAAATCTGCAATGCGCAAGGCTCATTAAGCAGGTCTGTTCTATAAGTGCCCATCTCCTTGGTGGGTACTCACCGCCATTTATCAGTTGTTGTTTTTTTCCTCCCTTGCTCTTTGTCGCACATATGGTAGCTGATGGACAGAGACCTTCGGTTGATGTTGAGAGTTAGTGGACTGAATAAGTGTTTTTTTTTCACACACGCATTCGATAACATTCAATAGCCGCTGTGTGAAAACCCCCTCGCTTAAATCAAAACCTAAAGAAAATATAGCACAAGTGAGTCACCGGGCCCAGAGCACAGAATCACTGAGAGGAAGCTGTTGCTGATACCTCAAACGCGCGACGGTTTCCAGCTATCCCAGGAGTTCACATTGAAGAGAGCGGCACAGAAGTTTCAAAAGCTGTGTGCTTTGTGCATACCTTCACCTCCCCCTATAATTTGTGCTCCTGTCAAGAAACAGTATTTTGAGAATGTAATTCCTGCTCTTCTCATTTGCGATCCACAGTAGGAAATATGAGGCCAACCCCATATTCATGGTCTCAATGGCTGTGGAACAGTCAAAATAGCTTCAGTACCAGAAGGTCAAACACTGCAGTAAAAATCGCTTTAGGAAGCTCTGACTCTCTGGCACACATGATATTATAGCATGGGAAACCCAAATGGCCGCAGGACAGGGCAGAGCCTCACCAAAGCAACCATTAACTGCTGGCTGTAATGTACATTGTGGCCTGGGTTGGGGCGGGGGTAGCAATGAATTAGAGTGACACCAATCACACACGGCACCAACACCAACTACATTGACACACGGAGCAAAATGGTGCTGCGCTAATGTGCTGGAGTGATTGAGTGTGTGTGTGTGCGCATGTGTGTATGTGTGTATGTGTCTGTGTGTGTGTGCATGCGCGTGCATGTGTGTGTGTATCTCTCTTAGAAAGGTATTGGAAATGGTTTGACTAGGGGTGGTGGCATATGTGAGAGCTGTGATGAGAAGGCTTGTTTGTGGTTTTGGTAGTGATGAGGGTGTTTGGGAGTGGTCTGCGTGGTGGAATGTGTGTGTGTGTGTGTGTGTGTGTGGGTGCGTGTGGTGGTGATAAGGGTGTTGAACTGGTTGGGGTAGTGGAGTTTGTGTTTGGTGATGGAGGGGTTTGGAAATGGGCGGATACTGAAAGACAGTATTTCACTCTCCTCCCCTAGAAAGGTCAAGGGGGGCATTAAGGGGGGCATGTGAAAATGTAAACACCGTGTGTCTTAAGATGACACATTGCTGACATAACTATAGACGTCTGTCACTTTCACATGTAAATCAGGGAGGAGTGTTGACGGAAGAATAATTTAATGTTTTTCAAGCACGTCTAATTTCACTCTCAGTCACCGCGCTCACCTATCTGAGCTCACAGGGGCCCCGCGTATCGCATCTCGAGGGTGACAGGAAGTGCCGTCCCCGAGCTTCGGCGTGTTTTACTGCGTTTTCCCGCCGTTACCGCCCAGGTGTTCTCGTGCGGAGAGAGCCGGGCGCGGAGCGATAAAAGCCATCCGTCTTCCGCTGTGTCGGGGGTGGGGGGCGGGGGGGGGGGGGTGCCGCTCGGTTGCAGGAAAGGCGTACCTGCAAATGGAGAAAAAAGAGCTGGCGGGATGGGAAGAGCAGAGCGGCGTGGGTATCCATGGTGACCGGGGGCCTCGGGACCAGCGGGAGGCCAGGGAGGGCTCTGGGATACAGTGGGAACAGGGACTTGTGCCTTTTTTGGGAGGGGGCGGTTTTTGCTGACACAGGAGTGTTCTTCTCCCCTAACCCCTACCCCCCCAAAAATGCTGTTTGCGATGTCATTTCCCTCTGGAGTGCGGTCAGCAGAACGGTTGGTGTGTGTCGCGTGGCCGTGTCAGTGGGAGAGGAGGTCCCGGCGGACCTTGCCCCAGCCCCGTCCGCGGCAGCACCCATTTCTCAAACCTGTCCGCGAGAGCAGGCGTCAGCAAATACGGAAAACGCGAGCCCCCAGACTGCTCAACCCCACGCCGCGCTGCGCCGCGCCGCGACTCTCCAAGGTCGCGGCAAGGTTAATTAGCGCATATTAAGCGCATTGTGTTTTTAATTAATTCCACCGTCTGCGCATGCTTTGAAGCGATTCGTCCTTCCCCCGTTTCGGTGCCGCCCACTGCTGCTCCGGCGCCTGCCCACCTGCTGTCTTTCCCGCTCTTAACGTGCTCGCTCTGGCGCAAGGACACGCCTCCCCCGAAATCCACTCTGTTCGCAGGCATGGGGTCTCGCCGCCGACACTTCATTAAGACACTTCCCCTCCATCTACGGCGGGGGCCCTTGACAGTCAAGATTGCATATTAATCAAGCAAATCCTCCCTTGAATTCCGCATAAAAGATTCTAATCAATTCTTGTTTGGAGAATTACCATTTCAGGCCTGGAGGGCGAAAGCCCTGTCATTTTCTTTATTTTGGAAAAAATTAATTGAGGGTACAGTCTGCTGAAAATTCTCAGCTCCATCCGCACTGAACACTCTGTCAAACCTTCTGACTTTTGGCAGCCTAATTACACCCATCTCTCCCACACCTGCGCTACAGGTGATCTTGAATATTCCTCCTCCGTAACTGAGTTTACATTGCACGCTGTTATCATCTGCAATCCTTAGCATCTGCTTTTTATCAGCCTACACCCCCCACCATCCAATTATCCATAGTGGTTTTGTACAGCATCTCTGTGCCTTTGGCTTTTTCAAAAAATTCATGAATTATTTAGCAATTAAGAGGTTTGTGTAATGGGTGTATTTGAACTGGAATGCCAAGAACACGCCTCACCATATGTTAAAATGGTTTGGATTAGAATTCAGTATCTCTGACCCAGGAAAAACTAAAATTATTCTGCTTTATTACTGTGGAAATACAGAGACTATAGGACAATTTCTCAAGCAAAGATTAATTCCCTGATTCAGTCCTTCCTAATTATGCAATGAAACAGCGACTATGACTTTGCACACCAAATAATTGCTTAAAATGATAATTCATAAATTGGAGAATTTGTGTGCACTCACATTTTTAAACAAATTTAATTCAGTTCTGTTTAAAATCCAAGATTAAGCTCAAGTTAGTCAAAGTCAAAGTCTGGAACTGGCAGTCCAGAGAACACTGGACTTCAAACATGTTGCATTAATTTTTGTCATTTCATATAAGAAAAATAGCTCAGTTTATTCAAACAGAACCTTACCTCCTGTATGCCTTCATATTTCACAACTGTCTACCCCTCTCATGTTAAAAAGATCTCACTCACCCCTATATATATATATATATCGCTTGCAACTGACACTGATTTCTGAATCTACAGCAACATCTTTAGCAGCAGAGTTTAACCCATATCCAGGCTCTGCCCTTGGATCACCACGGTGCATTAGGGGTAATTCCCCTCGGTGGCTGTTATATAACATTGTGCCGCTCTGACTAGATGTGTGTGGAAGTACGGCGTCCATGTTTTTTTTTCTCCCAGGCCCCAGAGCCTATGTTTATTTCTCTCTCTGCTTCCGAGATCCAAGCAGTCACTAACGGACTGTGGTTCAGGAGCCACCGAGGTCCATTGGTGTCAGGAGCACGGGGGGGGGGGGGGGGGGGGGGGGGGGTGGGGGGGGGGTGGGGGGGGTGGGGGGGTGTGTGTGAGCAGCTGAGCGCTGAGAACTGAGCGCTGAGCGCGGTCTCCGGGTGTCCCTGCCCTTCTCTCTGATGCCCTTTGAAGGAACAAAGATAGAACTGCAGATGAAAGACCTTCCCTTCACTGCCTTTCCAACACAGCCCACCCTCCGTGTGAATGGATGGGACCTTTGGGGAAAGCAAATTACAGTGAGAAAAGCTTCAAATCACATGTAGCTGACTATGTATGTGTATGTATATACATGAGCTGCATGATGTTTGGGACAAAGAGGTATGCATTCTTGATTTTTCTTCATGTTTTTCTTTTAAATCAAAAGCAGGGGAGAGTCAGTTTGCTGCAGCTTGGTTGTGCTTTCTGTTCCAGTTATCTTGTTAGTTCCAGGGCCTGACACAACTGCTAGCTGAGTCCAAACGAGAATGGACACGGAGGTGCAATTGAATGCGGTCGAGATAAATGGTGTGTGGTTGCGAGGCCAGTGCTGCTGAGCCCTTTGCGTTAGTGAAAGACTGACAGGACTACAACAACAAACCCCTGCCTGGGCACTCTCTCACCCCACACTGTGCTGCAGTTAACCATCGGCTCTACCTGAGTCTGAGGATGAGAGATTCGGCGTGAACATTTCCCACTCACTAATCATTATGTTTGACATGTGGGTGCTGTTGATGGACCGAATAGCATTTGAAGCCATGGGATGGAAAAGGCCTTTGTGGTCTGATGCCACTAAAGCATTGAATTATGGTATACTTATTTTAAGGTGACTACTGAAGGCATCAATAGAGAAACTGTGGGAGAAGGAATAGCAGTATGTTATGCATTGCTGGCAAATGGCAGATAATGTAGTATGTAATCTGGCAACTTTTGGCTAATAATTGTATTTGTGTTAGCATACAAAGGCACTATCATCCCATTGTCTGACAGTCAATGAGACTGATTGATAGATAATGTTAATGACAATAAACTGTCTGCGCAAGCATCAGCTATTTGTTTTCCTCAGACTGTGCTGGCTAGTGGGAACAGTGGATCTGGTATTCTGAAGAAGACCAACCCTGCGATCAATATACAGCATGACACATTCACAATTAGGGCCGTTTTCAGAGAAGAACAATAGGTGATTAGAGTAGAATGGTGGATTGGCATCAATTTCCACTCCAAAAATAAATAAATAAATTCAAGGGTGTTAAGGAGGCGGATAAAAGTGCTGTTTTATACAGAACAAACACGATATTCAATAAGACATGCTATTGATCGTGACAAGAACTCCTGCTGGTTTTCAAAGTCAGTGGTGCCTGCAAGCAAGGCTATGCCTCAGTATGCCTTTGGTGAAATACTCTCACGGTTACTGTTCCCATCGCAGTGTGGGTCCTGGCCTGCCTCTCACGTGTGGTGAGCCCTGTGAATATTACAGGTATATTGACTGAAATGAATACAAGGAATGAAATATCAGTCCAGTCCAACATATAGCATCCCACCCAGAAATTCAGAGGAACTTCCCGGATACAAAACTGTAATTCAGCATACAGCGCTATCAGTTGGAGCCTTCAAAATATTTTGACTGGATGAGATGGGGTTCAAGAGCACCAGCGAGGTGCTTCTTTTGAAATGTGACGGAGGAATGAATTGTGATGACAAGACAGGACAGCGGCTTTAAAGAATATGAAATGGCGCTGTGGATTTGCCCTCTAAATGTGCCCAAATGACTAGCAGTGGAAACAGTGGCTGTGTCTGCCGCGAATTCACACATATTTACTCTGTCACAGTAATGAGTCAATTAGTCATGTTAAAACGGAATGTGAATTAAGGCTAATTACCTTGCGCAGACTGTTCCATAAAAGAAGAGAGGGTGGGGAGGGGTGCGCAGGGCTGGGGGTTAGGGGGCTGGATGGCTGTCACTGTTAAATTCTGTCAGCTGGGGAAGGTTAATTAAGTCATTAAGCCAAAAACCGAAAGCATGCTGGATCCCAGACTACACAAAATAAATCAAATCCAAATGTGTATGTGGGAGAAACAATGCTCTCTCTCTGTCAGTGGTATGACTCAGAAAGATTCATTTATCAATATCAGAAGCTAGCCTGGTGGCAGATCCATCTTCTGCAGAGATTCCGAGAGTCCCTTTGTCAGCAGCGAGACAGACGACAGGTACTATGCAAAGATCCATTACTCCTTGAAATGAAAAAAGGATATGATAGAGATTGTTTGAGCTGGAATCATTCCGTGTTAATAGATTCATTTTTAAAATACACAGGACAAAAGGACACATCACGGGGTTTGCTGTGTATGTTAATTCAGGCATTCGCTTGCACACACACCACGCCATATGTAGTTTTACATTCGTATGAGCTATAGTCACTGTTGTAGAGGTGCAGTTGTAACAATGACATATTTGTCTTTGTGTGTGCCTACCTGTATATTTATCAGATAAGAACCTTTCATATAAATTTTTATATATGATTGACCCTAAAGACAATCCCATATCTACTGCTACTGTATCAATAAAACATTTCCAAAAAGAATAAATGCAGCCATATATATCAGTCAGCCATATTTCATATTTGATACATTTTATGGGGTTGGTAGCAACTGTAGTCATCTATTAGATCGCGATAAGGATGGATTTCTATGACATGGCTGATACAGTTACAAGATATCTCAACACAGCCTACGCAGCTTGTGGTTGTGTCTATTATCGGCAAATTATTATACCCCTTCACCACATTTCACCTATTTCCGCTTATGAAGTATCTATAAATGCCCTTCGTTGCCTTTAATCTGAAACATCTCCCAATCTGCTTATGCAAAACCGTCCGACGGCGGAGGAAGCGACAGGCAGACTTTTCAATCTGAACAATAATCATAATGATGGTAATCCTGGACTGTCTGTAAACATGTTGCTCTTGGCAGCGCTACAAAGCCCCGGCGTTTTGTTTCTGATCCATTTTCATTCGGTTTAATGGCCCTGCATTAAAAACACTCTGTCGCTCGCTCCCGCTCTAATGGGAGAAATGCTTAATGGGGATAATAAGTACGGTTGTTGAGGAGCATAAAAGCCTCGTGGAGAAGAGAGAGCGTAATTGAATAGTGACAATTAAGGAGCGATCGGTCTCCTCCCGCTAACAGGAAATGCGGGGGCTTCTTTATTTTGTTTATTTTATTTTTAAAAAAAAGGTCTTTTGCCATTTTTAAAACATTAACAATCTTACAGTGTATTTATATGAGGTTTGATCCTGATAGGCCACTTTTTATAGGCTTATATTGTAAGTACTTTTTTTTTGTAACCATGGACACACAGTTCATCAGGACAAAACCCTATTTGTGTTTGTCCGAGAATTATTTAGGGACTTCTATTGTACACTGGAACAACAAGAACTGACAGAACTACGAACGCTTTGTGGATTACAGATCCTGCCACTCGTTAATGCGATCCTGTCCTCACCCCCAACTCTGCTTTAGCTTAGCACTAGCTCAGTGTCTGTGCATCAGGCCCCCAAAAATTCTGGCTCTAGATCCCCGCAGTATTTAGACATTTATTCATTGGGAGTCAAGGGCCTTTGCTCAGCGCTGACCCTGTGTTTCAAACAGGCTCTTCAAAGCCCCGCCTGTCAAAATGAATGGATTTGCACACGTCAACCCTCCTGACATCTGGATTAGCAGTGGCAGCAGCCAGGAGTGTGAAGAGCAGTAATTAACTCGCTCTCTCTGTCTCCTAAGTTTGACACACTCCGGGAGTCTCACTGGATCTGTTCCACACGGCTCCCTGATCCAGACACCCCCCACCTCCACCCCACCCCACCCCGCCCCCCGCTGGGTGTGAGTGTTTGGGATCAGTCCAGGGACCAGCTGAGGAGCCACAAGCTCCCGTTCCCTGCTCCTCATTCCCGGCTCCCCGGTGCTTCCACAGGACAAACGCAATCGCACGCAACCAGCTGAACTTGCCTTCTTCCCGGGGGAGACCTTCAAAACTACCGCAAACACAGACTCACTATCTGAGGCGATACTATGTGAACTTTGTCAGTTATATCCTTTTAACATCACACATAAATCCCTCATGCCGTTTTTTTAAAACAGGAATCGTTGATGAAAACCTTGTTTGGCAGCCTGGTCTCTGTGATAGTCTGAATTATGGTATTTGTGTGACATTTATAGAACGCTGCTCTGTATCAGTATTTTTAATTTACATAATGTATCTTTGGGCAGGCTAGCAGTTTCTTTAAAAACAGTATATCTGGAGATGGTCAGTTTTGTTTGAACCCTGTCCACACCCAGGATGGCTGTGTGCCCTTGGCTTGTTGCCGTCGCTGTCAGCATCTAGTCCCGCACACGCTCACTTGACGCAAGCGATAAAAAATCACAACACTTTGCTCATTATGAATTTCAGTAGCACAGCGCAGCGTACTCAGTCAAATGGCGCTCGTTAGGGAGGTGTCTCGGTGTATATTAACTAAATGGGACATCTGTTGCTCTTACGGTGACTGGGCTAATTAGCCAGGCTCCCTCTCATTGTTAGATGAGAGAAGTTATTAACGCAGGGTCACATTTCCAAAGAAGGCACTCTGGAGTTGTGTCTCTTTCTTGTACACTGAGCTCCACCGCTGAAATGACAGTTTGGCAGAAATTAGTGGTGACTTGAAAGGGTGTTCCTCTCAGACAGGGTGACTGTCTTCACAGAGGGTGCGGGGTGGGGGTGGGCGTGGGCGGGGGGTTGTGGGGGGGCGGTCAATCCCATGGCGGGAGGTAATTGCATGGCAGGAACCCCAAGGTGCCGATAAATCTGTCAGTGCCACCCATCCTGATGCAGGACACCCCCAGGAGACTCACCACCCAGCCTAGATTGCACACATGTGGGAGCTGTCAGATTCATGAAAGCCTGAAGCCCAACCAGTTCAAAGACAAGTCACTGTGGGATCCACTGTGGGACATGTGTGACCATGGACCACTAGGCCCATATGAAACACATCCTAATTATAGGCTTATGCAGTGTATTCATTCTTAATATCCATTCATTTTGCTAGCTCTTTTATCTAGGGGCTGTTGTATGGCCTTAAATTGGTCAATGATCAAATAGACCAGATTTCATCCTCTGGTCTTCAGCTTGCTGGACCAGCTGCCACTCATGCCCTTTGAGTAACTAACTTCCTCATCTATGCTGAGTCTTTATGGCTTTGTGCGTCTCTGATCAAATCCCCCCACTCACTTCCTGTTAATCAACTTCTCTGGAGCCTTCCCTGCAATGAATGAAAATTGTCTTGACAAAATAGATTCCGAGCAGTAAATCATTTTTTTTTCCAACAGACATTTTAAAGAGCTTTAAAAGCCAACCAGGCTGCTCTTGTTTGTCACCTCAGTTTCATGTTCAGCTCTCAAAGCCATGTCACCTGGTCCCCAGTGAATTTTCCGGAACATAAATCATCATTCACTCGACTCATGTTCTGAGTCCTCTGTGAATTCTTCCTCATCTTCCCAACACATGTGGTTCCTGTCAACACGAAAGTGACATATTGAGTGTGTGGCAAGCTGGAGAGAGGAGTTAGCCCTGCAGCCTGTCTCTGTTGTACTTACTCTGCTAGTGCTATTTGTACTGTACTTGTGTAGCAATCGGTGCTTGTCTTTTAGTCAGGCCACCCTTAAAAAGGAGACGTGATCTCAAAGGGTACTACCTGGTAAAATAAAGGATAAAAGGTACCAATAAAAGTTTTGTTTGAGTTTTTGAGTTTTGGCACAACTTCACAGATGTATCTAAACTTTGAAGCAGCTTATTATATGTTTCGATACTAATGGTCGGATTGTAGCCTCTCCTCCTTACTCCGTGGGTCTTTTTTTAGCAAGGCTGAGAGGGGGTGAGCTGGGTAGCCGAGGCAGGACTCGGCCCGTGGCTCCAAGCTGCTGGAGGCAAATCCGTGGCTAAACCCAGTTCTAAGATTGAATCCTTCATTGCCTCTTTATTTCCCCGCTCTTTATCATCCCTTGTTTTCGCTGAGTCCGCAAAGCACCCCAGACCTGAGCTCGCCGCGGAGACCGTGGCGCACTGTGCAGAGCCGGCTTTGTGAGAAATGGAACAGCAAGCACATTCCGGAAAGCTCCGCACTGTTGAGAAAGCATCAAATTGAATTTTAGCAGAAAAGGGACACATTGTGTGGGATTGCAATGCACAACGGTTACAATCTGTCGTTCGCTCGCTTACTCTCCCACACACACACACACACACACACATAGAGCCAGACTATGGTATGACTCCTCCAGCCAGTTTACAGTATGTGTGAAATAAAAACCAAAAAGACACCTTTATTACCCACAAAAAGGTCACAGTTAAGGTCAAGTGGATCTTGTCAATCACAACGAAGTCTATCAGCAGGAAATCTAACACAGGTAGAACACTAATATCACAGTGTAGTCATTCACAACACTGCTATTATTCTAGTCTAGTCCTTAGCGTTGGCGTATGATATGTGGACAAGGAATGAATGTCTGTTTTTCAGACAACAAGTGAAATATCTGACGTATCAGCTGAAACGCACAGCACCATCCTTGTCATTATACACTGTAACCTTGCAATTATTGCAATTGCATTGCAATGACTGTATAATGACAGCATGTGGATAACCTTTCCTTTGTGCTGTTTTTCTATATGTTTACACTGATGGGATGCCCTACATCCTTTCAGTGGGGATGCGGAATTTCAGCCCAGCTCTGGCTCTTATAAAAGGTCCCTTTCTAACCTGAAAAACATATCGACTCGGTCAAAATCTTAAGGCGAGCCCAGCACTGGCCAGCTTTATGAAACTCTGGTCTCGTCTATCAGCACTTCCCCCCTATTTCTAAGCTGGCTCAGCATATTTTCCTGTTCATATTAAGCATAAAAATGGTTTTGATACATCATTTATACAGATCACTGACAAACCACCAATCAGAGTTTAAAAAAAGAAATTGCAATTCAGGTTTTCATGAGCATCAGATGTGACCATTCATCAAATGTTAAACAAAACAATCTTGGGAGCGCTGTGTGCCAATGAGCATCATTGATACCACCCTGCACTCGCTGAGCAGTGAGTGATGGAGGGATAAGGGCTTATCTGTCACATCGCTAATGCGATGCAGGTCTGTCATGCAAATTAAAGATCGGAGTTTTGCTGGAGCCAGCTATTCTCTGACCTTCAAAGTGCTGTTTGATTTGGTAGAATAGAGGAGGGCAATTACTCTTCTTCTGAACTCAAATTCCCACTTGTTTCAGCATGCTTACATGTCTTGCAGTAGGCCTGCTAAAGAAACACACACACAGACACGCAGGCACACAGACAAGCACACGCACACACACATACACACACACGCACAGGCGCACACACACACACGCACAGGCACACAAATACATATTTATTGTAAATATTTACTCCAGAGTATTCATGATCTAACCAAACGCTGAGGAACAGTGCCAATCCAAAGTTTAGCATCGCTGGTGCAAAAAGCAAGGCTGCTTGGGCCTCTACAACTGTACATTTCCAAGGGGTTTGTCTTTCCCACCCGGTCTCAAAGGGTCTCATAAATCGCAATTTCTACCTGCCTTGCGAAGCTGATGATCAGGTTTAAAAATGTGCTCTCTGTGCACGGAAACCCTGAGGCTGAGTCGGTCTCTCCTCTGTGGGATCAGCGTGGCGGGATCAGCGTCGTGTTGGAAACGGCGGGAGCTCCCTGTGAATGCTAAGTGGCCTGGATATCAAGCCCTCCTTCCGCTCTGATCCCAGCGGAGTGGCTGTACGCAGGAATGATGGGAATCTTTATCCCTCCACCCGGAGGACGAGCCAGCCCCCCTTCCCGAGGGGTTCCTCGCGTTCTCACAGCTCACGGCGGGCGGGGGGTGGGGGTGGGGGTGGGGGGGGGGATCGATCGAGGAAACTTGACATCTGCACGTCGGCATCCTTGACGTGGCCCGAACTCTCCTGCGTGGCTTTCCTGACTGCCGTCGGTTCCGTTAAGTCTTGAGGAAATTACAAATGCGCCGGGAGGAAGTGTTTTGAAGCTCGCTGCCGATGGACTAAGACAAATTAGATAACGCGCTGATATCCACGAATCCGTTAACGGCTGCTAATGTCGTTAAGCGTGGGTCTCTCCTTCTCAGACGCTTGGTGAAATCTTTTCATGTGAATCACTGAACTGTTGAATGTCCCTTTGATTGAGTTCCAGTGGGGTTTAAAAAAAAAAAATTTTTTTTAGCCATCCTGATTGTACTACTTGCGTCTCTGTTTGCTGGCGTGACAAGCTGTGGGTATAATTAGACATAGTTCCCCGTAATGAGCGTGCACGATTTCCACACTTAATAAATAACGGCGGAGGCTGCGCCAGAGCGGAGGGGGGAGGCACGTGTCCTGGGGGGCGTCTGTTTGGAGACGAGCCGCTCGGAGCAGCGCGGAGCGGAATGCGCTTTTGATGTGGATGTCCTGTGACAGCGCACAGAGTCCTAGTACGCAACAGCACCTTCCCCTCGCCCCCCCCCCCCTCACCCTCCTGCTCTGCTGTCAGCACGCGTACCTGCAGCCCTCCCACGTCCTCCTGGGACTCGGGCCTCACACGCCACACCGCCCGCACACGTTGGGCGGGTGGGGGTGGGGGATTGGGGGGGAGAAAGGACAGAGAACAGTCTGTCCCCTCTGCTGTTCTGTAGGTTGCTAGGATGGGAAGGGGCACCTTGTGTTGACAGCAGGCCTGTCCTGCTGAAGGGTCACGGCAAGTCATCCGTGTCGCCTCGCGTGTTTCCAGCATGCAAATAGAACAGAACTTCAATAAAGTATAAGTAATTATTCCTTGCATAAATAATTTTCCTTCAGAGAGGGGCTGGCTGTTTAACACTGCCACCCCACCCCCCACCCACGCGTTCGTCGGCAGAGCTCAAGGTTTTTCACTGGAAGGTCCTTGGTTTGACCTCTGAAGGCATCTGTCATTTAAACCTGGGCTTGTGATTTGCGATAAGCCGCGTCAAAGTAGTGATTGAATCTGCCCCTTGGGTTTCATGTCAGGTGAATCGCAGGATTGTGGAGCGATAACTCCTTGTGGATTTGATACTCCTGTGGGCCTTTTCAGTGGAGGGGAGAAAATGGAATATGAGCCATCATGGGAGCAATACAATAACAAATCATTGTGTCATTTGAGACAAAAAAAAACTGTGTACTCATAGAATTTAGACCGGAATATCTGGTGTTATATGCTTAAAATATCTCCTGGTGACAGTTCTGTGTATATCAGACATATTTGACTTTTTTGACTTGATGTACTGGCCAGATTGTGTTGTCCGGGTGATATATGAATTCAATTTCTTGAATATGTCACTGAGGAGTTTTTCATTTCTGCTATTTATGATATGGGTGTGGTACATGAAAGGACAATTTAGCTAGCATGAAGCTACCCTCACTGTATAAACTTTCCTTGGCGTGTCCTTGAATTCCTGGGTTTGTTCAAAAAGACCGAGCTTTTATGTCTGTTTTGCCCACATATACTTTTAGATGGTGCTGACACTTTAATAAAGGTGGGCTTTGAAGCACAGAGAGAGAGAAAAAGTGAATTTCTTCTCGGCTGAATCCTTCGTAGCGCCTTCCCCTGCCAAGTCACGGAAGCTCTATCTTCATTCAGCAGTCAGGCAGAAGGGCTGGGGAGGAGGGGGGTAATCCGGAGCGCCCTACCCTCTGTATTAATCTTTATATTCTTTCATTTGTAAATGTGCCCTTATACTTTCGATATATGCAGCCAAATAAATAAATAAATAAAATCAGGGAAGTTAAATTGGAAATAGTAAGACTGCTGTAAAAAGTGAGATACTGCAAGTAATGGTCACCGGAAAACCAGTAAAAATACAGTTTCAATCTGTACTTATGATTATGTGGTAGCATGAAATATAGCGCAAATATACAGATGAGTGACAAATTAAAGAGAAAACCAGAATAAATGAGTGGAGAAACATAATGAATGCAGATGCTTCCATACAAGTGTACTGCATGATACAGTTAAACAATTAACTTCCTATCATGCTCTGTGGGTCACTGCAAATCAATACAAAGTTATTCTGAATGATCACCTTTATTCTATGATGGAACATTTCTATCCTTATGGGAGTGGTCTCTTCCAGGATGACAGTGCCCCCATCCTTGGGGCACAAGGGGTCACTGAATGATTTGATGAGCATGGAAATGATTTGAATCATATACCATGGCCTTTGCAGTCACTAGATCTCACACCTATGAACACCTATGGCAGATTTTGGACAGACTTGTTAGATAGTGCTCTCCACCATCATCAAAATACCAAATGAAGGAATATCTTTTGGAAGAATGGTGTTCCATCCCTCCAGTAGAGTTCCAGAGATTTGTAGAAACTATGCCAAGGCACATTGAAGCTTTAACGTGTTTTGTCAGTTCTCTTTAGTGTCCATCTTTGTTTTTTGTATCGCGCAGATGGAGTGTATAGCTATTTGTGTCGATTTGTAGATATATGTGAGGATCTGTGGGTTTGCATGTCTTTTGTTAAGATGTGTGTGCTAGTGTGTGTGTATGTGTGTGTATATGTGTGAGCGTGTGTGTGTGTGTGTGTGTGCATGTGTGTGTGAGCATGTATGTGTGTGTCTCTGTGTGTGTGTGTGTATGTGCTTGTGTGTGAGCGTGTGTGTGTGTGTTTGTCTGTGTGCAGATGTGTGTGTGAGCGTGTGTGTGTGTGTGTGAAATGTGAAACAGTGCACGGGGCTCTTATAGAGACACACTTGGCTGTATCATTAGCTCCCTCCTGTAATTCTGCTGTGGGCTGCACTGCCAGATTAAAGGCAAAAGCAATAACAACATTATTGATTGTTCTGGGCTGGAGGTGCGGGCCTTGCTCCAGTACCGCACATCCATCAGAGAGAGACAAGGTCGCCATGGTATTACTCACCTTGGCCAGCTCACGGGCGCCGCACCTGCCACAGGTGCTGCCACCAGCCAGCATGGGGGTCAAAGCCTTTATCAACTCCCTGTGTGCAAAATAACGGCGGCTTCCAGAACAAACAAGGCGAAGAAGAAACACCGAGTGAACCAGAACGGCGACGCTCTCAGTGATATTGCGCACGTACATCAGTGAGACTGCCGCAGCGCTGGGCCGTGGAGGCGTGTGGGAGATGGTGGGCTGCGTGTTCTCTGGCACAACGGCAACAGAAAACAGAGCGTTATAAAAAGGGAGTGACCGCTGCACTTTATTACATGGTCCCACTCTGCTAATGAACTATGTGTGTTCCCTTAAAAAAAGAAAAAAGAAAAAAAAAAGATCTTGCATAATTTGCTTAAGAAGTCCTGCTGTGAAAGGAAAGAGATATACAGTGCCTCGGAACATTTCTCCCCCCCCACTTGTTATTTCTAAAGAAAATATATTCGAATGAAATTATCACAACTCCAATATAGGTTGCTCACCATAATGTCAAAATGGAAAAAATGTATTTAGTCTTCAGAATTACATTAATATAAAAACCTGAAATTTTTTAAATTCATAAATATTCACCCCCTCTTTAGTATTGACAACCTAAATGGGTCTAGATGTATTTGATTTCAAGAGGTCACACTAAATATGCTGAGATCCACCTATGTTGATGTCTAAACCACTTACACGATTGTTCAATTGCATGATTGCAGACGACAAATCATCAGCTTAACAACTGTCACAACTGAAACTGAAGATTAGATCAGACACACTGACAGGAAGACAAGGGAACTGTCTGTTAAGTATTGCGATGAGGTTTGTGGAAACTGAAAAAAAAGGGAAAAGATACTTAGAACCTTCATAGGAGCAATATTAAGTTACATTACATTACAGGCATTTAGCAGACGCTCTTATCCAGAGTGACTCACATAACTTTTTTTTTTTTTTTACATAGCACCCATTTATACAGCTGGATATATACTGAAGCAATGCAGGTTAAGTACCTTGCTTATGGGTACAACGGTAGTGTCATACCCGGGAATCAAACCTGTGACCTATACTATAGGTTACAAGACCAGAACTTAGCAACCAAACTAAAAAAGGGCAGTTGCTGGAGAACTGACCAAGACGGCAGCTACAACACTGGCAGAGTTGCAGAGTTACAGAGTTCATTGGCTGAAATAGAAGAAACTGTCCAGAGATCACCGTTCTCAAAGCACTTCACAGATTTGGCCTCTGGGAGAATGGTTAGACAGAAGCCACGTTTGAGAAAGGCCAACATTAAGTCATGCCTGGAGTTTGCCAGAAGCAATGTGAGAGACCCAGAGACCTTCTGGAAGAAGGTTCTGTAGACTTATGAATCTTATGAGTTCTGTATTCTTATGAGACTTATGAGTCTTACGAGGTTGAGCTCTTTGGCCTGAAAGCAAAAAGTCATGCTTGGCACAAACAGTTGGAAAATATTTCTTTAAAGAAGAAAGCTCAAAAATAAATATTTTTTACATCATAAATGTTTTAAATTTGTTGTTTTGGTGAAGGGTAGAAATGTCTATGCATAAACATTTTATGCTGCAACACCTGGGTTTTGAAGGTACCCTAGTGAGTCTGTAATTAGACTTCAAGACCATTTTTTAGAAAGAGCAATTGTGATTAAACTCCAGTGTATGTTTGCCAATTGAACACCAACATTACGGCTGTAAATATGATTTGTGCATTTTCCCCCTGCAGTGGACTGCTGCGGTACATGTTGAGCCTCTACAACAGCAGTGCTATAATGCCGTAAATTGTTCATTACATAAACCAGGCTTTCCTCTGAACAAAGACAACCAGTTATTTCGATGAATCAACTGCGACCCCGGGAAATTTAATTTCCGAGAGGCCAGAATACAAAACAACAATGCTTCTGTTTTCTGAATTGCACCAGCCGAAAACTTGTTTGTGCTTTGCCACAGAGCAGCCAGAGAGCACGCGGCTCAACAGAGATCTCAAATGAGCAAGCTCTATTGATTGCCTCGATGACTGGCAGCCAAGGCTGCAAAGCCGGGAAGTGCAAAGGTCATGAGAACATGTTCTAGTTCTTCAAATGTTAATGTCTTTATGGGATAATATTTTAGTTAATGTACCACGTGGTATATTCTGTAGGAGGGCCCGAGGTGGTAGAGGGGCCAAGTTCTAACATGAACACCGGTGAACATTCCCTAAATCAGCCGGCATTAAGTGCAGTTAAGTGTGCATTCAGCTGCTGCGTATAAAGCACAATAATGATCCAGCTTTGTGTTGTCACGCAGCACATACCCTGGTGTTTCGCCACCCTCAAGCTTGTTGCTCAGACTTGTTGCAGAACTTCAAATGATGTGTTTGTTTGGAGGGCTCAGGTACGTGCTTTCTGGTTCGTGATATATCTTGTAGTGCAGTGGGAGAACGGGCGCAGAGCCAGGAAAAGCCTGGAGATGAACTTTCTTTCTGAACTTTGCGGATCAATGGAGCCTCTCCTCCAGACAAATCTCAAAATGAATCCCTCTGAACTTCAGGAGACCCAGACAAAATATAGACAAAATGACCGAAGAAAGCTCAGGAGGGATTTTCTCCAGAGGTAGTCAGTGTATCTCTGTCTGGTCTGAAGTTAACTGAGGGAAAGCAAAAAGGATACGGGCTAACATTAGACTGATGGGGGCCCGAAGACACGGCAGAATCTCACTGAGAGACTGGTTTATGGCGTGTGTAAAGGAGTGTGAATGAATCAAAACCTGAAAGGATACTCTGGTAAAGTGTGGGGCCCGGAAAATGTGTAATCTAATAAACCGGTGACTCAGGTGTTTAACTGACTTCACTTTTTATCCTCGCTCCTGTTCACTTCCACGGAACCATCCCCACACCTCCCAGACATGAGATCATCCTTACAGTAAGCTGCATCACTGGGGGAGGGGGGAGACAGTGGTGGGCTGTAGACAACATCTGCTCCCAGCTCCAGGGAGCCTGAGGAGTATAAAAAAATCTGTACGGTAGTGTAGCATTTGGCCAGCAATGTCCTACCCCTGTGTGTGTGTGTGTGTGTGTGTGTGTGTGTGTGTGTGTATGTGCATGTGTGTGTGTGCGCATGTGCATGTGTGTGTGTGCGCATGGGTGAGAGTGTGTGTGTGCATGTGTGTGTGTGTGTGTGCACGCGCGTGGGTGTGTGTGTGCATGTGTTGCGAACCTGTGTTTTTGTCTGTGTATGTGTTTGCACGCACAAATTTAAATCACCACAAGCTGAGGAGACTCTTGGCGCCAGGCAAATAGCCCAAACATTCTTTTCTGGAACCTTCCAGGGAAGGTCTATAGAAATGACAAAGACAACACTTAGATGAAATGCATTCTCTGCTTACTGATGGCTGGCTTCTGAGAGCTGGCCGAGCTGTAAGCTGTTGGCCAGGCAGCGCAGGAACACATCCAGCCTTTTTTCAGTCACAGGCTCGGTCAGTGACACAGAACCCACGGAGCCAGGGCCCCTGTGGCATCCTTCTTCTCAAGGTGAACCGATGAGGAGGCTGATGAGTCAGTCGTGCTCGGCTCTATCTCTTTGCATTACAATGCACCGCCGGGGGACGATACCTGTCCTCAGGCTATTCCAGCGAGAGGCACGAGGAGCCACATTTGCCGCAAAATGATTTTGCAACAAGCGACATCCGTCCCCGGGGAAATTAAAGACCCGGTTCCCGTCGCGCGCCCTACAGGTTCTGCGTTCGTGGCGGCGGCGGCGGCCCTGGGCGTCTCTCCCTCGCCGCGTCTGAAGCTCCGCATGCAGATTTGGGGGGAAAGGAGGGCAGGCTAATGTTTTCGGCAGCCCCAGCGCCATTCCGGGCCGTGCGCGCCCAGAGCACCGCTGGGGACGGGACCCCGGCGTCCCGCGCTTATGGATGCTGTTTGTTTTAATGATCTGCCTAGGGGCCCGTTCCCCATTTCACCAAAAAAAAGCCATGGACGGAATGCTAATGCGGAGCGCGGTGGCGTGCCGAGCGGCGGGATGTTCTGGGATGTTCCGCCTGGGAGCGCCGTGCCGTTCGGCTCTCCCCGGTCTCCCCCCTCCCGCTTCAGACGTGCCGTACGGAGATGGCTATGTGAGAAATGTAGCTGCGCGTATTCAGCTGGTCTTGGAAGCGTGGTGGATCACAGGCTTGTCTATCTATAAGAGGACCAACACACCTCATTTTAAAATGTGCACAAATCAATATTTTAATGATTTAAATAGCATGAATTTACTGAGAGTCCAATCATTGAGAACAAATCTGTCGGATTCAGTTTGTTTAAACTCTGCTGTGACGTATTATTTTTGATCATCACTTTCAGACTTATTAACAGCAGGTGATTTACACTTGGCTTAACTAGATTGTTCGCTCCTGCATTTTACAACCAAGCCCTGCGAAACGCATGACTGTGGAGACTCCATCAGGAGACCAACAGAGAGAAGTGTTTCCACTCTAACTGAACGCGTTTAAAGTTGAGCCGCAGTTCGCTAGGCCGGCATTAGTGCTATGACAAGTATCGGTGTTGCACTCCCCCGCAGCAGCGGGGGCAGCAGCGATTGTTCCACCGCAGTGTGGATGTTCTGAACATCTTCCTCCTTCACAATTCTTTATCGCCGTGCCAACCCCGCTGTTCATACTCCCACATTGTAATTACCAGAGCCGCAATTATAACCGGCGCACTGTTTGGAGATGAAGTGAAATGAGACGGCTGACTGTGATTGAGCAGTAAAGTGGCGGTTCTAAAGGCAGTCACGCCACTCCAGGTTTGAGTGCACGCACACACACACACACACACACATATGCACACACGCACACACACATACACCTGGGCGCACTCACGTTTACGTACTGAACATTGCAAAAAATATGGCATGCGCACACTCATACAGAAAAGCACAGGAGGTTGTACATCATATCACAAAGCAGTGACACCTAGTGGTTGAACAAAGAAAATTAGCCCAAAATGTTTTGGATCAGACTTCCTGTCTTACGATTAGTTTTACTATGCATTATTTCTATCAGTTCTAACAAAATGATGCTGTAACTTCTGGTAATTCATTTCCATTGATTCATATTTATGTTAGAATGACATAACATCCTTGGAATATCCATAAACGACTGCTTTTGAACTTTTCCTCTCCCAATCTCTTTATGCCATCTCTTCCTTTTTCCTTCCCCCCCTTCTTTATTTTCTTCTCATCTCCACATGTGCTTTCCTATCATTGTAGTTCTTACACTTTTCCTTTTCTTACATGTTTCGCCTGCGGGCTGTCTGACTAACGATACGACATACGTCATTTAATGCATCTGTGCCTGAACTCACCGTTTGCAACGTAGACAGCCACCCACACACACTCGTGCTCCACACAGTTTGAGTCACTGCAGCGGGATCCTTCATGATGGTGATGTTTACACAATAGGACACACAAAGACCATGTTTCAGTCACTGCTCCTGAGTATGTGACATCACAAGGAACACCTGGAGGGCGGGGCTGCTGAGGTAGTCCGCTTCTCTCCCAGGTATAGTGAGGATCCGTGTGAACGCCGTGTCCTTTCATAGGAATATCAATGTGAGCGCCATATCATTTCATAGGAATGTCAATGTGAGCGCCAAGTCCTTTCATAGTAATACTTCATCAGCTCGAAACTAACTGAAAGCAGAAAACTAACCGAAGATCCTTGTATACATAAAAGAATTGGTAAAATATTGTAAGGAGCAGCTCATATTTTTCTCTAGATGTTCCCACGCACATTTGTAGAATTCTAGTAGAATCCTATTAAATCTTGTTGCCTGCCAACATAGATGCCCTCACAGCATATTAGCAGGAATGCACTATGTACCGTATAGGCTAAACATACTGAAGACAGAGGCATTAAAGGGTAGACTCCATGCTAAATTGCCTCCCATAAGCAGTTGTAAATAAACAGTTAATTCTCAACTGAACAATTAAGTGAGAATTAAAATTTAATGACACTTGAGCAATATTTAATGAAAGATGAGATCATTATTTGGTAAATGATGCTCACTGTGAATGTAATCTGTCAGTTATGCCTACTCATGCCCTGTAAGTGTGTGTGTGTGTGTGCGCGCTTTTGTACGTATGAAAAAGATAGCGCGAGTGTGTATATGTGAAACAGAGAGCGTGGATTTCTTTTATGAGTGAGAGTGTATGTATTTGTGCTTATACGTGAAAAAATGTGTGTACATCTGTGTAAGAGAGAAATAATGTGTGTTTCCATTGTTTGCTGTGTGTGAAAGGAAGTGTGTGAGAGAAAATGTGCATGAAAAAGAGTGTGAATGTGAGTAAGTATGTGTTTCTAAGTGAATGTGTGTGAGAGGTGTGCTTGTGTGAAGGTGTGAAAGAGTAGGTGTGTATTTGCTTGTGAATATGTGCGAGAGAGAAAGTGTGTGTTTGTGTGTGAGTGTGTGAGAAAGTGTGTGTTTGTGTGTGAGTGTGTGAGAAAGTGTGTGTTTGTGTGTGAGTGAGTCCATGAGAAAGTGTGTGTTTGTGTGTGAGTGTGTGAGAAAGTGTGTGTTTGTGTGTGAGTGCGTGAGAAAGTGTGTGTTTGTGTGTGAGTGTGTGAGAAAGTGTGTGTTTGTGTGTGAGTGTGTTAGAAAGTGTGTGTTTGTGTGTGAGCGTGTGAGAAAGTGTGTGTTTGTGTGCGAGTGTGTGAGAAAGTGTGTGTTTGTGTGTGAGTGAGTCCATGAGAAAGTGTGTGTTTGTGTGTGAGTGCGTGTGGGGGCAGTGCGTGTTGCAGTGTGGCAGCAGTCCATTATGTCCTCCGGCGGGGTTGGAAGTGTCCTGTGCTTTGTTCTTGGTGTGGTTGGGTGTCTGTCTTCTGCCCTTTGTGTTTGAGCAGCGCGTCGCGGCGCTTTACTGGCACATCTGTCGAGGTGTGGCCCCCTCACAATGGGGAGCGCGGCAGAAGGCGAGAAAGCCCGTGCCTGTACACCGGGCCCACCACGCAGGCTCCATCTGGCCCGTGCCTCAACAGATGCTCCTTTGGGGACCCCCCTCCTGCTGCCCCTCCTGCCCCCTCTCCTCCCCTTACTGCCTCAGCATTGCAGCGGACCCGTCTCTTCCATTCACCCCAAAGTCGGTCGGGCTTCCCCCACCGCTGCCGGGACGAGTAAAGCAATTAAAGGCATTCAGAGTGACTCCGCCCTCTGACCCCGTGCCCCACCCCTTTCCCTGGCCGCCATCGGGGGGTGACAATGGGCCCCATGCACGACAAGTCCCCGGGAACACGCCCCGCCATTGTACCCTCACACACTTTCCCCATCATTCCTTCACATGGGTCTTTGTGACAACCCCCCCTGCAGTCCCCCTCTACAGCCCATACACACTCTGACAATGAAGTGTCGAAAGTTAACTCTTCAGCAAGCACACTCACACATGGACGCGCACACACACACACACACACACACACACACACATACAAATGCATGCACATATACATACTGTATGCATATATCCATGAACAATGATGCATGCTCACAAATATACATGCACACAAACATGAGTCCAAACATGCACACACACACACATTTGATTGAAGTAAGACTTTTAAAAGTGCTTTTTTTTTTTTTTTTTTAAATGGTCCCCAGATTCATATGCTTCTGATCATGGTTGTGTTGGCTTCAGGCTTGCCAGGCAGATTCCGAAATCACAAACAAACATCATGCCGTCTGTCAACCAAAGAAGCCAAAGATATGACATGACATGACTGAAGTAAAAGCCAAAATCAACAATGCTTGTTTGGGGAAAAACCCAAAAAAGAAAAAGCGTCCGACTGCCAACTGGCTTGTCCTAACAAACTTGTTTAAATACAAATGAAGCACTAAAGAGACTAAATAAGACTATGGGGAATGCTACTTTGGGAAGTGGATCTACTAGGATTGAATAGATTCTCTTCATGCATTGAAATGCCAAATTATGACAACATAATTTTTATTAAAAAAGTGAAGAAAATTGTTGGGATCCAGCATAATATTTCAAAATTTTTCTTAATGCAGCCAATCTTGATAGAAAATCCAACCATGGAAACTTTGTTTTCTTCTCCGTCTTGTTAGACGAAGAAAGAAGCTGCTCAAACTGTATAATATGGGTTACTTTTTTTGGAACTACCTTATAAGCTCTGAAATATGCTAAATCATGAATAGAGGCTATTGGGAATTCTGGGGAAACTTAGAAAATTATGTCAAAAAATGTAAGAATTTCAATACTTTATTCATTGTAACAGGTTAATGTTACATGCCGTATGCCTTACTTTAAAATAGGTTACTTTGTCTTTTATCTTTAAACTTCACTTTAAATTGGGCTAACCAATCAAAAACCAGTGGTAATAAGCCATTATTTTTATATCTATATTGGCTTTCTGATCAATGCACCTCCTATTCAGTGACTCAGAATTGTTTACAAACTGTTTGATTTTGTTCTGACCCTTTCTTATCCTACACTGTATTCCTCAGCAATAGTGCTGACTCTTTTGATCACTCTTTACATGCTGTGATACATGCTGCATCTACACATGCTGCTTTGTATAATGTTGATAGTCTTTATAGTTTTTTTATCAAAGGAAAATTTGGGGAAATTTTGATTCAATGCGTGGTGTTTTGCATCAGTGATAGTAGTGAGATGATATTGTTAAGGCGTAATTGAAAATACTGCTTCTGGCTTTGTACCAATTTGGTTGAATGGTCTGTCCTGAGACTACCAGCAACAGTAGCCATGGAGACCTGGCCATAAGGATGCCACCAGCACAGTGGAATATGAACTTTATTTTTCTTATAGGCGTAAGAAAAACAACAACGTAAATGAGAAATGCAAAATGGAATTTGTAGTGTATATATATATATATAATATATGTTGCCTTTGGCAGAGTTAATAAAGCAGAAGCAGGGTGCGCTTTAAGATGGCTATGGCTTTGGTGCTGTATAGCACGGTAGTTCATCTCTGCAGTACACAGCTGGGCTGCAGGTAGTACAATGTTGGGTAGTTGGGTACCTGTGAAAGGACAGACACGGCCTGGGGACCTGTGTGTTGGACTGGAAAGATCTCCTGTCTCACCCTGCCTGAAACTGATTTTTTACAGGCTGAAATGGTCGAGCATTATACCGAGCAAAATGTTCCATACAGTAGTATTGCTAATGATGTACACACGTGCTCAGCTAATAAACTACTTCAAAGAGAATATCTTCTTTGCATAAACATATGGGTTCCTTTGAGGACGTGTTAAACTGACTGTGAATCTATGTAATGTTGATGGTGGAATTGCCGCGCTAATGACATCGACGGTAGTTAAAACGTGCGGCTGCAAGGAGACTGCCAGATACTTCAGTTTCAGTGGACTCAGCGGACCTGGGCTGTTGATCACGTCCAGATCAGCACTGCTACATTTCCTGTCAGCAGCCTTTTCTTTTTTTTCTTTTTTTTTTTTGTTGCTGTTCAGTACATCCAAGCGAGCCCCTGTGGAGGGGGAACCAGTCTGGAAAACAGGCCCCCGCCACCATCACAGGCCTACACCCCATTAAACTGACGAGCCCTGTCAGCGCAGGGGACGGAGCCCGCGGAACCACAGGGCCCCCGAAACCGGGTGGCAGCCACATCTGCTCAGCTCATGCTGGGGGACGAGGAACGGGTGCGGTCACCGGATACTATTCGCTGCATCACCTCTGATGTGGTTCCGTCATCGCGTTCAGACCACTCATGCGTGATCTGAGGGGGCTATATTAATCACTGCACGTGCTGCATTGATGGCAGTGCTGGTAACATTTCCAGGGCTACAGGTTGCTATCTATCACTGGAGATTAGCTCAGAAGAGACACCAAGAAAATGACTGGCACCAAAAGAAAAAAAGAAAAAAAGAAAAAAGAGATAGAAAAATATTTCATTTCAGCACAATGTCCATAAGGGCAGAATGGCACCGCATTCACACTGAGCTGTCTGACCAGGGAGGTCAATCATTTATTATAAGGCTGACTGGACACATATTGTTTTGAGAGAGGAACAAGTCTCAGCCCTCAGCCCAGAAAATGAACTCAACAGCCCAGGAGCAAAACTAAGTGTTAGGGAAAGCCCTAGTGCTGTATTGTGCTCTTGCACATCTCATACAGGTTGTCTAGAAAAAGCAAATATGACATTGAAGGGGATATGCTGATTCAACCCGATCCAGTCTCTCTGACCTGCTTTGACAACACCTGTTCTGCAGTGTCCCATTGGCTGTGCTGCGTGCTGCTCTTGCTTCCGTGAAATTATCTTGATGGAAACTTTTTGTGTTTCTAAGAGAGGGTGCAGCTCACACGCTGGCAGTACCACATCCCCGTTCTTTTCCACACTGGCTTGTTTTGTTTCGTGGCCTTGGGGGGGGGGGGGGGGGGGGGGGGGATGAGGTCATGCAGAATAAATGAGTCAGTGCAAAAAGACCTGTTTTTGCTCTCTCCTGGTTTCCGGGGTGTGAGTGGCTACCGAAATTAATGAAACGCCCTCCTCCGTAAGCGGCGAAGTGAGGCCGTTTATCTTCACTCTGTGTGCTGTGCATGTCACTGCACTTACCTTATCGGCAGCCGTGAGAAATGGGGGTTTTATAGAAATGGACAGGAAAGCACAGTGTGTGAAAACCATTGTCTTGAAAACGGCTGCCAGAACGGAGAAGATAAAGTCTTTGAATCTGGGCTGGAATTCAGATGAGTCATAAGAATATATTGATTGTATCAGCACACAGTGACTCTTTCTGGCAGTGCATTACGGATACTGTATACACAGTTCAGTTTATGTACCCCACTTTGTGTGTTGAAAAAGAACATGGATTGCCATAGTTTATGGTCATATATGTTCAGAGAAAAAAAAGGTAAAACCTCACAGATACAGTATGAATGCTTCAGGAATAGCAGTCATTTGAAAGTCTGAAACATTTATAGGTTTTGAAGCGAAATCGAAACACAGCTTTTAATTTGAATTTGAATTATTTATCGGAATATTTACTGGCAAACTCTCATTAATCTTTTTTTAAAACATGCTCTCATTTTGTTGCTATAAAGAATTTAATCAGCTGATAACCAATAATCGAAAAAGCTGTCAGTGGAACTCATTAAAGCATTTTTTGTACGTTAAGCTTTCAAAAAGATGCAGCATGGAAACACAGCATGACAATGACAACCTGTCTTTTGCTGACATCTGTTTGCAAAAAATGCGACTCTGCTTGCATTCTCAAAGTCAAAAACATTACATACTGTATGTTAATGGCATAAAGAATGGTCTATAGTATCAACTGCAGAGAAACTAAAAGTTATTGACTGAGAAAATTTATTCATTTTCACAAACTGAGGCTAGTTCACTTTTTCTACTAAGTATACTGTGATGATTTTAGCCCATATTTAATCATTTTAATTGCCCTTGCAAGTCTGTTACAAGTTTTATTTATGGTTAAATTGGGCTTAGCATGGAAAGCGTACCTTAGCTTGACTTGTATTGTGTTTTGCCTTGTCAGGTTCTAAGTGCCAAGATAATTGGTTCTTCAGAGCTACTTGTGCATATCAAGCAGTTTTTACATTTCTTAATCTTGTTCACAGTATGGTTTCAACCACACTGTGGGACCTCCAACAGTCAACAAAGAATATTCCTTCAATAATGTAATGTGTAAACAAAAATCAGCTGTTGTACGGAAAATGATGTCGTGTGACAATAACATGAGAGAATATGTAAGTGGCGAATGGCTTGAGAGAACAGTTTGTAACTTTTCGTGTCATGGCTGGACTACATTCATTAGCACTGACATTTATTCAAATGTCACTGTAAAACCAGATGGCATTGATTAACAATAACTTAAGGAAAAGAAGGCCCATTTCTCAACATCAGAAAATAAAGGCATTTATTTTCATTAGTATTAAAAATACCAGGCTCATCTTGAGTGGATGCTCCAATAACCACCCTTTACTCTGCTCACAGCAGATTACAACATCAAAAAACACACTGCATTGCATGTCATATTTTCAATCGGTAAATTAATTCAATTTAAAAAGCTTTCCTACATACAGTACATACATAATCCAGCAGTTACTCACAAACATTCACTTAATGTCTATGCGGATTCATCGAACTGCTTCTACCAACGTATGCCAATTGTGTAGGCTATATCTGAGCAAAGACTCCTGCAGATGGACTAGTATGAAACATGAGTGGTGGTGAGGTGATGGAATGTGATGGTTGGTTGTCGTTTCCCATATAGGAACTTGTTTGTAACATACTTTATTAAAGCATGTTACAGCTTAAAAATTCATGGTCGAGCTGCAGCGAATATCTACAAAACTACAAAACATTTCAGCGAAACTATCTGGATGGACAGATACTCCTTCGGGTAAGTGGAAACATACCTTAATATCAATTTTGGCAGAACTGCCCCATTAATTCAACATTTTTAATGCAATCTGAAAGCACGCGCTACTATTTTGGAGTACTCCGGTCATAATAAGTCAACTTGCTGCATGGTTGCTTGTGAGGATTGTTGTCATGACCAGTTTGAACTATTGTGACCAGAGAAATGCATAAGCAAACTATAATTACAGAACAGATGTCTTGGACAGTGACATGTGGTGTGAATTAGGCTACTGGGCTCTGGACTTCATCAGGGTTAATTCTATAGTTTGAATGCCTGGATTACCACTGATCTTGCATCTAATTTCCAGTGATTGAAAAGCCTTGGAAACTTAGTGCATTCGACTGCTGCAAAGAAAATTATACGGAAGGCTTGGATGGAGCCTCTGATTGCACACAATGTAGTGTGGTATTTGTTATTTTCATGACATTATTCTTCCACAGTGGGACTCCACTGGGCCTCCTGTGGCTCAATCTCAATGTGGAATGTGGCTGCAGGAATCATGACAGACCAGCAAGTGCATTGTTGATTACCAATGTTTATGTTTATGTCCAAGGAGAGGAGTTAAAGATGAAAGTAAAAAATGTATAATAAAATAAATGTATAATTCAAGTGGCCACTTTAATGTGGGTTTGGAACTGGAACTGGTCTGAGCACAGATAGTTATATCCTCCTGGCCAAAGCAGTAATGTGTCCTGGCTTGTTAAACGCAAACTGTTGCTTCCCTCAGATGGAACCCTAATCAACAGAAAGTTTCTACAGGATCACAAAGACTTTCTAAGCTGACGCTGCTGAAGAATGTCCCTTTCGCGGTTCGCTCTGTGTGACGCTCAGCAGGGGCTGCGGGCCTCGACAATGATGGGCACGGTGTCTGTCAGTCAAAAATAATTATGACTTTGCTTTAGGCAGCTCCCTACGGATTAGCAGCTCATTCAGCAGCTTTGTCTGTTCAATTAGCGGCTCTGTTCTCTCGGGAGTCTGTCTGACACCTGTATGGCTGGACGCTATTGCAGGCTCCGCTCTGGGTCCAGATCTGTCTGCGCTGAATTCTGCCTGTGCTGTGTTCTGCGTTCACTTCTGCCTGTGCTGTGTTCTGCGTTCACTTCTGCCTGCGCTGTGTTCCGTGTTCAGATCTGCCTGCGCTGTGTTCCGTGTTCAGTTCTGCCTGCGCTGTGTTCCGTGTTCAGTTCTGCCTGCGCTGTGTTCCGTGTTCAGTTCTGCCTGTGTTGTGTTCTGTGTTCACTTCTGCCTGTGTTGTGTTCTGTGTTCACTTCTGCCTGTGCTCAGTTATGGGTTCAGTTACGGGGCTCTCTGTGAGCTCTGAGTAAAGACGTACTTGGTGTGAGGTTAGAACGACGCACTCTGGGCCGTTTGAGCTAAAAGCTTGGCTGTTGCTGGAATGACCGCTGCGCGACACTGCAATCCGAGAGTCTGCAGTTGCGCTGCAGCCATCCCAGATGACCAGCGTCTGCTCTGTCTATTCATTTAAGCAGATTACAGTCTGGAGGCTGCACAGCTTCAACGCGTGTTGTCCAGTAATCAGAGGGGTGGACCGCTCTTCTTTGAACTGTGCAGGGCTCTCGCTCGAGCTTAATCCCTGCTATTTCACCACCGAGAGCTGGACAACTCCCATTCCTGCCTCTGATGTGCGCGGACAATGCACGGGAGCGGCAAATCGTTTCCGTGGAGTGGCTTTGAACGTATATATGCGGTGGATGGAAATCTAATTGCGTCGCAGCCCCCCTGTGTTTAAGCTCACAGTCGGGCTGGAAGGAGGCCCCTGTGAAAGCAGGTTGTAATTATGGGAGCAGAGTTCTGTTTGTTTCATTGAGAGCAGTAGACAGGAGCAGATTACGGTGCACGAAGGGGTAGTTATTAATGCTTTCTGCTATCCCCATCAAGCACTGCTCTGGACTGTATGTATGTGTATATATACACTGTACAGCATGTGTGTGTTTATCAAGAATGCTTTGACAGTGTAACCGCATTGCTGATGTCTTCTGCAGCTTCGAAAAACAACAACAAAACAGTCTGTGAACAGGAAGTTTAGTTTGTATGGACAAAATAAATATGAAAAGGCAGAAAAACCTACATCTTGTGACCATTATATACATTTCATTTTAAAACCTCTAAAATGCTGCTTCAAGTGGGGATGTTTTGGGGGAATTCTTTCAAAGGTGCATGGTTTCTTTTCTGATATTGGAATACATTGCTTTATCTCGGACCACAAGGATACCCTAAAGTAAATAAAAATGAAGAGAACAAACTAAACTGCAAACACTTTTATCCATGCTGAGCAGTACATGAAATCAATCTAAAAATGTAATTTAAAATCTCAGCTTTGCACTTTACCACTTCAACCAGCAAGAAGTTTGAAAGATATATGATTTGTAACTGATTTGATTCATACAGGGATTGTCTGGCATGAGGTATGAGTGAGCAACCAACCAGTCAATCTTGTGATGTAAAATAGTTATGAAAAAGAAAGTTCATAAAACTGTCTGATTAAAACACTGGAGTCAGAGAAACAGCATTCCTCAGGGATATTATACAGGCCAGAGGCCTACGTGGAAGTGGCCTGTGCAGGGATTTGAGGGTGCTGGGGTTGGGATGGGGAACAGGGGGGGTGGGATTGGGGTTGTGTGCTTTAGATTACCTCACACAATGAGCTATAAATCCAAGATACAGCCCCTCCTGCTCCACATACGCACCCGCAGGATTCTAAAGAGAGGACCAGCCTGCAGATGTCCGGAGGAAGCCTCGGTATTTCAGGGCCATGTTTGAGGACCCATCCCAGTATTGGGACTGCCCACAACCCAAATCCCTACCCTCATTACTCAAAAGTGGTGACTGGGAGGATTGGGATAAAACATGAACAGACAACAATAATGATCCCACTTTTGTGTCCATGCTGCTCTTCAGCGAGACACAGGGAGCGCGTTTACTGACGGACTTTCGGAGAGGCTGAATGGCGGTTGCGCGCCTGTGCTTTGAGCGTTGTTTATGCTGTGATTACTCTGAGCGCACAGTCACACAGCTCCAGTGCGCCGTAGCGCACGCAGCGAGGTCAGAGCCAGGTCTGTCGGCTCTTCCGTCACTCTGCACGAGAGGGATCAGCTGTTCTCCAGCGCATGAAGAATTTCGCCGCAAATTACTCGGCCAAAAAAAAAAAAAAACGTGTAAAGCGCTAGACACATTCGATTCGAAATTCGTTTAGAAAAGCAGAAAGAATTCACGAGATGCAATGCAGCCTCCTGCATCCTGTCACCGAGCGAAGCGTTCGCCAGATGGGGATCCGGCCCTCACGGACACCCCAAATGTGCGGAGTAGAGATAAATCTAAGATGTCAGTCAGCTCAGCACGGCACCAGGAAATCCCATCCATTTCCTGTGTCTTCCCACACCAAGATGCCAAGAGCATTACCGTGTGGCTGTGGGGAGAGGGGAAGAATCACGGCGAGGAGGCTATTTATAGCCACGGGATTGAGGCGGGAACTACAGGCCTCTGTCTTTCTTTCAGCCTGCTTGGGAGCGCATTCGGGCGACGGCTGATAAGGCGAGTCTTTTGTCGAAGGCGAGCCAGGATGTGTGTACGTTTCGACAGCGTGTAAAGCTCTCTTTCCTCCGCATTGTGTGCCGTATCAGGAGGGCGTAGCAAATCAGGGGGACAGCAGCGCCTCGCTTCCATTAACGCGCGACCCCGCCGACGGCCGTCGTTTTAACCGAAGGCAGCGGCCCCGCGGATTACGTGACCCCCCCTAGGGGGGTAGGGGGGAACAGACATTTCATTACCTGTCCTTCTCCTGGCTCCCTCCCCTCCAGCGTCAGAGTCTGATTGCGTTGGGAGCGAGGGCGTCGCCTGCCGTCACTTCAGCGGGGCCCACACAAACAGCCGGGCGCCTGAGTCCAGAGCAGCGGGGACCCAGTTACGCCCCGGTGCCCGTGGAACGCGGCCGTTTCGCCTTTCGCCTTTCTTTCGTCTCGTTTGAGGTTCGGACTTGTCCAAGATGGAGCCCAGAAACTGCGCCCACAGATGCAGCGGCAGTGCAGCGATGTATGTTCAGGGTAGCAGAACGCTGACGTTGGCCTGTTTGTGTGATAGCTCTGCTCGCGCGGCATGCCCGTTATTTTATTTTGTTTCGCTCTCGAGGTTGTCTTTTCACACACGAATTTCACCTCTGTTTGTCAGCTCGCGGGAGGAGCGTGACGGTGAGGGGGCTTTCGTTTCCGTGGCGCTGACTCCTCGCCTGATTTCGCCCCAGGTTTCCTCCGTACGCACACTGCTGCGTGTGCGTGTGGATCTGATGTGGGGTATCACGATGACATGTGAAGCAGATCCTGCTCGCAGGGCTGTAATCCCATCATACACTGCGCCGCTAGTGCTTAGTGACAGAGCCTTCAGGCTGCGGGAGCATGGCTATGGCACGTATTGCACGGGGAAAAGAGAACGTGTAGGCCACACACGTAAGCAGAGATTTCACTGCTGAGGTCACATGACACCAAGGCGTATACTGTGCGGACCACGTTCAATTCAGAGAATCAAAGGGCCAGTGGAAAAGTTAGCATCTCATCCATCTCACTTGGTCTTTGCAGCAACAGAACGAGAGGTTTCCCGTTATCAGTATAAGGAGCTGAAAGGGCTGCAGTCATGAATCCTGGGCAGATCGTGGGCAGATTGTGCCTGACTGCTTGGATCCCTGCTGTATCTGTCTCCCCTGACCTCGCTATGTGATGAGGAGGAGCGATACTGCTGTTTATGGCCTCAGTTTGTTCACTCCATCAGCCGGCACAGCCACTGCACAGGAACTGGGGAGAGGATACCATCATCATCATATCTTCACCTTCATCAACCTAAAGTTAGAAAAGGAGACTCTGAAAATGACTCTGCCATTACAATGACAAGGGCCTCTTCATCCATGATGCTGCCAGTGACCACAGCCCACTTTAACAAGGTGGAAAATGTCCTCCTTCGCCCAACTGCATGATGGGAGAGGGATTTCCCAGCCTGCAGTGAGGTTGTTTCCTCTCCTCCTTTAATGATGTGCTATGAGGGGGAATGGCCTGTTTAAAGATCCCAGTGAGGGATGACTACAAGCCTGACCTTTGAGGGAAGGGCAATGAGAGATCAGGCGGAGCAATGAGAGATTAGACGGTGCCGAGGAGCCTGACCTTGCTCAGGCAGGGCTTCAACTGCCGAGTCCGCTGGGTAATCCACCTCCACAGGCTGTCACATATTCTCCCAGCAAGCCCAATCCCAGCTGCCATGGGGAATGTTGTTACACGGTGCGAGGAGCCGTTTCTGTGCTTGTCTCTGACAGAATCTCTGGCAGATTGAACCCTTGGGTTTGGGGATTGTGGGTAATTCCGCGCCTCTGATGAAGCGGGCCTTCTCTGTGTGTCTCTGTCAGAGCTGACACGGCGCGTGTGCCAGAGCCGTCAGGATAATGGTGACCGCGGCGAGGGCCCGGCCAGATGATGGCGGGCCAAGGCGCCGTCCCGGATTCACGGGCCGCTGCGATGCAGCTGTCTGCCCTGCCCACTCAGTGGCAGCCTTCAAGAATTCTGGGATTGTACAAAGGACTGTCCTGAGCCTGTGTGCAAGACCATGAATTTGCCCCCCTCTCCACACATACACACCCACACAGGGCTCTCTGGAATGCGATATATGCCAAGCTCAAAGCTCGATGCTTTGAATCTCTCTGACTGAACCTGTATTATTCTCAGCAGGAGAGAGCCTTCTTTCTGGCCGGTTGATGCTACACTTCCTGCTGTTTAAGTCGGTGGTACTTATGCCCAGTTATCATATGAAACCCCCACTGTGTCATCACCTTAGATACTGTCCTAACCACCAGCTGCTTTCTCAATGCCTTCCCAAAGCAGATAATTTACCACGCAGGAGTGCAATTGAATTTCAATACATTTCCAGCTGTTTTTTTTCTTTTTTGTCTTTGAGCTCCCCAGCCTCCAATAGTTCATAATAATGCAGGGACAATATCTTGGGGATGTCATTTGCAGAGGGTTGTGGGCCTCATCAGTGTCTCCGAACACGATTATGCTTCTGGTAAACTTCCATAATTTATTGGGGCTAATCGCAGGGCACTCCCGTTGAGATCCTATTATATGCCATTAAGGGATGTGCCCCTTTCAATTTGTGTACGTCATGGCTGGACGTCCAAGACGGAACCCCGGTTGACACGGAACATATTAAAGCTGCAAGGATCTAATTGCAGTTTGAATTGACTGACCCTGAGATGACCACAGTCCATGCATTACAGTAGTGCTTCACATCCGCGGGATGAAATATGGACTGTGAACTTACACAACACGCGCAAATCACTCTAATAAGGAGCAGAGAGGAGAGCAGAAGGGACAAAGCATCACATTTACTTGTTGAATATAAATGCAATTAAAAAGTGCTATTACAGGAAACATATGTAACTGTGATGACAAGACCTACCCTGACCCTACTGGCAAGACAGATGAAAAGTACGAAATGTAGGCATACATATAAATCTCTGTGAGTTCATTTTTTTCACATACTTATCTGTATCTACAAGAGCCGTGTGGCACTGAAACCTCTCACGGTTAATGACTGTTGAAGGAGTAAAAATAATGTGCGTGCTCTATACTCCATAAAATATTCTCTGCACAGGAATGGTGAAATCAAAAAATGGGTACCATAAATTTTTTGTCCAGGGCAGAATAATACTGCTGTCCTCTTTCTCTTTACCTGGCTTTCTCCATCACAGTTTTATTCATAATGTTAAATAAGGATAACGGTAAGAATTGCACTCACTGTAGTTCTCCTGTTCTAACAGATGAGAAATCCCCTGCGGGAGTTTAATTTGCTACTGGCAAACAGACCCCTAACAAACCCCTAAAATACTTTTCCTTACATAAATACTTCTAAAGGAATATGAATCAAGAATACAGTTTTTATTTTCAGCAAGCTTTGTACGTTTTTATATCCAAATTGGTTTCTGCACTGTCAGAGCTGCCTAAGCCCTTATCCTTTCTTGTGCAGGCGGCTGTGTTTTCCTAAGACTCTCCACTAAGTTAAAATAACTCACCTCTTTCAGTTTCCTTCACTCACCCCAACTTAATGTTGTCTGAGCGTAGCTGGGGCGAGGGCGTCTTTGCAGGCTGAAGACGGGGCCTTTTGAAGACAGTTACGACTTGGAGAACATCCGTCTTTAAACAGGATGCAGGATGCAGGCCGCGTGCGGGCGACGGCACCGCGGCGGCTCCTGTGATGTGGCGGAGCAGAGGAGGATGCAGCCGGGCAGTGCGTTTCATCTGGGCGATGTGTCACCGCCTCGCTGATGCGCCGTCTCAGAGCTTCCTCAGGCGTTCTGGAGGGGCTCATCACTCCACACCGGCTATCGCACACAAACCAAACCAAGGTTAAAACGGACTGCTTATGCATCTCACTGGCTCTGGCGGAAAAGGCACTGAAACGAAACAAGAAAGCTGAAGAGCAACAACAACTGGAGCAGCGCGCAGTCTATCTGGTGGCCTTCAAAGTGGGATCAGAACCCCGGAGCGCTAACGCTGGGCTAAATGGAGACTGTGCTGAGTTATGTAACTCCCACTCCCACTCGGTTTCATGCGCGCTCGACGCCTAAACACGCTTTCAGAAGACGGCTTATCGTGGGAGACAATTTAGTATTTCGCTTTTCACCAGACAAGACTGAATGTACTATATGGGGGTGGGAGGGGATGGGTGCTGCCTGGCGCTCGAAACTTTTAACTCGTCAGCACTCTTAGTCCTCCACTCTCCTCACCGATCTGCGCACGCTGCCCATGTGACCGTGCGTGCGTGACGGGAGGGCGTGGTCTGCCAAAAGTGACGAGGGGTGGGGGGGGGGGGGAGGCGAAGGCAGCTCAATGTGCAGAGAGAGTGGGAGGAAGGAGGGGGGGGGCTGGTGGGGTGAGGCAGGTGTTCCTGCTCGTGCTGCCCCCCTCCCTTCAGGATTCTCCCATTGTCCTACCCCTCAAAGGAACAGCTGCCGTGTCGCCCCCCCCCCCTTTCCTCCCCCCCCTCCCCCCAAACTTCTCTTGTCAGGCTGTGTTTGCAGACAGGCCCTTGAAAAAAAGGAGCCAGTGCGAGGAGGCCTCAATTACCCGCCCGCCAGTGCGCGCCCCAGCCGCCCGTGCCCGCCCCTATTCAGGCGCCGTCCATAACAAGCATGTCCTGGATTCATATGGGTCCCCATTCGCCCCGAGCCGAGGGACAGACACCCCTTTTGTCCCCCCCCAAAAGCAATTTCAGATGCCTTTGGTCTCCCTCACTCCCCTTTGATATGAGAGAAATGGTATCGATGGAATGGCAGCCACATTCCTCTGTTTCTTTAGAAAAAAAGGCAGCGCGTCGCTCCTGCAATTCAATCAACTTGTTCCTGGGGAACCAGGGTCAGAGGTCAGTCCTCAGAGAAATATTGTCAACAGCCCGCTGTTATTGTTCAGCATTTTGGAGATGTTTACCGACAACTGCGAAGATGTCGTTGACTTTCTTCCTTTTTCGCTGGTGAAGCACATAATTAACGTGAGAGGTTATATATTTTTTAGCTTGAGTTTTTTTGTTGTAGTGTGTACTGCTACTTCAGTTTTTAAAGACTCTTTTGAATGGCCAATGGTGTTAATTAGTTGTTTGTTGCAGCTGATTTAATTAAGGTTATGCCTGTATTTTAAAAACAACTATCATTGTAATAAAAATATTTTGTTTTTTGGCTACAGATGGAGAGAGAGAGAGAGAGAGAGAGAGAGAGAGAGCAGCAGATGTCTCTGACTTTTGAATTTGGTGGTCTTTGGAGAAGCATCAGAATGCATTCTGTCATTCTGTCCTATGAAAACGTCTCCTCTCTGAAATGTCAGAAAGCATTGATTTGTATGAAGCTGGGATGTCCCGGCGCGTGCGCTGATGGCAGAGTCTCGCGTGGAAGGGAATGTCGCAGGCACCCCTCTCCCCAGCGCTCTGACCCTCTGGCGTCGGAGGACGAGTAGGCCCACAGCTGACTGGGCCGCCCCGCCTCTCTCCCATGAGCCCATTGTGTCCGGGTCACTGATCAAAGAGAGGTCAGCCGGAATTGATTAGCTCTGTATCACTGATAGATAGATCAGCGCTTTGTTGTTGGATTCGTAAAAACCCCGTGCAGCACTTAAGCGTAATTGAAATTCGCCCCGTTTTATTGAATCATTTTGTTTCTGTTTCCATAACGATAAATTTTCCCAAGCAACCGGGTTCAAGTGCACGAGGCTTCGGCTTTATTTTTAGACGTCTTAGTGACACTCCTGTCTCGATGATAAACTCGCATTTGTGTATGGTGCTAGACATCACCGGAGCAAAATAAACACGCCTGGCTTTAGATGCAATATGATGTCACTGTGGATAGGCCGGGCATTGTTGCTGTCTGTGGAGACATGTTCCCTTTCAGACAACACAGACTGCTAGATTGATGGGTTGGCAGATGGGCTAACTGCAGCATCATTCATAGCATACTGTGCCCCAGCGCATTAGTCACTGAGCAGTAAGCGCTCTCTATGCTTTGGTTAGAAGGGGTCACTGAAAATATGCTGGATGATTGAGCTGAAACAAAATGAAAAATAATTATGGTTCCAGATATTCTACGGCCGTATCTGTATTGACAATGTAGTTAAAGCACACCATACACTCTTTAGCTTTTAAAACATTTTTTTTTTACATTGTACAAGGAGATGTCTTTGTTGCCCAGCATGCAGTGATACTTTGTTATCTCCCTCTAATTACAGTATTATAAGTACTCTCATTAGTTGTGCAGGTTAAAAAGTGCAGATTACGCAATATACCCACCGGCTGGCAATTTACCGTTTTTGCAAAAATGGCCGATCTTCATTAGCATCGCTACTGTTCCAGACGACAGTCAGCAGGATTACTTTTGAACTCGTTTAGAGAGCGTGTGAGGAGAATTAACAGCTGAGGACAATTTAAGCGCAGCTCGAATTCTGCAACTTATGTGATGGTGTCAGGCTGAAGAGCTTATCATGGCTAATATTATAGGAAAGCTAGCTAGCATTCAAATTATTGTTTGCCAGGACGATGATTCATTACAAATCTCATACACTTTAGTAGACTTTAGTGGGCTGTAGCAGAGAATTATTGATGATTGCATGTAGCCTGTCGTATTCTGTATTTATTATATATTTCAGCTAGCCATTAATGAGTAATGAAGGTACAAGCACAGCTAAACAGTTGCTAGCTATGCTAACTATGCAGGTATCTGATCGGCGCCTGAAATGTGTGGCATTGGCTCGCTAGCTGATGCTGCAAACTGTGGAAGCATACCCTGATTCTGTGATTGACCTACCTTTCTCTGAACCATGGCCGGCTGCCATTACAGATTCATTGAGGAGAGAGAGAGTCTCCTGAATGAGCATCTGACAGCACCCGGCTACAGCTAACTGCCACGTCACACCGGACTGATTTCCTCACGGCTGTTAGTACAGGGTGAGCTAACACTCAGCCAGTAGAATCTGCGTTTTTATCCTCAAGGACTTGGCCATACTCCACTTGTGCAGGATGAGTCACGTAATCCAGCCTCAGCTTGCAGACTGGTGCCTGGGTGCAGTGCGGTTTGACGTGGGAAACCGGAGAGGTGTCTGTCACAGTGGATGATGGATAGAGTGGAGCTGGGAAGCGTCCCCGTGCCCTTGCTGGACGGCTGCCACGTATGAAAATTTGGTCACAAGATCGATGGCGTGCTCAGAGCGACCCTGTCCACCCTGACCGCGGCCGACGGGTGTAGCCTCCGTTACCAGGACGTGCTCGCGGTCATTGGCTCTGGCTAAAAGCGCTTGCTAAATCAATGTACAGTAATGTAATGCAATGCAATGTAATGTAATGAGCGGGGCTCACTGGCACCAGACACTGGAACTCTGACAGCACTCCCCCCCAGATACACAGTGTAATGTATCAGAGGAGAGGTGCGGCAGCTGGTGCTCGGTAGCGGGGGCAGGTGGAGAGAGGCGGCGCTCCCTGTGCCCGCGCGTGTTTCACCTCCTCCCGGGACTGATCTCGCTAAGCCCCAAATCGCTGCGAGCGACCCGCAACGCGCCGGCCGCCGGCCCCCCCGCCCCCCCCAGACTCGGTGCTTTTTAATTGCCTGAGCACCTCTGCGATCGCTGCGCACAGGAGGGGTGGGACGGTGGAGGGGGTGGGGGGGGGGGGTGGGTGGGTTTCGGGGGCATTGGCAAGCCAGACAATGCTTCCCTTTCTGCGGTGCCACCGTGGGGCCCCCGGGGCCGAGGCTGCGGCTCCAAAACAGGTTGTTTGTCTCGCGGCCCCCGCTGAATGGGGCCATCTGGATGCTGCCCGGCGACGGCTGTCCTGCCCGGGCGTCCCGGCACAATGAAGACACGAGCGCCGGCTCTATGGCCGGGCACCGGCGCTGACAAAGCGAGAGGGGCGAGAGGGCGGGGAGGGGTTCTGCGGGGGTACCAGGGCCGAGCTCCCCGGCTCCCTCAGCAGGCAAGGCTCACATAAGCCCCTTATTGGCAGATTAGCACCGCAGAAAAGGACAAAAAGGGACAACAATGCTGTTTACAAACCGAGCGCGGAATGCAGAAGTGAGCCTCCGGACGCTCGCACTCACGCAGAATGAGAAAGTGTTTTACAATAGACTCCCGCAGAAAATTCCGGAGCACGAGCGTGCGCTTTGTAAAGCATCGCCAGCAGGGGGTGCTCCACTGTACAATGCGATCTTACCACGGCCTCATCAATCTCAGTAATGCCAGAGGTCCTCATTTAGGCAAAAGTTTTATTTTGTTTGTTCGTCTTTAAATAAAAACCTGTGCCCAGAATCACGTCAGAAGTGTCTGTCACAGCAGAATAGCCTCTCACCATCACGGTCAATGTCAAGCAAAATAAACGGGAAATCATTTTAGCAGTTGGAGGCAAGTTGGAATTATTTTCCACATAAATCTGATTTGTTCCAACTTTATTTGTTTAAAGAGCTGCAGCAGAGGGTGGTCACATTGTTTTTCAAAACAGGATGTGTGTGGGATGTGATTGACAATCTCGGTGTGCCAAAACCAGGTTGAAAGAAATGAGGTAGAGGTGAAGTTTGAGGTGTGCAGTTATAGAGTGGAAGAGAATCTGAAAAGGCAAGAGCAAGCATGCAGCATTACATCAGTGTAACCCAATGCACCATCAACAGAATAAGGAAATTCCTATAACATCAATTTGCTTTTGTTAATGTGTGAAATGGAAAGTCCAGAATATCTAAGTACACACATGCGCGCACACACATGGACACGCACATACACACCCACACGCACACACTCACACACACACACATAGACACACGTGTGCGCACGCACACTCACACACACACACACACACACACCCACACATACACAAGGATTCAAGGGTATAGCGATAGTAAATTATAGCATTATATTCCTCTTAATTCTAGTGCTTGCATCTGTGTCTGTCTCAGTATTGTTCCAAAGCTGAACACTTTCTCTAGGGCATGTTTACCACCTTCTTGTTTACTTACACGCCAGAGGAAAATCTGTGTCAGGCTGTGGCACTATGGGATTTCTGTCATCGGATCACATGAGCAGGTACTGTCTGATGATTAATGCATGAAACCTGCACAGCTTGCATCACTGTGATGCTTTACAGTGGACACGCTAATTTAAAAGCACAAAGTCCGCTCTTTTTAACTCAACAGTTCAATCCCAAACTGGTTTCAGTCATTTATGTTGAAAGAAACCGAGACAAGAAAACCCACACCTCAAGTGGAATCAGTTCCTGTGCCTGGCACCTTTTCACATCCAGGCTGTCCATACCAGTGGTACACAGCTATTCAGCTGAAACACATTTGCTTTCCTGTGAAATGTCCAGATTAAGCAAGAGGGTGTCTTCTGGCTCGTGGTTTTGATTTTATTGTCTTTCCTTGCAAATCGGGACACAGCACTTATTTCCACTCATCTGCATTATAAATACGGGAATATTAATTTTTAATCGGGCTCTTCGTATGGCCCAAGCAGCATTGTGGAGTCACGTGATCGCACGGCTGCGGTCTCGTTCATGTTTTATGGATGCGCGAAAGTAAATGGCATAGCTAATTATGAAGCCGCGGAGTTCAGTCGGAGTTTACGGCGTGCAAATGAGGGAACGTTAGCAAGGGACCTGCGCCGGATCGAGACAAAAAAAGCGGGAGGTGAACCGCATCCCGACAGCGTGTCCCCTGTACGCAGGTGCCTGGAAGACATGAGTCAAACAGGTAACCTCCCAGACCCCTCAGCCCCTGTCCAGAAATAGACACAATGACTGGCAGGACATCACACTGCTGATGACAGCGACTGGAGCTGAGAACAGCTAGCACACAGTGAAGAGTTCAGTGTTCATTAAACTCAAACAGAGATTACAGTATCGGGAGTCCAACAGGGATCAAAATTACTGTGAAATGTATCCTTTCAATTCAACCCTGAGTCCAATACTGAGCAATTACTGCATACGATTGGCAGACTATGAAAGCCACAGCACTGGGATGCACTAATCACAGCGCTTAATCAAGCTTGCCATTGTATCAGCAGTCTTTCAGAGTCTGCACATTGGTCAAGTAGGTTTGCAGGTGAGGGGGAGGAAGATTACTCAAATTTAGACATTATATTCACTGAGTGCAGCCTCGCTATTGTGAACTGAATGATCAGTTTAGACGTTACCATGTGGACCTTCACCATTCCCGCCAAGAAGAAAACGAATGGTCAGGAATATACCTTTTATTTCATTAATCTTCAGACAGAGCACAGAGAGGGCTGAAATAGCTGTAGTTTGTTGTTTTTTGCATGATCTATGGAGGCATTCAAGTTAATGTTAGCAATGTTAGAGAAAAACACCCCATCCCAAT